>NC_138372.1:112616202-112656603 GCF_054177405.1 Leptonychotes weddellii | reverse complement strand
TGATGTATAAGTTGGGTATTCATCCTTTCGGATGGGTGAGTAATATTCCATTGTATATATGGACCACATCTTCTTTATTCATTCATCTGTTGAAGGGCATCTCAGCTCTTTCCACAGTTTGGCTATTGCGGACATTGCTGCTATGAACATTGGGGTGCATATGGCCCTTCTTTTCACTACATCTGTGTCTTTGGGGTAAACACCCAGGAGTGCAATTGCTGGGTCATAGGGTAGCTCTATTTTTAATTTTTTGAGGAACCTCCACACAGTGATCACCAAGACAGCATGGTACTGGCACAAAAACAAACATATAGATCAATGGAACAGAATAGAGAGCCCAGATATGGACCCTCAACTCTGTGGTCAAGTAATCTTCGACAAAGCAGGAAAAAATATGCAATGGAAAAAGACAGTCTCTTCAATAAATGGTACTGGGAAAATTGGACAGCCACATGCAGAAGAATGAAACTCGACCATTCTCTAATACCATATACAAAGATAAACTCAAAATATATGAAAGAGCTCAATGTGAGACAGGAATCCATCCAAATCCTAGAGGAGAACATAGGCAGTAACCTCTTTGACATCGCCCACAGCAACTTCTTTCAAGATACATCTCCAAAACCTAGTGAAACAAAAGCAAAAATGAACTTTTGGGACTTCATCAAGATAAAAAGCTTCTGCACAGCAAAGGAAACAGTCAACAAAACAAAGAGGGAACTCAACACCCAAAAAACAAATAATCAAGTCAAAAAATGGGCAGAAAACATGAAAAAACACTTCTCTGAAGAAGACATACAAATGGCTAATGGACACATGATGAATTCAAAACTGTTGCTTTTTCTTTTCTTGCTCAAAGCATAAGGGGATTTGTCTCAGATTGTCACTGAGAGAAACTGACAGGGCTCCTGGAGTAAACTCATAAAGATGTGACCCCCGTCACCCCCCCATGACTGAATCCACCCAGCAATTTGGTGTTTTTAAATAACCAATGTGAAATCAACAAGGATATTAACTTAACAACACCATCAACCAACAAGACCTAAACATTTATAAATCACTCTGCCCAACAGCAGAATACACATGATTTTCAAGTGCCTATGTTCCATATATTCTGGTCCAAAAAACAGACCTCAGCAAATAAAAAAAATGAAAATCCTACAGAACTGTGTTCTCTGACCACAGTGAAATCAAACTGGGGGTGGGGGTGGGCTAAATGGGTGATGAGTATTAAGGAGTGCACTTGTTATGATGAAAACTAGGTGTTATATGTAAGTGATGAATCACTGAATTCTATTCCTGAAACCAATATTACAGGATATGTTAACTAGAATTTAAATAAAAATTTGAAAAAAAAGAACAATTGAATCACTATATTGTATACCTGAAATGAATATAACACTATATATTAACTTATTGGAATTAAAATTTTAAAAATTAAAAAAAAATTTTTAATCAAACTAGATAAAGATAAGAGAAAGAGAAAGATAACAAATATCCAAACATTTGGAAAATAACATTCTACATTATCCATGGATCAAAGATAAAATCTCAATACATTGAACTGAATGAAAATGAAAATACAACATATTAAAATTTATGGGACACAGCTAAAGCAATGGATAGCGAAATTTATAGCACTAAATGCATACAGTAGAAAGGAGGAGGGGCTCCTGGGTGGCTTAGTCAGTTAGTCCAACTCTTGATTTTGACTCGGGTCATGATCTACTGCAGCATTGTGAGACTGAGCCTGCATTGTGCTGGTGCTGGGCATGGAGGCTGCTTAATAATCTCTCTCTCCCTCTGTACCTACCCCCCCCGTCTCCCCCTCCCTCCCTCTCCTTCCCTTTCTCTTTATCTCTCTCCCTCTCTAAAAAAAAAAAGTCTCAAAACAATAAGCTCTCACCTTAAGAACCTAAAAAAAGAATAGAAAATAAAACTAAAGAATAAAACCAAAAGAATCATTCTACCCAATTTCAAGATATATAGCTATGGTAATCAAAAGCATGTGGTGCTAGTGAAGGAATAGTCAAATGGAACAGAATAAAGGACCCAGAAATAGACCTACACAAAAATGCCCAACTGAGTTTTGACAAAGGTGAAAAGCAATTCAGTGGAGGAGAGACAGCCTTTTCAATAAATGGTGCTGGAGCAAGTAGACTTCCAAAGGCAAACCACCCCCCCCGCCCACACACACACACAATCTAAGTCTTATACCTTATACAAAAATTAACTCAGGGTGCCTGGGGGCTCAGCCCATTAGGCGGCCAGCTCTTGATTTCCACTCACATCATGATCTTAGGGTCCCGGGACTAAGTCAGGCTCCAAGCTCAGTGGGAAATCTGCTTGAGAATGCTCTCTCCCCTTCTCTCTCCACCCCTCCCCCTGTTCACATGCATGCTCACTTTCTCGAAAATATATATATTATTAACTCAAAATTAATCACTGACTTAAATGTAAAATTATAAAACTTTTAGGGAAAAAATAAGAAAAAAATCTCCAGAATGTAAAGCTAGGTAGGTAAAGAGTCCTTAGATTTGACATCAAATCATTTTCCATAAAGGAAAAGTTGGTTAATTGGACATTATCAAACAGTCAAAATTGCAAATCTGTACTGTGTGAAAGACCCTGTTAAGAGGACAAAAAAGACAAGCTACAAACTGGGAGGAAATATATGCAAACCACATATTTGATAAAGGACTCCTATTTGAAGTATATAAACTCAAAATTTGACCCCCAAACAAGCAAGCAATCCAGTCAGAAAAAAATGGGCACAAGACCTAAACACTTTACCAAAGAGTATACACATGGAAAGCACATAAAAAGTTGTCATTAGGGCAATTCCAATTAAAATTACAATAAACTATCACTACACACCTATCACCATGACTAAAATGAAATGCATCAGAAAGAGAGAGAGCAAACCCACCACCAAATGCAAAGGAGGATGCAAAATAACTGGATCAGTCCTGCATTGCTGGTGGGAATGGAAAATGATAGAGCTAACTCTTGAAAACAGTTAATGGTTTCTTTTATTTTTTAAAGCTTTTATTTAAATTCCAGTTAACATACAGTGTAATATTAATTTTTCAGGTGTACAATATAGTGATTCAACACTTCCACACAGTTTCTTTTAAAACTAGACCTGCCACTACCATATGACCCAGTAATTGTACTCTTGGCATTTATCCTAGAGAAATCAAAACTTATGTTTGCTCAAAAACCTGTACATAAATGTCTATAGCAGCTTTATTTATAATAGCCAAAACCTGGAAACAATCCAGATAGCCTTCCATGCCTGAATTGGTAAACAAACTAGTACATACCTACCATGGAAAACTACTGAGCAATAAAAAGGAGCAAACTATGGAAACACACCAACCTAAATGAATCTCCAGAGGATTACCCTGAACGAATAACCAATCCCAAATAGTGTGATTTCATTTATATAATGTTCATGAAGTGTTAAAATTATAGAAGTGGAGAGACAGATTCGTGGTTGCTGGGGTTAAGGAGAGGTGGAGACGAGAGCAAAGTGATGTGGCTATAAAAGAGCTTCATGAGGGGTTCTTGTGGTGATGGAAAAGTTCTGTGTCTTGACCAATGTCGTACTCTGAGTATGATATTATGCTGTAGTTTTTGAAGATGTTACAGTTTGGAGGAAGTAGGAAAGGGTACATGGGATTTCTCTGTATTACTTGTTCTAATTACATCTCAAAATGAAAAATTTATTATGAAAATAATAGCCAGATCTCCACACTCCTGGATTCCATTCTCTCTGGAACCAAGGTGCTCTCTCTCTTGCCTGGAGAATCAGAGGCAGTTTTATCATTGCTCTTTCTTCCCTGCTATATAATCCCCAACTGACCCTGACTCTCTGCCATGGAAACCAGAAGTATCAAGATGTGGCTCTGGTTCCATATGTCCCTCTTTTTGTCGGCCAGCTTGATTATCCTGTGCCATGCCCTGAGAGGCACTTCCACTTCTGCTCCCTGCTCCAATTTAGCAGATGGGTCCGCGAATGTCTTGGACACACACAGCTCAGAAAACAATGATACAGAAGCAAACTACCCAGCTTAAATGATAAGATGGTCTTGATTATTTTGTTATTCAGAAAATTGCTCAAACTGAATTCATTACCTCAACATATAACGCACAGTTGTTCATTATCTCAATATATAACTGCTGGTTGGCAGACATTTTTAAAGTGCAAAATACATGATATGATTGTGGGCTTTTATCTTTTAAATTGAAAATAATTATGTTGAAAAATACTGAGCCATCTCTTTTGATTTTAATACTTGCCACCTCTCTTTTTTTTCTGGTATTCATATCACAAATTTTTATTGATTATAAGCAAAATAAAGGAAACAAATAGACGTATGCTTGGATTGCAAAATCTCTTTTTGTTAAATGCTTGTTTACACCGGGTTAGCAGAACCATCACTGATGTTATATTCATGGTACTGTGGGGGTTTTTTTTGGGGGGGGGTAGGCATGGAGAAGAGGAAGCAGACATGGTGGACTTAACTATTGAATTGTATTCTACAGATACTCCTTCACCATGAAACCAAAAAAAAAAAGGCTTTAAGAAACACTAACTGTATGGGGGTGGGGAAGGGAGAGGCAAACCAGGAAACAGACTCTTTAACTATAGAGAACAAACTGAGAGTTACTGGAGGGGAGGTGGGCAGGGGGGATGGGTTACATGGATAATGCATTAAAGAGGACACTTGTAGGGATGAGCACTGGGTGTTGTATATAAGTGATGGATCACTAAATTCTACACCTGAAACTAATATTACACTGTATTTTAACTGGAATTTAAATAAAAACTAAAAATAAAAGAAACACTATTCATTGGTAATAAAGTTTTCTTAAATTTCTCATGGGCCAAGAGGGATGATACACTAAATTCATCAAAAAAAGAAAACTAGAATAGATTTATAAGGAGAAAGAAATCAAATATACAGAATTTAGAGGTTATCTTTCTGCAAAAGTAAACAGATGTTGTTTACAGGAGGGTAAGAGACTTAAGGCAAACAGAGGGCAGAAGTTCTGGAGTCAGGAATCTACACATGGACAGTAAGAGCAGACCTAGAAATGGAAAGTAAAGAAAGCATATATATATATAGTTCAAAGGAAAAATATCATTCATTTGCTTCATTTCTCAAAACATCTCTAACTGAATGAAGCAATTTGGGTTTTGTTCACTTTTGAGAGTTTGAAGTTGTTGGTCTCGCAGATTGGGTATCTTAAGCCATGGCTAGTCCTACATGGCCCAGAGTTATGCATAGCACTTAATTTCTGCCTCCAATAATTCTACATTGCTTGGGTAAATTTGGCCAGAGTTTTTATTCATAGAATGTTTAGAAAGTGGCTCCGGGAAATATTTGATTTCCAAGTGAGAACAACTTTTCCAAGCATAAAAGCAAAGGAGGAAGGCATAAAGGAAATGATTGATAGCCCTGACTCAATAAAAATATTTTAGAGGAGTATTTAATGATAGGGAAAACTGTCCATGACATGTTTTTTAGCATTTATTATAATTTTATCATTTATTATTATTTATCAAAAAATAAAAGACCAGCATGGATATTATAATTTCAGTGTGGTAAAATTTGTATCTGAAATATATATATCTGAAATATGCTAAATACTAAAAGAATTATAAGTGATTTTTATTTTCTTCATACTTTTCTGAATTTTCCAAATTTTCTATATTAAGCAGAACCAAAAATAATTTTAAAACAAATTTAACCCAGCCAAAACTGAGTACATTTCATTCTTTTTTTTTTAAGATTTTATTCATTTATTTGACAGAGAGAGACACAGTGAGAGAGGGAACACAAGCAGGGGGGAGTGGGAGATGGAGAAGCAGGCTTCCCACTGAAGAGGAAGCCTGATATGGGGCTCGATGCCAGGACCCTGGGATCATGACCTGAGCCGAAGGCAGACGCTTAATGACTGAGCCACCCAGGTGCCCCAATACACTTCATTCTTGAATTCATTTATGAGTTTATATATTCCTACAGGTTTGAGTCATATATTCCTATGGGTATTTTAGAATCAGTGGATGAATTCTATTTAAATCAGTGGCATACCAAAGATAAAACAAGGAATTGTGAGATGGGATCCAGGGGTAAACTGAGACAAAAATAGTCTGAAATGGAAAGTTCTTCCAGACTTTGAAGAACTATAATATATAGGTGGATCTAATTTGATTCTGTCAACAGGAGAAAGGTAGAAGTACACACAAAAAAATTTTTTTAAGAAAAATTTCCTTAGTTTCCCAGGTGAGCCACTATATTCCTCTGCTGCTACCTAATTTGAAACCTCACCCTTCTGGGTCCAGCCCAATTACAGCTGAAAACCACCTGCATTACACATTCCCACCCATCTATACTTGGCACCAGTGATAGCTAATCCTGGTGCCAAAATCTGGCATGTGATTCAGATGTTCTAGGTAGATAATTTAAATAACCAAAACTAGGAATGGAGACTTTCAGGGAAGGGAGTTATTTTCTAAGAACCAGGTGATGATTCTGAACAAGGTAAGTAGAACTATTTGGAGAGTATGGTGGGTTATGTGTATAGGACAGAGCTCTAAGGAAGACTTTGTGGTTGTGGAAGAATTCCTCCAACTGGGAAGGCTTCCAGAATGGGAAGGCTCTTTTTCCCAGGATCCAAAAGCTTTCTAAGGAATACTCCTTTCAATAACTATCTCTTTCAGTCTCCTTGTGTCTTACTGGTTACTAAAGGTAAAAATAAAAAGCCTCAAATGTAGGTGTGAAACTCAAAGTTTTGGTTCAAAAAATGTATCACTAAAAATAAACCTTTTAAAGAGAACTTAAATTGTACATATAAAATGTGTCCAAAGCTAGGGAATAAATAAGTAATTGAGATGGCTATTAAGCCTAGATCAAATATCTCTTTTTAATTTAAATTTTAGGTAGTTAACATACAGTGCAATATTGGTTCTGGAGTAGAAGTCAGTGATTCATCACTTACATACAATACCCAGTGCTCATCATAACAAGTGCCCTCCTTAATACCCATCACCCATCTAGCCCATCCCCCACCCACCTCCCTCCATGAACCCCATTTGTTCTCTATTGTTAAAAGTCTCTTATAGCTTGTTTCCCTCTCTCCTTTTTTTTCCCCCTTCCCATATGTTCATCTGTTTTCTTTCTTAAATTCTACATATGAGTGAGATCATATGGTATTTGTCTTTCTCTGACTGACTTATTTCACTTAGCATAATACACTCTAGCTCCATCCATGTCATTGCAAATGGCAAGATTTCATTCTTTTTGATGGCTGAGTAATATTCCTGTGTGTGTGTGTGTACCACTTCTTCTTTATCCATTCATCAGTTGATGGACAGTTGGGCTCTCTCCATGATTTGGCTATTGTTGATAATGCTGCTATAAACATCAGGGAGCATGTAGCCCTTCAAATCTGTATTTTTGTATCTTAGGGGTAAATACGTAGTAGTGCAATTGCTGGATCATAGGGTACTTCTATTTTTTTTTAAAGATTTTATTTATTTATTTGAGAGAGAGAGAATGAGAGACAGAGAGCATGAGAAGGAGGAAGGTCAGAGGGAGAAGCAGACTCCCTGCTGAGCAGGGAGCCTGATGCGGGATTCGATCCCGGGACTCCAGGATCATGACCTGAGCTGATGGCAGTCGCTTAACCAACTGAGCCACCCAGGCGCCTGGTACTTCTATTTTTTAACTTTTTGAGGAACCTCCATACTGTTCTCCAAAGTGGCTGCACCAGTTTACATTCCCACCGACTGTGCAAGAGGGTTCCGCTTTCTCCACATCCTTGCCAACACCTGGTATTTCTTGTGTTGTTAGTTTTAGTCATTCTGACAGGTGTGAGATGGTTTTTTATCATGGTTCTGATTTGTATTTCCCTGATGATGAGTGATGTTGAGCACTCTTCATGTGTCTGTAAGCCATCTGGATGTCTTCTTTGGAAAAATATCTATTCATGTCTTTTGCCCATTTCTTAACTGGATTATTTGTTTTTTGGGTGTTGAGTTTGATAACTTCTTTATAGATTTTGGATAGTAACCCTTCATCAGATAGGTAATTTGTAAATATTTTCTCCCATTCTATAAGCTGCCTTTTAGTTTTGTTGACTGTTTCCTTCACTGTGCAGAAGCTTCTTATCTTGATGAAGTCCCAATAGTTCATTTTTGCTTTTGTTTTCCTTGCCTGTGGTGACATGTCTAGTAAGAAGTTGCTATGGCCAATGTCAAAGAGATTTCTGCCTGTGTTTTCCTCTGAGGTGTTGATGGTTTCCTGTCTCACATTTAGGTCTTTTATCCATTTTGAATTTATTTTTGTGTATGCTGTAAGAGAGTGGTCCAGTTTCATTGTTCTGCATGTTGCTGTCTGATTTTCCTAACACCATTTGTTGAAGAGCCTTTTTTCCATTGGATATTCTTCCCTGCTTCACCTAAGATTAGTTGACCATATTGTTGAGGGTCCATTTCTGGGTTCTCTATTCTGTTCCATTGATCTATGTGTCTGTTTTTGTGACAGTACCATACTGTCTTAATGACTACAGCTTTTTAATATAGCTTAAAATCTGGAATCGTGATGCCTCCAGTTTTGTTTTCTTTTTCAGAATTGTTTTGGCTATTCAGGGTCTTCTGTGGTTCCATATAAATTTGAGGATTGTTTGTTCTAGCTCTGTGAAAAATGCTGGTGGTATTTTGATAGGGATTGTGTTAAATGTGTAGATTGCTTTGGGCAGTATAGACATTTTGACAATGTTTGTTCTTGTAATCCATGAGCATGGAATGCTTTCCATTTCTTTGGTTCCTCTTCAATTTCTTTCATAAGTAGGTTCCATAGTTTTGAGAGTATAGATCTTTTACTTCTTTAGTTAGATGTATTTCTAGGTATCTTATTGTTTTTGGTGCAATTGCAAATGGGATCAATTCCTTGATTTCTTTTTCCGTTGCTTCATTATTGGTTAAAGAACATCCAACTAAAGAATGAATGGGTTAGCCAGGAAATTAGAGAAGAACTTTAAAAATACATGAAGCAAATGAAAATGAAAGCATGACATCCCAAAACCTTTGGGATGCAGCAAAAGCAGTCCTAAGAGGGAAGTGTATTGCAGTGCAGGCCTACCTCAAGAAGCAAGAAAAGTTTCAAATGCACAACCTAACCTTACATATAAAGGAGCTAGAAAAGGAACAGCAAATAAAGTCTAAAGCCAGCAGAAGAAGGGAAATAATAAAGATTAGAGTAGAAATAAATGCTATAGAAACAAACAAACAAAAAACAGTAGAATGGAGGGTGCCTGTGTGGCTCAGTCAGTTGAGCGTCTGCCTTTGGCTCAGGTCATGGTCCCAGGGTCCTGGGATCAAGCCTGCTTCTCCCTCTCCCTCTGCCTGCCACTCCCCCTGCTTGTGCTTGCTCTCATTCTCTCTCTCTATCTGTCAAATAAATAAAATATTTTTAAAAAACAATAACAACAGTAGAATGGATTAATAAAACTAAGAGCTGGTTCTTGGAAAGAATTAATAAATTTAATAAACCCCTAGCCAGACTTATCAACAAGAAAAGAGAAAGGACCCAAATAGAAAAAATCATGAATGATAGAGGAGAGATCATAACCAACACCATAGAAATACAATTTCTCTTCAACCTGGAAGAAATGGACAAAGTCCTAGAAACTTGCAACTACCAAAACTGAAACAGGAAGACATAGAAAATTTGAATCAACCCATAACCATCAAGGACATTGAATCAATAATCAAAAATCTCCCAACAAACAAAAGTCCTGGGCTGGCTGGCTTCCCAGGGGAATTCTACCAGACATTTAAAGAAGACTTAATATCTATTCTTCTCAAACTGTTCCAAAAAATAGAAATGGAAGGAAAACTTCCAAACTCATTCTATGAAGTCAGCATTACCTCGATTCCAAAACCAGACAAAGACCCACTAAAAAGAATTATAGACCAATATCACTGATGAACATGGATGCAAAGATTCTCAATAAAATACTAGGAAATCAGATTCAACAGTACATTAAAAGAATTATTTGCCACGATCAGGTGGGATTTATTCCTGGGCTGCAGGGGTGGTTCAGTACTCCCAAATCATCAGTGTGATACACCATATTAATAAAAGAAAGGGTAAGAACCATATGATCCTTTCAATAGAGACAGAAAAAGCATTTAACAAAATACAGCATCCTTTCCTGATAAAAACCCTGAATGAAGTAGGGATAGATGGAACATACCTCAACATCATAAAGACCATCTACAAAGGACCCACAGCTAATATCCTCAATGGAGAAAAACTGAGAGCCTTTCCTCTATGGGTAGGAACAAGACAGGGATGTCCACTCTCACTATTACTATTTAACATAGTACTGGAAGTCTTAGCCTCAGCAGTGAGACAACAAAAAGAAGTAAAAGGCATCCAAATTGGCAAGGAAGAAGTCAAACTTTCACTCTATGCAGACAACATGACATTCTATGTAGAAAACCCTAAAGACTGCACTGAAAATTGCTAGAACTCATACATGAATTCAGCACAGTCACAGGATATAAAATCCATGTACAGAAATCTGTTGCATTTCTATACACCTAAATCAAATATTTCATGAGTTGAGTAAGCAAGTCTTTGTTCTTAATTGCATAATAAGAAAAAGTTCACCTTCTAAAAATGACCTGCATTTTTAAGTTATCTGACTTTGTTCACTACCACTGCAAGTAATTACAATATTTTGTTTTCTACCAGCCTTTTAGTACCTTTAACTTACCATATTCTCCCATCCTCCATCCTCCCCAATCTTCTCTTTAATCCTCTGCATCCTCCAACCCAGCTCTCTCACCCTTTTACTCAATTTATGATGTCTTAAGGCATATCAGGGGATATATTGATGTTTGTTCAGTTTAATTAAATTTAAAACCATTGCATCCATTTTACTCCACTATCCAGCACTGAGAATGTTCTGGGCATTGTTTCTACTGGCAGTCCTCACTTTTCTTCCAAGTAGTGTAGGACTGTAAAAGTGACCATTCAAGCTGAAGTCATAAAAATCTCTCTTAAAAATCAATGGGGGAAAATTATGTTTGTTCAATGACCTCTGTTTTTGTCAAGAGATTAAAAACTCTCTTACTTTGTTATAAATATGTAGGGAAATGATCAAAAAATAGTAAAACCAGTATTTATTACAGCATGATTTAAAACATTAAAAATATTCTTATTTCTTTGTCAAAAAAAGAGCTATTATGGGTAATTTGGATAGTGCTTGCCTTCTCATTTAACTTACATGATGTTAGCATATTCTTTTATGCTGTGGCAAATTGCCATACTTCTTTCTTAATTTGGATCAGCTTCCAATATTTTTGTCCTTTGCACTTTCAACATCATAAAATATCTACAAGAGTTCCTTTAATGTGAAATGTTGACTGCATCTTTTCTTGTGGAACATCTTCCCCCTTTTCATCACGGCCACTTTTCTCATTTATGTCCACAAGTTTGTCTTCACTAAGTTCCTCTGGCTGCATATCCAGAGTTGAATGGTGGCAGTGTCAACATTCCTGTTGTCAGCTATTTCTTTTATAACTCTATTTACATTTGGTTCAAATTTCACCTCTACATTATCACTTCTTATTCTTTTGCTGCACTTTAATCTTCGCTGGCCCATTCCCTCTTACCATTGTCCATTTTTGTAAAATGCCACATAGAAACAAGGGGGAAACACAGCTACACACTTTGCTGTCTGTGTCTAAACTGAAAACCAGATGCACAGTGACCAGTCACCCACTGACAGATTTTAAAAGTCAGTCACAGATGTTGATGCCCATCTGTTATTTACATAATACTTTGTAGATGAATGATCTAACACTGGTAACTAAAATTTGAACTGCACTTGTTGGAGGACTGATGTTATGTAACTAAACTCTGGCAACTGAAATTTGTATATATTGGAACTCTACAAACTGAGGGCACCTGTACTTTCTTTTAGTAGGTATAAGATTATTATATAGTAGATTTTAATAATGCCACTAAGTTGGTCCTGGCCTCTATTTTATTGTTCCTGAGTATATACACCAACCATTGTTATTAGACAATCTCAGTGTAAAAGTTCTATAAATGAGATGTGGTATTAGGAAAAAGTAAAGTGGACATGCACCAGATATTATAGTCCTACTGGTGACAAAGCATTTCAAATAATTTTATTAGAAAATGTAGATTTTTCAATCATCACCTACCCTGCTAGATTAATCCCTGGGCAGTTCTAAGTATATGTTAAGTATGAAAGTAACTAGAATTTAAAGGATTAGCATATGATTTTCCAGTTCTCCATCCTTCATTCACAGAACATTTCTGTTTGTGTTGCTTTCAAACTATTATTTAATTACCAATTTGTATTTAATGAGCTTCTCACAGTGACATCAAATATCTTTATAGATCAAGCTCCCTTTTGAAAATTTCCCTAGAAACTATACTGCTCTAATTTTCCTAGTATTAAATTTTAAATACTTCCTTTGTGTTGAGATGCACCTACTTTGATACTACAACTCTTTTCCATCCTAAATAATTTTACTCCAGTCAGGTGAGGATATTCTTCAGCTTGACTGGTAACTGTGCCCTTCCTTTGGCATCAGCTGTAACATGTCTTCCTCTCCTAGCATGCCCTTTGAATATGGTCATTATTTTTAGGTCCTCTATAGTGATTCTAGAACAAAAACAAAAAATTTAAACATTATCTTTTTTAAAGCCAGTAACACCAATTCTCAAAAAAAAAAAAAAAAAACTAACATTTCAGGTTGTCTAGGGGTCTAAGAAACAATATTCAATCAAATCCAAAAAATGTGAAAAGGAGGTCAACTCTTTAGCCTAACTTTCGCAAACTACACAAAGACTTTGGTGATTGTAAAGTTTGTCTTCAAATTTAACAAAGGTTAATTTGGTGAATTTGGGTATATGACAAACAAATATTTATGGGGAAATCAAAATAGTCTTAGCAGGTGATGAGTATCAAATAGATTCATACTTTGTCTCTCTTCAGAAATTCCCTAACCTAATACCAAACATATTTTCCTAACAAGATAATACTCAAAACTTCTCTGATATTTATTTTTTGGCAAAGTATTTTTAAATAAATTGATGAGGTTAGTGTAGTACCTAAAGGCTGCCACACTGAGGCATGTGATGCATTGTTTTGTGACTGGCTTTCAGATCACAATTACTAGTCTTCCTCATAAGGAACAATAGTAGTCTAGAAATTAAACTTATAAAGCCCAGATGGAACTTGATTAGTAGGCATCTCCTTTCCTGTGTGTATGGGTGTTGTAAATTGATTGCTAAAAAGAGTCCCACACATTAGAAGGAAAGCACACCCCCTACTTTATGGTTATCATATGTTAGAATAATAGGAAATAGTCACATGGTCATCTTTTTTCTAAAAACTCCATCTAAACTACAAAAGAGAAATGATCTGTCCTATTACTTAAAGCATTCAAGCAAGGAGATCTCTCAATTGTCCTATTCAGGACTGAACAGTCATTACATTGTGATCACTCTCACTTTGTCTGACCAGATGGGGAATGGCTGCAATTCTTAGAGTGTTATAAAAATCGCAAATATAGCATATGTGATACAATGACACCCTGTTTATTTGTCAGAGAAAGAACATGTTCTGGCAAGTCTTGGAAATTAAATCCACTCCAGAATAGAATACTAGAAAACAGCTTCTTAATTTAATACATAATTTGAATATAAAGAGCTTTAAAATGAGTCCATGTTAATGACTGCAAAATAATAAAACAAAATTTGACAAAATTATAAGAGAAAAATGACAAATCTAAAATAATGTTTTTTAATACAACTCTCAGTGATTAAGAAAACAGGCAAATTTTTAGCAAGAATATAGATGATATAAGCAATGTAATAAACTTAATATGGTAAACACATATAAAATCCATACCCAATAATTAGGGAATGCATATTCTTTTCAAGCCCAATTGAAACATTTACAAAAATTGACTAGACCACAAAGCAAGGTTCGAGAAATACTAAAGAGTCTATATCATATAGACCAAATTTTCTGACTGTAATGCAGTTGTTAGAAAATATTTATGAAAATGTGACTTGAAGAAAATTCACGTTTTAAAATTAAAAATATAACATGTTTAAAGAAATGAAGGAAAATTTTCAATATTTACAACTAAATGGAAATAAAACTATTATATACCAAAACATATGGAATGTAGCTAAGGTAGTACTGAAGAAGAATTTATAGTTTTAAATAAATATATTACAAAAGAATAAGCTCTCCAAATTAATGAGCTAAGCTTTCAACTCAAAGTAGAAAAGGAAAAGGAGAATTAGCAAAAGCAACAAAGAGCAGAAACCAACAAAACAGAAAGCAAAGATATAATCTTTCTTATTGTATCTTCATTTTATATTTAATTTCTGCTCTAGGCCCAGATGGTTTGCTCCCCAAATAATGAGTAATATAACCCAGATAGTAGACAAAGACAAAATAAGAAAGGAAATTACAGGTCTATCTCAGGAATATAGATGTAAATATTAGCGACCTGAATCCAGCTAATATAACAAGAATACATATCATAACCAAAGGAGCTTATCCCAGGAATACAAGGCTGATTTAACAATAGAAAATTACTAATTAAAATTGATTATAACAACTATATGATTGTGTTAATGAAGAAAGATTACATGCTAAAATTCAACATCCATTAATGACAAAACAACCTAGCATAGAACAGACATCTTTAATGTGTTCAGCCTTAATTTCAAAATCAATGTGAAGGGAGAATGATCAAAAATAGCCAAGGCAGAGGCGCCTGGGTGGCTCAGTCATTAAGCGTCTGCCTTCAGCCCAGGTCATGATCCCAGGGTCCTGGGATCGAGCCCCACATCAGGCTCCCCGCTCAGTGGGAAGCCTGCTTCTCCCTCTCCCACTCCCCCTGCTTGTGTTCCTTCTCTCGCTTTGTTTCTGTCAAATAAATAAATAAAATCTTTAAAAAAAAATAGCCAAGGCAATTTTGAAGTAGAACAACATGAAAAGACACATCCTACTGGACTGAACTGATTCTATATAAACTGTAGTGTGGTTTTAGTGAACAGATATAAACCAGAGTGCATTAGAGCAATTCCATGCACAAATGAAAACTTGACATTGGACAGAGGTGGCATGTAAACTCACTGAAGAGATGAACCATCCAAATGAGTACAGTGGCATACTTGGTCTTCCATAGCAGAAAAATAAATCCCAACCTCACATCATGTAAAAAATCATTTCTAGGAGGTTTAAGGCTTACATTTGAAAACAAACTTTAAAACAACTTTTGAAGAAAATACAGAATAGCATCTTTATGATCTTAAGGCAGAGATGAGTTCTTAAATAAAACTTTATACATACCACTGCGATCAAAGTTTATGTATGACAAGGATATGATGAAAATAGGAATCAATAAGCTACAAGAAAGGAAGATGTTCATGATGCATATAACCAAACAAAGGATTAATATCCAGAAGATAAGAATAAATAGAGTTTAATTTTTTTTAATGGGCAAAAATGAGTGAGCAATTTATAGAATCACCTATTATATAAAAGCTATTCAATATAATTTGTAATGAGGGAAATGCAAAGTAAAACAACAAGAGCACAATTTCATACCCATTAGATTTTTTTTTTAACTAAAAGCTCAATGATATCAAGGGTTAGTAAAGTTGTAGAGCAATGGGAACGCTCATTCACTGCAGGTGAGAGTATTTACCAATTTAGAGAAAAATAGCAGTATTTAATAAAGTGGAGGGCATATAAATCCATGGCCCAGCAAATCCCTTCCTAGATGTATAGTAAAGAAACTCACACATGTCTAGGAGAAATGTGCAAGAATATTCATTGCAATATTGTAACAGTGAAAGCAACCTAACTCTCCATCAACAAAATAAGGAATCAATGTATAGTGAATTTAATTAAAATGGAATACCATTTAATTGTGCTGTTAAAATTAATAAATCAACAAGTGTCAAAAATCTGGGGAGAAGAGCAGACTGAATTGACACATCATGATCTCATTTGCATGAAATTTCAAAACATACACAATATTATATATCGTTCCTGAGTCCATTTATAATAGCAAAACATAAAATCATGCATGGAATTGATAATGCAAAAGTTAGGATAGTGATTACCTTGGTAGAGGAGAGGAAAATGGGATCAGAGTATAATAAAAAAGGGAGCTTTGGTTTTATCTATAATGTCTCAATTTCTTTTTAAAAGATTTAATAAATATGGCAAGGTGTAGTTGGTGGGCACATAGATGTAATATTCTCTGCTCTTTTTCTATTTGCTTCAAATATATTGTGATTTTTTAAAAGGAAGTTAGTAATATTGTTTT
Organism: Leptonychotes weddellii; assembly: GCF_054177405.1. Classification (NCBI taxonomy): domain Eukaryota; kingdom Metazoa; phylum Chordata; class Mammalia; order Carnivora; family Phocidae; genus Leptonychotes; species Leptonychotes weddellii. The sequence goes on along the minus strand of NC_138372.1, from coordinate 112,640,183 downwards.
AAATACAAAAGCATGGTGGTCACTTGCATGGAGGAGGAGAAGGCAGGATAAGATGAGAAAGTTCCCTGCAAGTCTCTAGCATAGTCTGGTGGTGAGGTGCTAACATGATCCATGCTTGGAAAAGGTGAGACTTCCCAAGTTTGGACTGAGATAAATGAGCTATGATCCCCAGTGCTAGTCAGGGAGGAAGAGAAATTACCATGACTTTTCCCTACCCTTTCTTTCTTGCCCTGTTGCCCCAGCTCTCTTTCCTTCCATCTCTTCTCTCTCCCTCACTAGCATGGCACATAAACCCACAGCTGCCTAACTTTATGGAAGAAATGTAGCTAACCATACAGCTCTGTCTTTGCCATCCCCAGCAGGAGACTTCCTCCAGGCATTGGGGAACCTCCATTAATTAGAGGAAATCAGAACTCTAGGATATGTACAATCATATACCAGGAATTTTCCTCTCATTTGAGGCATTAGACAGCTCATAGAAATTCAAACAGTATGAAAATTCTACAGAAGCTATGTGGCCAAAAAATCATTATTGAGCCTTAAAGAGAGAATTGTATTACATTTATTAACTTGTGTTAATCTCCTAGATATTGAAATTAGATTCAATAAAGTGGTATTTAACTCTTATGTTCTTGAGCATATCCCTATATTTTCATCAGTATTTCTCATATGATAGTTTCTAATATATTATTGGATTGCTCTCTATGAACAGCATTATCATCATGTAAATGCCAATGCTGTTTATGATGGGTTCAGAAATCCTACTTAACAATATGTAAAAGAAGATTGAAGTTTTAAGTATTAAATTTTCCAAAGCAGTATATACATACTTTAAGAATTCTTTTATTTTGAATTGTGTTTTTAATATAGTAAAAATTCAAACAATCCAAATGGATATAATATTAAATGTAATTCTCTTTCCCATACATTGTCCCATGAGTCCCCTCCCCAGAGGCAGTCATTTTCAAGTTCCTGTTTTGCTAAGATAACTTATATGTGGACAAATAGGCATCAAAAAGAATTGTTTTAAAAGTCCATTCCATAGGAATCATATTTCAAAATGTCTGTATTCTTAGCACATTCAATGCTTTTCTGTTTGAGGCCAAACGTGTAGTGCAGAAATCTTTAGGCTTGGGGTCAGACAGAATATAAGTAAAACCCAAGCACGAGAGCAAGATTTTGAAGCCAGCCACAATAAAAGTGATAGAGATGTTATAATCTTTATTAAACTTTTAATAGAAAAATCAGGAGAGAACAGTGTCAATGCAGTAAGTTCCAAGACTTGAGTCTGGTACCAGTTAGACATAAACAATTAAGTGACATGTATAACTAGCTTGTATTATGATATATCATGTAAGGATACCAAAATATTTGGGTAATTATTTTGTCTAAAATTGAAAGTAATCTTTAGGGGCGCCTGGGTGGCTCAGTCATTAAGCATCTGCCTTCGTCTCAGGTCATGGGCCCAGGGTCCTGGGATCAAGCCCCACATTGGGCTCCCTGCTGGGTGGGAAGCCTGCTTCTCCCTCTCCCACTCGCCCTGCTTGTGTTCCTTCTCTTGCTGCGTCTCTCTCTGTCAAATAAATAAATAAAATATTTAAAAATAAATAAATAAATAAAATTGAATGTAATCTTTTAAAAAAAAAGTTCAAGATAAAAATCTCAAGAAAGAATATATGATGTGGAGGGTGGGTTAAATAGGTGATGGGGATTAAGGAATACACTTGCTATGATGAGCACCAGGTATTGTATGGACGTGTTGAATCACTAGTATTACACTGTATGTTAACTAACTGGAATTTAAATTAAAACGTTTAAAAAATAATTTAAAGGGGCGCCTGGATGGCTCAGTCATTGAGCGCCTGCCTTCAGCTCAGGTCATGATCCCAGGGTCCTGGGATTGAGCCCCGCATCGGGCTCCCTGCTCTGCGGGAGGCCTGCTTCTCCCTCTCCCACTCCCCCTGCTTATGTTCCCTCTCTTGCTGTGTCTCTTTCTGTCAAATAAATAAAATCTTAAAAAATAAAAAATATTTAAAAAAAATAATTTAAAAATTTTTTATTTTGAAAAAGAATATATGATGTCAAAGAGTATAGTTCATATTAGCTTGTTACTCTTCAACACAATATATTTGGTATTTCCCATGAATGGAAAGGATTTTCATATATTTTTTCTAAGCCTGTATTTGGGATCAGTTTGTAAGAAAAATGTCACCTTTGTCTTTTAGGCTCTTCTAACATATAAGAGTGACCCAACCATGAGAAAAATGTTGAATCATCTGTATTTCTATATCATGCCTGTGTTTAACGTTGATGGATACCATTTTAGCTGGACCAGTGTAAGTCACTTTGCTATCCAACTGAAAAGAGAGACTAAATAAATAGAAAACAGCCATAGAACAGGAAGGAAACCTGGTGGGCAGACAGCCTAGTGATTCCAGAACTACAAAAGAGACCTCCACTCCCTGTCCCATCATAGCAGCAAACTTTTGTTTATATGTTTGGCTTTGCATGGGTTTCCATATAAGTCAAGATGTCTGCTTCCAAAGAAATTGTGAAAAGTCACTAGTCTAGCCTAGCTTACTCAATTTTGCCCGAGAAGAAATGAGGCCAAGAGAAGCTAAGAGATAGCAAGTGTGTGACAGAAATTGGAGCATGAACCTACTGCTTATCCAATCCTCTTTCTACTCCCTGGATTTGTCTGTTCCCAGAACTCTCCCACAGTGCTGTGATTCATTCACCAATTGTGCTACTAAAATGCATGTGGATAACCTTTTGAGTATTTTTTCTACACCTATTTTCTTAATTACATCTAGGATCGATTTTGGAGAAAAACAAGGTCAAGGAGCTCAAGGTTTCGCTGCCGTGGAGTTGATGCCAATCGTAACTGGAAAGTGAAATGGTGTGGTAAGTTGAAACTAACTGGAATTTAGATCCAGAGGTTTCCACAGCTTTCACTCTCAAAAATGATGAGCCCAGTAGGACTCCAATATAAGATTGATGTTTTAACGTACGTGAAAACCTAATAGAGAAAAATACAGATATATACCTTGTAGCTATAATTTGCAAAAGAAAATGAAAGGGATTTTTAATATGCAAATATCGAAGATTTAAATCTGTCAACCAAATCCTGAAAATTGAAAATTTAAACACAGATGTAAAAGCAGAAAACTGAGGAATATTTGACATTCAGAAACTAAAACAGAACTGTGGTTTGTGGTATAAATCTGCTTAAATATTTTAATCCTTTCATTGAGAAAGTGAGAGTAACTCTGATCCTGCTTTCATCTGTCTATGACAATCAAAACTACCAAATCCTTGTCCAGAATCTACCTATCTAAGGTATCATACAATGATTGACCACTCACGTGGCAAATGTCTTTCTTTCTACATTCCATCCTTCATTTATACCTTTCAAGTGAAGAGAGGATGTCATTTTAATGAAGGAAACTCTTTCAAAATAAAGAAGCAGGTAGGTACTAGAGAGGGGAAGAGGGACAGGAGGTAGAAAATTAGCCAGAGCTAGTATAGAGGAAGAAAAACTTCACTTCTACCCACCTTGGGATTTTTAGCTAAAGCTCTTAAACAAAAAGGCAGATTAGCAAGAGAAAAACAGTTTATTAACTTGTGCGGCATGTGTCACATGGGAGAAACCTCATGAAAAGTAACTTGGGGTGGCAACTTAGAACTCGGCTTATGTAGCATCTTCAATAAATTTGTAGAGAAATGACAGGACAAAGGAAAGTCGCTTTGGGCAGCACGCCGTGGGAAGGTAAATATATGGGAGACAACTAAGGGAGTAGGGTTTGTTTGCAGCTTTCTGTGGTGCTGTCTCTAGGATGATAAAGTCTGTCTCCAGTAAAAGGAGAATTTATATCTTCTCTTTAGGCAGAAAAGGGGGAGGCAGAGAGAGCTTTTCCTGCATTTGCTGCTGCTCAATTGCCTTCAGCTCAAAATAATTTTCGCATCAAATAGACATATTTTGGGGTGACATATTCTGGTTTCCTTCACTAGTATCATACTTGGCAATAGGAGGGAGGGTAGGAAAAGTATTATCAAAAGGCAGTTGTAAGGAGCTCCCCTTTCACAGAGTCCTTCCTTAGCTCTCTCAAAGTATAGACCATTGTGGAACAGAAAGTCTTCTGTTAGTCCCTTAGAAATGAGGCCTATTCCCAAATCACTCATCATGTGATGCTTCGGGTTCTGCATTAGATGCCAGTCTTCCCATCCTACCCACATCAGACAGAGCAACTGGGCATGGGCTTAGACTCCTTCCGTATATCCTCTCCAGGCAACCTCCCTTAATCAATTAGAATTAGCAAGTAAGAATAAGGCTCTAGAATATGACAGATAAGGTTTGATTCTACCATTATCAGCTCAATGACTTGGGTGATTTTTTTTTCTACCTATCAATTTATAACAATAACACCTACCTCATAGCGTTCTTATGGGAATTAAAGGAATTTACATATGTTTAATGGCTAATTCAGTCCTAGTTCCAAACAGAGATCTAAATATCAGTGATCTATCTCTTCTCCCCCAAGCTGCAGAACAGTCAATTGATCTCTGAGCCTCAGGTCCACTGTTAAAGTACTTCTTCCCTTCAGGAGAGTGTTGTGATGATAAGCCATAAGGTAAGCTTAAAAGTGTTGCATTTATGAGAGAAGAAAAGCATCAAATAAATACTATAAAGTGCTATTAGTGATGGCTGTTTATATTTTAAATTTTTTTCTTCAGGGCACCTGGGTGGCCCAGTCAGTTAAGCATCTGACTCTTGATTTCAGCTCAGGTCATGATCTCAGGGTCATGAGATTGAGCCCTGCATAGGGCTCCGCACTCAGCAGGGAGTCTGCCCAAGATCACCTCTCCCTAGCCCTCTGCCCCTCCCCACACACACCCTCTCTCTCTAAAATAAATAAATTAATCTAAAAAAAAATTTCTTTTCTTCAACCTGGACTGAAACAAAAAGCAGGTTCGCATTAACTCCCTAAGACCACTAATTCTTTTTTAAATTCTGTTTCCCTCTTTCTGATGCGACCATTTTGCATGCTAAAAACTGTGTGTCCTATTTCACTAGTTGGCGGGTATCTGCATCCATATATATGTCATACAAATGATGCCCACAGTCATCTAAGTGAGCACACTGAATGGGTTACTAAGCTCAATAACACTAGCAGGCCAGCCAGCTCTGTCTGTGTAAAGTTAGACTCTTATTTATATCCAGTTACAAATAAGTGTCTTGCTTTCCATTGTTCTTTTTCCTTTACCCAGCTTGTTTCCTTCTTACATAGGCCTTCATTGATTTCTTAGTTTCATCTGCAGTCCTAACTAGAACTCCTTTGATTCTTCGCATTTTGGAATCATTCTGATTCTTCCCGTGAGTCCGAATTCAAGATACGAGGAGATTATGTCAAATGTCAGTTGCAAAATGACCTTGATAGACTGTTTTAAGTGATGTGGAAATGGAGGCAGCCTGGCTGAGATCATCTCTCCCCACAAGGTGTCCCAAGGGGATGCAGCTGATCTGACAGGTAGGCAGATGTGGCCTTCCTCCCCTACAACATCATCTCCCCACAGCTATTTGCTTGGTCCACAGGACAGTGAACCTCACTGAGGGAACCACTCTTAGGTCAAGGGCCCAGAAATAAGTGTAGTCCCTAAGTGAACCTCCAAATAAACAACCATAGTATAAATGACATAGAAATGCCCAGGAATGGCCAGGACCATTGAAAACACTATATAGTCAACGTTGAACTGACAAACAGCTATTTCTTTCTCTTAAGTGAGTCTCAAACTTAAAGAGTAGAACATGAAACTGCTTTTTACCATGAAAAATCCGTGGATTCCCATATAACAGTGTTACACTTCAGTGCATTTAATGTGGAGTAGACAGAGCATACTTCATAGCTCCCCCTGGGGGCCTTCAGGCCATGAAATGAATATCATCACTCTAAAAGTGGATCCAGCAGAGAGTCAACAAGTCAAAGTAGTAGTGGGAAACAAGAATAAATATACAAATTTTACTCATTAATTCACCAAAGTTAATTGAGCACATACTCTCTGCTAGGCACTGTGGGTTGTTTGTTTTTTTTTTTCCCCTTCTTCTGTGTACTCTTTTTGGAGAATGCCATGAGCACTGCTTCTTCCAAAATAAAATAAATCCAGGAGAGAGGCAAAGAGTTTAGATGATATCCATATTTAAGCTTTAATCCCTAAATAACTCAAGTGTTGCCTAAAAATAAATTATTACTAGGACAACCTACAGAATGGGAGAATGTATTTGCAAATGATATATCTAATAAGAGGCTTTTATTTAGAATATTAAAATAACTCTTACAACTCAACAATAAATAACTCAATTTAAAATGGACAAATGATTCAGACACTTCTTTAAAGAAGATATACAAATGGGAATAAGCACATAAAAAAATGCTTGACATCTTTAGCCATCAGGGAAATGCACTTCAAGATACCACGTCACACCCACTAAGATGGCTATAATAAAAAAGACAGACAATAACAAGTGTTAGTGAGGGTGTGGAAAAGTTGGAATTCTCATACTTGCTGGTGGGCATGTTAAATGATGTGGCCACTTTGGGAAACTGCTTAATGGTCACTCAGAATTTACCATATGACCAGCAATTCCACTCCTACATATATATCTAAGAGAAATGAAAACATTTGTCCATACAATGCATACACATAGATGTTTCTAGCAGCATTATTTATAATAGCCAAAAACTGGAAATAGCTCAAATGTCTATCAACCAAGGAATAGATGAATATGGTATATCCAAATAATGGAATACTATTTAGCCATAAAAAGAATACATACTGATACTACATAGATGCAACATAGATGAAAACATTATGCTAAGTGAAATAAGCCAATCATAATATTTATATGAAATGTCCAAATAGGCAAATCCATAGAGACAGAGAGTAGATTGGTGGTTGCCAAGGGCTAGGGAGAGAGAGGGAAAAAATGCTACTGAGAAAGGGTTTTCTCTTTGGCATGATCATAATGTTTTTGGAATTAGATTGTAGTGATGATTGTGAATATACTAAAATTCATCCAATTGTACACTTCAAAAAAGTGAATTTTATTACCATTTAAGAGTAATTTAGGCATTTAATGAAATGTAACTCTTCTTTTTTAGAACACTCAATTACCTAATATTATAAATTAGGTATATAGTGGGGAGAAAACCACTTTTTATCAGTGTAATCACAAATGCCTCTCTCTACAGATCCCCTTCTCCCACTTACACCCCCTCACCCTATCAAAAAAAAAGGGGACCTGTTTTGATTGGGCAAATGTTTCAATAGATCACCTGAAATGAAAAAGAAACTACTATGTACTGGTTGTTTGTGGCCAATGCCTGTGAAAAAACAATGGATGGTCACTGGCCTGCTTTTTAAGAGGATTTCTTCCAGCTGAAAGGCTTTTACTTTGAACCTGAACTGAATAGCTATAAAAAATATAGAGAATTTCAGAGACTAAATGTGGGGCAAGGAGAGGGAAAACAGAGAGAAATAACACTGCTGCAATATCTAGAAAGGGACTTCTTGGAAGTCAAAGATGTCTAAAGAGAATTTTAATTAAATTTTCCTGTGAAGTATGCAAATTCTCTTCAGTATTCCATAACCAGCATTGGTAATATTCAGTACAATCTATTTCACTTATTAAGGCTTTGTGGAATTGGATCTGCTATTTGGGGATGTGAGGAAGTGTTGAGTCTAGCCTCCAAGTAAGCTCAGGGCAAGAACTAATTCACATCAAATTTTCAGGGGTATGGAACCCATAACAGGAATGCACTGCGTTATAAGACAAGTATTGGATAACATTTGGCTAAGAATGATGCATAGATGGGATTAAACATCAACAGGATGGTCAAACTGGACCCTTAAGATGCCCACCATATATTGATTCTAACATATATTAATCCAATTTTAAATCAAAACAAATACATTGAACACCTGCTAAAATGCAAGGTGCTATACATTGTATCAGAAAGTCCTGAATGATTTAATGAGTCCTTAGCTAACTCCCAAGGAATTATTTGGGATTCTGAAGAAATATAAAGGGAAAATCTGTTGACTTCTCCTTTTTTTTTTTTTTAAAGATTTTATTTATTTATTTGACAGAGAGAGATAGAGAGAAAGAGAACAAGTAGGCAGAGAGGCAGGCAGAGGGAGAGGGAGAAGCAGGCTTCCTGCGGAGCAGGGAGCCCGATGCGGGACTCGATCCCAGGACCCCAGGATCATGACCTGAGCCGAAGGCAGCCGCTTAACCAACTGAGCCACCCAGGCGCCCCTTGACTTCTCCTTTTATATTTAAAACCAAGTTATTGTAAAAAGATGTATTAGTCACCTGAAATCTTCCATGGAAGTTGGTAGAGAAATTAAAAAATTAATCAATGAGTTAATTATCATGGTTAGTTATGCTTTTTATAAAGAAATTAAAGGGTAAAGAATCCTAGAAATTTAGATCAAATGGAGTTTGCTCACTGGTGTTGTTTATGTATTTATTATATAATTATTATAATTTCTATTTATTATACCTAACATTTATTAAGGATTCACTATGTGTCAAGCATGTGCTAAGTGCTCAAGATTATTCTTTCATTGGTAGATGCTATTATTATCCCTATGTAACTGATAAAGAAATTAAAATTCCAAGAAATTAGGAAACTTGCTTCAGATTACACACAAATTGAGCCACAGTGAGAAGCCAAGTCTGACTGACTCCACCGACCCTGTTTCAAGCCATTGTATCTGACCTTTTAGGGATCAGCTTGCAATGAATGGTCATTCCACTTTGTTAAAAAGTTAATGTGTGGTTGCAAAGGAGTAGTTTAGGTATCAAAATAATAATAAGACTGGGAGTGTTTTATTCAAAATTATGAAACATAGACAACAGGGAGATTGGGAATGTACAGTAAGAGAGGGGAGGAAGGTTTCCGGGTGCTACCTGGGGGGTGGGGGGGTGTTTGTTTTTTTTTAGAAAGTGAGAGTGTGTGAGCCAGGAGGGGCAGAAGGAGAGAGAAAGAATCTTAAGCCGGTTCCATGCCCAGTGCAGAGCCCAAGGTAGGGCTCGATCTCACAACCCTGAGATCATGACCTGAGCCAAAATCAAGAGTTGTTCGCTTAACTGACTGAGTCACCCAGGACCCCCTCCAGGTACTATTTTTGAAACTGGGCCACTTCATACCATGCAGGCAGTTTGAATTTACATGTGATATCAGGTATATGACTATGAATTCTCCACCGAGACATTTTCCTTCCAGCCAGAACTTCGTATCTTCCCATAGAGGCAGATTTTTTTTGTAGCTTTCATTGAAAGTATCACCCTTTGAGGGTCCCACGTATATGCCTGGGTCTTACTCCCCCTTCCTGCATATTAAGGATCCAAATCCTGATCCCCTGCCTCCACCACATGCAGCCATTGAAACAAGACTGAGCCACCCCAAGAATGGCTACAGCTTTTGCTTCAGCTATTCTTATTCCAACCCCCTCTTCATGTTTGTTCCCTTGGGAACATTTTTGAGAATTCTGATGTGTATTTAAATTGCTTTATTGAACATTCAGAGAGGTTTATAACAGGAGATTTTATCACAGTGTCTGGTACAATTCCATTATATTGCCAGAAAACCCAAGTATCATTTTAGACATTAACACAATTGGAATTAGTTTAGGCCTCAATTCTTGATGATGGTGTTTTTTTTTATTTTTAAAGATTCTATTTATTTATTTGAGAGAGAAACAGAGGGAGCACAAGCAAGGGGAGAAGGAGAGGGAGCAGGAGAGGGAGAAGCAGACTTCCCACTGAGCACAGAGCCTGACTTAGGGCTCAATCCCAGGACCCTGAGATCATGACCTGAGCCAAAGTCAGATGCTTAACCGACTGAGTTACCCAGGTGCCCAAAAGATCATTTTAAACTTATATGAACTCCTTCAGAACCCAGAAAAAGAGTGAATATTTCCCAAATCATTTTATGGAGCTAAATAGAACCTTGATTGCAAAACCAAGTGAGGACAGCATGAGCAAGAAAATTATCTGCAAATCTCTCTTGTGAATATAAATGTATAAATTATTTTTAAAAATTATTAGCAAACCAAATCCAACACTATATAAAATGATAATATATAACAAACAAGTTTGGTCTAATACAGAAATCCAAGAGAGTGGTTTAATATTTGATGATGGTTTTTAAGACCTTCTATCATTACTCTGATTGTCTACAACAATCCTACCTGTACCTGCTCATAAAAACTGACGACAGCCAGGCAACTTTCTTTCTTACTTGCTGACTCCTACAAGTAATAATACCACAAGAGCATTACTATCACAGTTTCAAAATGAAAGTTTCAAAATAAAATATGTAGCTTTAAGATATTGCTTCTTCTTTTCCCAAGTGTTGTCTTTTAAATCTTTCTGTAGCAGTTCTTTTGATATTTGGGAGAGCTGACAATGAATGCTGAAACTTGGGAAGAACTGGTTCTTATTGAATTTTCTGGTTTTGTTGGATTTTTTGGTTTTTTTTACATTTCCTTTCAAATGCTATCACTTTGGTGAACTTTTCTTTTTTTTTTTAAAGATTTTATTTATTTATTTGACAGAGAGATAGCAAAAGCAGGAACACAAGCAGGGGGAGTGGGAGAGGGAGAAGCAGGCTTCCCGCCGAGCAGGGAGCCCGATGTGGGACTCGATCCCAGGAGCCTGGGATCATGACCTGAGCCGAAGGCAGACGCCTAACGACTGAGCCACCCAGGCGCCTGAACTTTTTTTTTTAAGTGTAGTTATGTATAACATATTAGTTTCATGTGTACAACATAGTGATTCAACATTTATATACATTACAATGTGATCACCATAAGTCTAGCCACCCTCTGTCACCATACAAAGTTGTTACAGCATTATTAGCTGTAACAGCTATGCTTTACATGACAACCCTGTGACTTACTTATTTTATAACTGGAAGTTGGTACCTTTTAATCCCCTTCACCTATTTCACCCATTTCCTCCCAACCCCCACTCCCAACCCCTCTGCCAACCACCAGGTTGCAAATATGAATCTATTTCTGCTTTGTTTTGTTTGTTCATTTGTTTTGTTTTCTAGATTCCAAATGGAAGTGAAATCACACAGTATTTGTCTTTCTCTAACTTATTTCATTTAGCATAATACTCTATAGCTCCATCCATTTTCTCACAAATGGCAAGATTTCATTCTTGTTTATGGTTAAGTAATAGTCCACTGTATATATATACCACATCTTCTTTATCCATTCATCTATCAATGGACACTTAGATTACTTCTGTATCTTACTTACTATAAATAATGCTGCAGTGAAAATAAGGGCACATATATCTTTTCAAATTAGTGTTTTCATTTTCTTCAGGTAAATTCCCAGAATCAGAATTGCTGCATAATATGGTTATTACTCAATTACTCAAATCATTAATTTTTTGAGGACTCTCATACTGTTTTCCACATTGGCTATACCAATTTACATTCCCACCAGCAGGGCACCAGGTTTCTGTTTTTTTTCTCTACATTCTGGCCAACACTTGCTATTTCCTGTCTTTTTGACAATAGCCATTCTGACTAGTGTGAGGTGATATCTCATTGTGGTTTTGATTTGCATTTCCCTGATTATGAGTGATGTTGAGTATCTTTTCATGTGTCTGTTGTCCATCTCTATTTCTTCTTCAGAGAAATGTCTATTCAGGTCCTCTGTCCATTTTTCAATCAGATTTTTTTTTTTTTTTGGTATTGAGTTATATGAGTTCTTTGTACATTTTGGATATTAACTTCTTATCAGATATATCTACAAGTATCTTCTCCCATTCAGTAGGTTGCCTTTTCATTCTGTTTATGGCTTCCTTCACTGTGCAAAAGAATTTTAGCTTGCTATAGTCCCATTGGCTAATTTTTGCTTTTGTTACCCTTGCCTACAGAGACAAATCCAAAAAATATTGCTAAGACCAATATCAAAGACCTTACTATTTATGTTTTCTTTTAGGAGTCTTGTGGTTTCCAGTCTTACATTTAAGTCTTTAATCTTTTTTGGAAGGCAGCTATGCTCACCACTATCCCACCAATGCTGCACTCTTTAATCCATTTTGAGTTTATGTTTATATATGTGTAAGACAGTGATCCAATTTTATTCTTTCACATCTTGTCCAGTTTTCCCAACAGGATTTATTGGAGAAACTATTTTTCCCCCATTGTACATTTTGGCCTCCTCTGTCAAAGATTAATTGATCATATAAGCATGGGTTTTTTTCTGAACTCTCCATTCTGTTCTTTTGATCTATGTATCTATTTTTGTGCCAGTACCATACTGTTTTGATTACTATAGCTTTGTAGTATAGCTTGAAATCAGGGAGCATGATACTTTCAGCTTTGTTCTTCATTCTCAAGATTCCTTTGGCTATCCAGGGTCTTTTATGGTTCCATACAAATTTTAAAATTATTTGTTCTCGTTCTGCAAAAAATCGTCCTTCGAATTTTGGTAGGGATTCCATCGAATCTGTACATTGCCTTGAAAGGAATGGACATTTTACCAGTGTCAATTCTTTCAGTCCATGAGCATGGATTATCTTTCCACTTATTTGTGTTGTCTTCAATATCCTTCATTAGTGTCTTTATAGTTTTCAGAATAGAGTTCTTTTACTTCCTTGATTAAATTTATTCCTAGGTATTTTATTCTTTTCGATGCAATTGTAAATGGGATCATTTCTTAATTTCTCTAATTGTTCATTATTAACGTATAGAAATGCCATGTTTATGTAAATTTTTTTATACTACAACTTTACTGAATTCATTTGTTCTAATCATTTTTTGGAGAAGAATTTTAGGGTTTTCTAAACATAGTATTATGGAATCTGCAAATATAGTGACTTTTATTTCTTCTTTTCCAATTTGGATGATTTATCTTCCTTGTCAGATTGCAGTAGCTAGAATTTCCACTATTATATTAAATAAAAGTGGTGACAGTGGGCATCCTAGTCTTGTTCCTGACCTTAGAGGTAAAGCTTTTAATTTTTTGCCATTAAATATGATGTTAGCTCTGGGTTTATCATGTATTAATTTTATTGTGTTGAGTTACGTTGTCCCTGTACCCACTTTGTTGAGAGTTTCTTTATCATTAATCAATGTTTAATTTTATCAAATGGGTTTTCTGCATCTATTGAGATAACTATGATTTTTATTCTTCATTTTGTTAATGTGGTGTATCATGTTAATTGATTTGTGGATATTGAACCATCCTTGCATCCCCGAAATAAATCCCACCTGAACATGGTATATGATCCTTTTAATGAATTGTTGAATCTGGCTTGCTAATATTTTGTTGAGAACTTTCGCATCTATGTTCATCACGGATATTGGCCTATAATTTTCTCTTTTGTCATGTATTTGTCTGATTTTGGTATCAGGGTAATGCCAGCCTCATAGAATGAGTGTGGAAGCATCCCTCCCTCTTCAATTTTGTGGAATAGTTTGAGAATAGGTGTTAACTCTTCTTTAAAATTTGGTAGAATTCATCTAGTAGATGCTGTCTGGTCTTAGACTTTCGTTTGTTGGGAGGGTTTTGATTACCAATTCAATTTCATTACTAGTAATCAGTTTGTTCAGATTTGCTATTTCTTCCTGCTTCAGTCTTGGAACGTTATATGCTTTTAGGAATTGTATGTTTTTATCCTTTTCTTCTAGATTGTCCCATTTGTTGGTTTATAATTATTCTAGTAGCCTCTTATGATTCTTTGTGATTCCTCTTTCATTTTCAATTTTATTTCTATGGGCCCTCTTTCTTTTTTTTATGAGTCAGGCTAAAGATTTATCCATTTTGCTTATCTTTTCAAAAAACTAGCTCTTAGTTTCATTGGTTTTTTTTTTTATTCTGTTTCATTTATTTCCACTCTACTAACTTTGAGCTTTGTTTCTTCTTCTTTTTTTAGTTCTTATAGGTGTAAATTTAGATTGTTTATTTGAGATTGTTCTATGTCTTGGAGTAGAATTGCTTTTGTTGTATCCCATAGATTTTGGAACATTGTGTTTCTATTTTCATTTGTCTCCAGATATTTTTTATTTTCTCTGTGATTCCTTTATTGACCCATTAGTTGTTTAGTAGCATGTTGGTTAGCCTCCACATTTTTGTGTTTTTTCCCAGTATTCCTCTAGTAATTGATTTCTACTTTCACACCATTGTGATCAGAAAAGATGCTTGCTATGATTTTAGTCTTCTTAAATTCATTGAGACCTATTTTGTGGCCTAATATGAACTATCCTGGGGAGTGTTCCATGTGCACTTGAGAATAATGTGTATGCCACTGTTTTTGGATAGGATGGTGTGTGTGTGTGTGTGTGTGTGTGTGTATCACCATATATCCATCTGGCTTAATGTGTCATGTAAAACCAATTTTGCTTATTGATTTTCTGCCCAGATGATCTATCCACTGATGTAAGTAGGGCATTAAAGTTCACTATTATTATGTATTGCTGTCATTTTCTCTATTTCTGTTAATACTTGCTTTATGGTTTTTTTGGGGGTACCCCAATGTTGGGTACATAGATATTCACAAGTGTTATCTCCTCTTGTTGAATTAATCCTTTTATCATTATGTAATGCCCTTCTTTGACTTTTGTTACAGCCTTTGTTTTAAAGTCTATTTTGTCTGATAAGTATTGCTACCCCAGATTTTCACTTCCTTTTGCATGGAATATCTTTTTCCATCCTTTCACTTTCAGTTTATATTTCTTTAGGTCTGAAGTGAGTCTCTGTAGGCAGCACAGAAATGGGTCTTGTTTATCCATTCAGTTACTATATGTCTTTGATTGGACTATTTAGTCCATTTAAATTTAAGGTAATTATTGATAGATATGTACTTACCACCATTTTATTGCTTGGTTTCTAGTTGTTTTTGTAGTTCTTCTCTGTTTCTCTTTTTTCTTCTCTTTCCTTGTGATTTGATGACTTTCTTTAGTGTTATGCTTGGATTCCTTTCTGTTTATTTTTTGTGTATCTGTTATAGTTTTTTGGCTTGTGGTTAGCATGAGATATAACATCCTCAGTCTATAGTAGTCTGGTAGTAGGTCACCTAAATTCAAAAACATTCTAAAAGCACAAAACTTTTACTCCCCCTTCTACATTTTATGTATATGACATCATGTTTTACATTTTTTTGGTATCTCTTAACTAATTATTGTAGATATAACTGATTTTACTACTTTTGTCTTTTAACCTTCATACTAGCTTTATTTTTTTTTCTTTTTGAGAAAGAGAGAAAGCAAGAGCAGGGAAGGGCAGAAGGAGAGGGACAGAGAGAATCTCTTTTAAGATTTTATTCATCTGAGAGAGAGAGAGAGTGTGAGAAAGAGCCTGAGAGGGGAGAAGGTCAGAGGGAGAAGCAGGCTCCCCACTAAGCTGGGAGCCCAATGTGGGACTCAGATCCTAGGACTCCGGGATCATGACTTGAGCCGAAGGCAGTCACTTAACCAACTGAGCCACCCAGGCACCAGGGACAGTGAGAATCTTAAGCAGGTTCTGTGTCCAGCACAGAGCCCGATGCAGGTCTCGATCTCATGATCCTGAGAACATGACCTGAGCTGTAATCAAGAGTCAGATGCTTAAGCAACTGAGCCACCCAGGCACCCCCATACTAGTTTTATAAGTGATTGATCTACCACCTTTACTATTTGCTTTTCCTAGGGAAATTTTTCCTTTCATAACGTTCTTATTTCTAGTTATGGCTTTTTTTTTTTTTCCATTTAAATAAGTCCCTGTAACATTGCTTGTAACACTGGTTTTAATGGTGATCAACTCCTTTAATTTTTGCTTGTCTGGGAAGATATCTCTCCATCAATTATGAGTGATAACCTTGTTGGGTAAAGTATTCTCAGTTGTAAGTTTTTTCCTTTCAGCACTTTGAATATATTGTGTCACTCCTTTTTGGTCTGCCAAGTTTCTGCTGAAAAATCAGCTTATAGTCTTGTGGGATTTTCCTTGTACATAACTAGTTGTTTTTCTCTTGGTGATTTTATGATTCTTTAATATTTAACACTTTGATTATAATATGTCTTGGTGTGGGTCTCTTTGAGCTCATTTCATTTGGGACTGTCTGTACTTCCTAGATTTGTACGTCTACTTTCTTTGCCATGTTAATGACGTTTTCAGCTATTATTTCTTCAAATAGATTTTCTATCCATCTTTCTCTCTCTTCTTTTGGGATCCTTATAATACAAACGTTATTATACTTGCTGTTGTTCCATAGGTCCCTTAAACTATCATTTTTAAATTTTTTTTCTTTTTGCTGTTCCAATTGGATGACTTCCACTACCCTGTCTTTCAAATTGCTGATGCATTCTACATCATCTAATCTGCTGTTGATTCCCTTTGCATATTTTTCATTTTAGTTACTGTTTTCTTCAGTTCTGATTTGTTGGGTGGTTTTTGTTGTTGTTGTTGTTGTTGGTTTTTTGTCTTCTCTTTGTTGAAATTTTCATTGTATTCATCCATTCTTCTCCTGAGTTTGGTGGGCATCTTTATAACAATTACTTTGAACTCTTTATCTAGTAGATTGTTTTTCTCCATTTTGGTTAGTTCTTTTTCTGCAGTTTTATCTTGTTCTTTTGTTTGAAACATTCCTCTATCTCCCCATTTTGCCAAACTCTGTTTTTGTTTGTGTTTTAGGTAGATCCAGCTATATCTCCCAGTCATGAAGGAGTGGCTCTAGGTAGAAGGTGTCCTATAGGGCCCAGTTGTGCAACCCTCCCCAGTCGCTTAAGCCAAGTACTTCAAGGGTGTCCCCTGTATAGGCTGCATGTACCCTCCTGTTGTGGCTGGGCTGCAGTTGGTGTGAACTTGCTGGTGTGTGGGGCTGTCCCCCAGCATGGCTGTCTGTGAGGCCTGGTCACAATGGTTGAAGGTGCACTGGCACGTATGGTTGGCCTCCAGTGCAGCTGGCTGTGAGGCTAGGCTGCCACAGCTGCAGGTGCATTGGTGTGTGGGGCAGGCCTCTGGCTATGTAGCTGCAAGATATGATCAGAATTGTTGCAGGTGCTCTAGTGTTGGGGGGGAGGCTGGTCCCTATGGTGGGGGCCGTCTGGGAGGGGTGCCAGTACTGGCAAAGCCTGCCTGCTGGGTGTGGCACAGCAGGGAGCCTCTTAGGGGACCACTGACCAGGCAGGTTGGGCAGGGTGAGTGTGCAAGGGAAAACCGGGGTGGGGTGAGTGGGGCCAGTACAGTAGATGGAGAGTGTTAGTACCTACCAGCACCAGAACAGCTAGGTAGAGGGGAGTGGGGAAAAAAATGGTACCCACCAGCACTTTCATCCCTGAAGAAAGTCCCAACAGATCTCTTCCCCTCCAGGACACAGGCAATGAATCTCCTTTACATATAACTCATGAGCTTTATCAAACTGACACGTCTATGCTGGGCCTTGGAGTGAGATTGTGCACATGACCTCAAAATCCCAATTTCCTACTGTCCTTTGGCTCTCCTGGAAATAGAGCTCACTGGTTTTCAAAGCTAGACATTATTGGGGCTCATCTTCCAAATGCAGGTCCTCCAGGCTTGGGAGCCTAATGTGGGGCTCAGATCCCGCCCCCCCCCCCCCGCCATTCCTCAGGGAGAGCCTCTACAGTTGTGATATCCCTCCCATTTGCAGACTGCTGAGTCAGGGGTGTGGGTCCTGACTACTCAGCATCTCCACCCCTCCCACCCACCTCAATGTTGCTTTTCCTTTATACCCTTAATTGTGTAAAATATGTTCTTCCAGGCCTCAGGTCATTCTCAGAGAGGGATTGTTCTATATGTAGTTGTAGTTTTCATGTTTCCGTGGGAGAAAGTGAGCTTTTTCCTACTCCACCATTTTGATCCAGCTCTCTGGCGTTACTGTAGATGTTTTCTAAGTTTGTCTTATAATGAATTCTTTAGTGCATGTCATGGATAGGCACTCTCCATCCATTCCAACCTCTTTCAAGAGACTTCCTGCACTGGTGAGTCCAAAAAGATAAAATCTGCATTTCCTAGACTCACTTATAGCTAGGGATCAGAGTATTTTAGGTTCTACCTTTTTGGCGCCTTCATGTGAGACTTAGAATGTGGAAAGTAAGATAGAGGTCGTTTTTCTGTGGCTTCTATTGTCCCTGCTGTCTTGCACCATTGTGGAGGTGTGTGGTTTATCTGAGGCAGCCTCCCCATCTTGACTCTTCCCTGAATGTGCTACTTCCTCATCTTAGAAAAGGGAGGAGCCCTCCTCATAACCTGTATCATGCCTCTTCAAGTCATCTGAGTTGGCTCAAGCTAGAGTTTCTTTCCTGATGGTTCTAAAAATCATTTAACAACTTACTTTTTTAAAAGATTTTATATATTTATTTGATAGAGACACAGCAAGAGAGGGAACACAAGCAGGGGGAGTGGGAAAAGCAGGCTTCCCGCTAAGCAGGGAGCCCAAAGCAGGGCTTGATCCCAGGACCCTGGGATCACGACCTGAGCCAAAGGCAGACGCTTAATGACTGAGCCACCCAGGTGTCCCTAACAACTTATTTAAAAAAAAAAAAAAAATCCCCTTTGCTTAAACTAACCACAGTGGATTCTGTGCCCTTTCATGAAGCCCTGGCCAGCATAGTCTCTCATAAACATTTCATTTTCCAGTTCACATCTATTACTTTGGCCAAGAATTCTATTATTTCATAAGATTTTTCTGACATTCAATTCAATTTTTTTGTTCTTTGTTTTCATTATTGGTACTAGCCCACCTTGTCATAGTCATTTACCATTCATACTATTTTGGTCTTTTAAAATAATGTACCTAATAAATGTATTAGCAAGCTATTATTTCTATTTCCTTAGTATTACTTAGCTAAAGAATATACTGTCAATTCCTTTCAGTGCTCCTTTAACTCATCAACCTTAAACATGTTTTTGCAGACTTCCTTTTTTCTAGGATAGAGGATCACAACGTTAAACCAAATGTCCTTCTAAGACTTAAAGAAAACACAAAAAGCTGTTATTTTCATCTCTTGTTATTGTTATTTAAACATATATTTTCCACTTAACTCACCACTAAAAAGATTTTATCATATGTGAATTTACCCTTAAATCCTTTTTTCTCTAATCCAGATACTGATTATATGCAAAATTCCACCTCCCCATTTTACCCTTCTCTCTCCTTAGGCAACACACACCCAAATGCTTTTTTAAAAGAGCTTTTTGTAACTACAGATTAAATAAAGTTAAGTACTGATAGTATGTGGGTACACAAAATGATATATTTTTGTTTTATTTCTGATCATTCTTGTGGATAAATATATAAGAATTTGCATGTAAGAGACAATATCTGTTTATTTATAGCATCTATTCCAACATAATAAATATCTTTGTTGAAGTTTTAAAGATGATGTTACAAACAACATTTAAAAACCTTTTACAAATAACTTATTTTCTTAAAAGTCACTGAAGTAAGTAGCATATGAAACTGACATTTTTAAAGTGAGGCATGGTGGAGGTGGCAGAATCACTCCCTCAGCTCCTGGGACACTGAGCTACTCATTTTTCTTTTGTACTGATTTTAAGTCCAGTAATTTTATTGCATCTGTTTCAGCAGATAACCCTCCCAGGCTGCTCCATCTTTAGGAGGCCTCTAGTCTTGCCTTGGGCATATGAGAAAGGTTTTTAAAGCTTTTATCTACTAATTATTTTTCTACTATGCTAGTTGCTTTTCAGCATTATTTAATTTCTGAGTTCACCAAAAACAAACTATGTCTCTCAGATAATTTTCCTCCAGCCGTATCATTTGCATGTGGCAAGTCATGTTATTTTTTTTCATAAATTTCATTTATATCTACCTGCCTTGAATTTTTGAGTCATTGCTACTATTTTTAACATCTCATAAGCATTATAGCATTATGCTCCTTGTGGGTCACTAATGTTGTTAAATATTTTCCTTGTTATCAGATTCCCAGTTCCCTTTCAATCCATATGCTTATTTTTAATCCAAACTCCTTTTAAAGTAACTTTTGTTATTAAAACAGTCTCTTTTTTAAAAAAAATTTTAAGGGAGACCTGGGTGGCTCAGATGGTTAAGCATCTGACTTTTGGTTTTGGCTCCAGTCATGATCTCAGGTGGTGAGATGGAGCCCAGTGACAAGCTCTGTGCTGAGTGAGGAGCCTGCTTAAGATTCTTTCTCCCTGGGGCGCCTGGGTGGCTCAGTCGTTAAGCGTCTGCCTTCGGCTCAGGTCATGGTTCCAGGGTCCTGGGATCGAGTCCCGCATCGGGCTCCCTGCTCAGCGGGAAGCCTGCTTCCCCTCTCCCACTCCCCCTGCTTGTGTTCCCTCTCTCGCTGTCTCTCTCTTTAAAAAAAAAAAAAAAGTTTCTTTCTCCCTCTCCCTCTGCCCCTCCCTCACTCACACACATGCACTATCTCTAAAAAAAAAATTTTTTTGAACAATCTTTTAATGTTATTTTACATACATAAATAGAAAAACAATGATATTCTTTTTATCTACCATTTTTTTAAATGTTTGAAAAGCTGTGATATGCCGAATGATGACAGGAGATGCATGGGTAGTCACCTTGCCTTTACATTATCTTCTAGAACAGCATTTCCCAAACCACACACAATCCTAGTGAACTGCAGAACCCTAGAGGTCCAGGAGAAGTTATTAGGTGCCTGAAAAAATAACTGTCTTAGTCTGTTTGGGCTGCTATAACAAAACACCAAAGACTTATGTGTCTTATAAAATGCAAACATTCACTTCTCGCAGTTCCAAAGGCTGGGAAGTCCAAGATCATGGTGCCAGCAGATTTGGTGTTTGGTGAGGCTTCCTAGTTCATAGATAACACCTTCTCACTGTGTTCTCATTTAGTGGAAGGTGTTAGGGGGCTCTCTGGGATCTCTTTTTTAAACTCACCAATCCCATTCGTGAGGGCTCCACCCCTGTGACCTAATTACCTCCCAAAGACCCCACCTCCTAATACCATTACATTGGGCATTAGGATTTCAACATATGAATTTGGGGAGGACACAAAAATTAAAACTGCAGCAGTAACTGATACTAATGATGGTACTATTTTTAAGTTGAAAGAAAAAAAGACTTTTATAGTGTCAGAAAAAAATACCAAATACATTTTATATAGTTATCTCAAAAGTTATCAGATGCATAACTAGATTCTTTACTGGTGCTCCCTTCGGCAGCACATATACTAAAATTGGAACAATTACTATTTACTGAACTGGTTATTGGGAAAACTTCAGTAAAGAAAACAAACTCAGGTTGTTATACATGCTATGGAGAAATATATAGTACCAAGAAAGTAATAGAGAGTGCCAGGGGGGCGGGTGGGTTTGGTGTTTTTAGGTGGCATAGGGAAGACCAATCTGATATGAGACTTGAGAGCAAAGGAGGTCTGGGGAAAGAGCAGACAGAGGGAAAAATTGTGTAAAGGCTCCAAGTTGGGAGCATCTTTGATGTGTTTAAGGAAGAGTAAGGAGGGCTGTATGGCTGGAGCTGAGTGAGGTAGAAGATGAAGTCAGAGAAGTAGTCAAAGGCAAAGTGTTACAGGTCCATCATTATGAAGAACTTTGGATTTTGCTTTGAATGGGATGAGAAACCACTGGAGAATTTTGAGTTGAGAGCTGACATGATCTAACCAACTTTTTAAGATAATTACACTTTCCTATTTAAAAGCACTGCTTTCAAAATATAGAAAGTCTAACCTTAGAATATTATTATCCACATCTGTAGACAACGATTGCATAAATCACAATAAATTCTAAATGTAAATATATCTTTATTGGATATATTCATATCCAATAAATGGAATTAAGTGTTGTTGTTACTGTTTTCCAATGTTCCAATATTGGAATTCAGTGTTGTTGTTTTTTTTACTTCATCTTTTATTCTTCTTTTGGCAAACATCAGATAACATGAGCAAAACTATGTTGCTTACTATAGTTACATACATTCTTTTTTGCTTTATATAAGCTGGTAAACATATGTAAGTGGATAAAATTCTTGGCTAAAGACATATTCCAAAACTCTGACATATACTTTACTGAGTTAGGAGAAAAGAAAGCTTATGAAATTTCCATTAGACCATAAACATACAGCAAACTAAATTAGTATATGCTGTTTTTAAATTAACATCTGCCATTTTTTAAAGACTTCAATTTTTGGTTACAGCTAAAGTGATTTTTATGTGAAGGTTTATGAAAGAACAGAAGCTGACCACACAAATCTTACTCATAACCATACTGGCCATTTAACAATAAAAAATAATAAAAATAAATCTATAATCAAGAAAATTCCACTTATTAGAAAAAAACAGCTACCAACAAGTTATTTCAAATATAGATAGATGGCATTTATAATAACTAGATTTCATGATACCTGCTTTATTTTTTATTTATTTATTTTAGAGCCCATGCAAGCAGGGGGAGGGGCAGAGGAAGTGAATCTCAAGCAGACTCCCTGCTGAGCACAGAGCTCCACGTGGGGCTCGATCTCAATCCTGAGATCACAACCTGAGCCAAAATTGAGTCAGACACTTAACCGACTGAGCATCCCAGGTGACCCTTGTTTTATTACTTTGTAATGCTTAATTTTAATTTTAAAGTAACAGATTACTTCATAATAAAGCCAAACCATTTAACTTTTTATAATTTAATTTTTTAGTAAATTTCAGGCCCAAAAACATCAGATCAAGGATTGCAGAACAATCAGCCTTCAGAACATATTTTCTTTGGCAGACAGAATAGTTTTTCATCTTTTGAATTGGAATACCTTCGTGCAATACCTACTTGTCCTAGCTGGCCACAGTCCCTACCAGCTTCCCACATTATTACCAGCTGGGCATGAGAGACTAACACCCATTTTTAATATTATAAAACCCAATATTTACTTACAAACATTAGTTGCATTCATAGAGCAAAAGTTCAAATATTATAAACTTGATGCTAAATCTTAATACATATTCCTAATTTGGGAAAAATAGATCAAACCAAAAGATCTTGTTTTCATTTTCATAACACATAGAACTAAGTGGGTTTTTTTTTTTATTATGTTATGTTAATCACCATACTTTACATCATTGGTTTTTGATGTAGTGATCCATGATTCATTGTTTGCGTATAACAGCCAGTTCTCCATTCAATATGTGCCCTTTTTAATACCCATCACCAGGCTAACCCATCCCCCCAACCCCTCCCCTCCAGAACCCTCAGT
Source organism: Leptonychotes weddellii (assembly GCF_054177405.1). Taxonomy (NCBI): domain Eukaryota; kingdom Metazoa; phylum Chordata; class Mammalia; order Carnivora; family Phocidae; genus Leptonychotes; species Leptonychotes weddellii. Next base: position 112,616,951 of record NC_138372.1, on the reverse strand, counting down.
TTGTTTCTCAGACTCCATAGTCTCTCATGATTCGTCTCCCCCTCCGATTCCCCCCCTTCATTTTACCCTTCCTACTAACTTTTTTTTTAACATATAATGTATTATGTGTTTCAGAGGTACAGGTCTGTGATTCAACAGTCTTACACAAATCACAGCACTCACCATTGCATATACCCTCCCTAATGTCTATCACCTAGCCACCCCATCCCTCCCACCCCCCACCACTCCAGTAACCCTCAGTTTGTTTCCTGAGACTAAGAATTCCTCATATCAGTGAGATCATATGATATTTGTCTTTCTCTGATTGACTTATTTCGCTGAGCATAATACCCTCCAGTTCCATCCACGTCATTGCAAATGGCAAGATTTCATTCCTTTTGATGGCTGCATAATATTCCATTGTGTGTGTGTGTCTGTGTGTGTGTGTGTATATGTATATATATATAGATATAGATACCATATCTTCTTTATCCATTCATCTGGTGATGGACATCTTGGCTCTTTCCATAGTTTGGCTATTGTAGACATTGCTGCTATAAATATCAGGGTGCATGTAGCCCTTCGGATCACTACATTTGTATCTTTGGGGTAAATACCCAGTAGTACAATTGCTGGGTCATAGGGTAGCTCTATTTTCAATGTTTTGAGGAACCTCCATACTGTTTTCCAGGGTGGCTGCACCAGCTTGCATTCCCACCAACAGTGTAGGAGGGTTCCCCTTTCTCCACATCCCCGCCAACATCTATCAT
>NC_138372.1:112555441-112615702 GCF_054177405.1 Leptonychotes weddellii | reverse complement strand
AGATAAAGTATTCTTGGCTTCATGTTCTTCTCATTTAGTACCCTGAATATGTCTTGCCAGGCCTTTCTGGCTTTTCAGGTCTTTGTGGATAGGTCTGACGTTATTCTGATGTTCCTCCCTCTGTACATAAGGAATCTCTTAGCCCTAACTACCCTTAAGATGGTTTCCTTGGTTCTAAGATTTGCAAGTTTTACTATTACATGCCAGGGTGTTGGCCTGTTTTCCTTGATCTTTGGAGGGGTCTTCTCTGCCTCTAGGACATGAATGTTTGTTTCATTCCCCAGATGAGGGACGTTCTCAGCTACAATTTGCTCAAATATATCTTCTAGTCCTCTCTCTCTCTCCACTCCCTCTGGGATTCCAATAATTCTGACATTGGAACGTTTCATGGTGTCACTTATTTCTCTGACTCTATTTTCATGGATTCTGTGTTGTTTTTCCCTGGCCTCATCTTTCCCTTTTTATCTATTAAATTGTCTTCCAGGTCACTAATTTGTTCTTCTGCCTCACTTACCCTAGCTGCTAGATTATCTAGATTAGATTGGATCTCACTGGTAGCATTTTTAAAATCTGCAAATTCAGCTTTCATTTCTGCCCTTAGAGACTCTATGTTGCCATTAATTGATTTCTCCATTCTAGCTATTGTCTTCACAATTGCTAGCCTGAATTCCATCTCTGACATCTTGGTTATATCTGCATCCATTTGTAAATCTGCAGCATAAGTCATAATCTCTGAGTCTTTCGTATTTTGGGCATTCCTCCTCCTAGTCATTCTGTTGATGGGTGGTTGAGGGAATGTGTAGAGTCCAAATTATTGGACAGAACCCAAGCAAGATGTACCTGTTTTCTAGGGACCTTAGGGTTGCTGGCCTTTTGTTCTCCCAACCTGTCTTCTGGGGGAGGGGCTTGCCACGCTGTTACTCATGCAACCCTGTTTGGGCAGAGTTGCCCTGACCCCTGTGGCAGGGGATGGGCTCAGCGGGAACCAGTTTTTTGGGGCTTTTGTTCTCTGGCAGCTTTCCCTGGTGGCTTTCCGCATCTCTTCCGAGTTTCAGAGCAGAAGAGATCGTTTCCAGCCCTCTGCCTCAGAGCAGAGAGACCGCAGTCTGTTCTTCAGGGAGCTCTCCAGGCCACACTGTCTCCATTTCTGTCCATGCCACTATGAACTGCAGCGGCCTGGGTTGTGCACCCCTCCGCAGCGCTCCCAGTCTTGCCTCCAGGTCGGAGCACTTCTCTGCCCTTTGTGCCTCTAAAACTGCCAGCCACTCCCAGTTTGCACGTGCCACCCCGCTGCTCTGGGTTTCCATCCCCAGGGGCTGCCCTAAAGTCCTTTCCCTGCCGCTATGGATCTGTGAGTCTGTGCCACGTCCCCAGCACATGAGGCTATCGCTCACCAGTGGCGCAGGATCCCCACAGCCAGGCTTCCTCCCGCTGCCGTTTATCCTCTGATATCTGCCTGCGGAATCACGGTTCCTCGCTTCGTACCTCAAAACCAACCGCCTGCGATATTCTGATTGTAGAGATCCATATCTATCTTCTTACATCTCAGGCTGATTTTGTGGGTGCTCAGAGTGGTCTGGTAGATATCCACCTCAATTCTGGGAACCTGTTGGAATAAGGTCCCCTACTCCTCTGCCATCTTTTCTCCCTCCCAACATTTCATCTATTACATTATTTCCCAGAATGCTTAATGTGATATCCTAAACTGGAAGCAGTGGTAAAACTGGGATGGCACGTGTCTCTGGGGGCATTAGAAAGCAACTTGACCAGACACTGCCACACCACCATTCATTCCTGTATTCATTTAAAAAAAAAAAAAGTACTGCATGCATTCTATTTCCCACTCTGTGATAGGTACTTGGGAAGCAGAGACACATGCAACAGATTCTGTTCTCATCAAGTTTAAAATCTTTGAGGTTAGAGGAGGTGAAGAGAAGGAAGAGAAAGGAAAAAGAGTGGAGAAGGAAGGAAGGGAAAGGAAAAAAATTTAAAAATACTATGTAGAGCTACATATGATATATATAGACATATAAATAGTACTGTGGAGATACAAAGGAAGAAGGGGCCAGTTCTGCTTGATAAAGTAGAAAAGTCTTCATAGAAGAAACAATAGAAGATTGGAATATTAAAAACATATTCGTCATCAGGTAGACCAAACTGTAGGGCAGAAAGTGAGTAGAGCAAAGGATTCAGAGTCAAGAGGGTATTCCAGATAGGGGTAACAGGTATGTCCCTGGGACAAACATGCAGCATGAAACAGAACAGGGTGCTGTGAGGATGACAGGTGGTACTGCATGGCTGGAACAAAGGATGACTGGAAGGACTGGTGAGAGATGAGACAGGAGAAGTCCCCAGGGTATCATGCATGGGGGGCACACTGAGATTCAGTGCTGTGCTGGGCCTTACAGGTTTTATTCTAGAAGCTGTGCCTTTCAAACTGAACTGAGGTTATATATACATGGAGTTCTATCACAGAGAAAGCCATAGAGAAAGCACACTTTCAGGATATATCAATTTCATTTGAGGATTTCAAAAGGAGAGTTATTTTTATGTGAGAACAAACAAATGCATAATTGAGTGGACTGAAAATTAACATATTTATTTTTTAAATAAATTTCATTTAAAAAATGTTTAAGGTAAAACGAAGATTTCAAAAATGTTAGGGGCTTACAGTGCATGTTGATTTTGCCTGTTAGGGGTATTTTGATGGAAAGTTTGACAAACACTGGATAATTGGGAGCCTTTTAAGGGAGGAATAATTAGAAGCTTTTAAAGCTAGGAAGAAAATGACTGATCTCTGGTAGCCACTTGAGCAGAAGTGTTAGCCAAAGGTTAGTATACTACAGCAGGAAGGCAAGGTTGGAGAAGAAGGGCACACAAGAGCAGCGTCTACTTAGATCTAGATCACTTATGCACCAGTAGGATATAGGCGATGAATTTCAGAAGGAAAAGGGAAGAGTCTAGGATGACTCTATTTCTGGTAGGAGTGACTGGTGGATAGAGGTGTCATCTACCAAGATTTGGCATCTAGTGAGAGGTGAGGATTTGGTGGAAAACATGAGTCCAATTTTGAGCAGTGGATTTGAGTGTTTGTAGGAACCCTGGGAGAAGATGTACAATAGGTAACTGGATATAGACTTCGAGTATGAAAAGGGCCTCGTCTGAACATTGGGGCTTGTGGGTCCTTAGCACATGGGAAGTAGTTGAAGCTATAGGCACAGATCAGATCAGCACACATGAACACTGAAAAAAGAGTCAAAGCAGGGGTGCCTGGGTGGTTCAGTCGGTTAAACGTCTGACTTCGGCTCAGGTCATGGTCTCAGGGTTCTCAGATAGAGCCCCACATCAGGCTCCCTGCTCAGTGGGGAGCCTGCTTCTCCCTCTCCCTCTCCCTCTGCTCCTACTCACTCTCTTTCTCTCTCAAATAAACAAACAAATAAAATCTTTAAAAAAAAAAAGTCAAAGCAGAACCTTAAGCCTGTGCATACCCTTTGGTCTAAGCATCCCATTTCAAAAACACATTAGAAGGAAAGAGAAAAAGACGCTGACCACAGTGTGATCTATAATAATAAAAGAACAATCCAAATGTCAAGCAACAGGGCAATGGTTAAATAGATTCATATTCATTTGATAAACTTTAGGAAGCCATAAAAATAGGTAAGTTCATTTAAAAATAAAAAGCTGAAAATATTGAGTCAAATTCAGGCTATATAATTTTTCACTGTGATTACAATTTTATAAAATATATGATTTTATATGTACATGTGACAGATGTGTGTATTACATATACACATTTAGATACTAACACGGGGAAAAAACTGGGAATAATAGACTAAAATGCTAGAATTGGAGGACTAGTGGTTTTTCTTCTTTTAAATGTTTTCTAAACTTAATTTTAGAATTCCACTTTAAGGAACAAATTTGCCTTTAACAGTGTGTATTCTGTATTTTTCCCAAGTAGCCTGTAAGTAGTTAGCCAAATGACTAACCATGTGACATGATTTTTTAAAAGATGCATATTGAAATGAATCCCAGAGATAAACACTGTTTAAACGTATGATCTTGTTGCCACTATGAGACATCAAGTTAGATCACCCTACTGCATCACAGAGGATTTAGCAAAACTCAATAGAGCCATGGGAGTCCCTCAGCAAGTATTTATGGAGCACCTAATATATGCAAGTACTCTGTCTGGATGCTACTTTGGAATATGTCTTCAAACTGAAGAAATAGTTTGTAACTTTCTTCTTCAAATGTATTTTTCTCTATCTATGTTTAAATGACACTTTAAGTAAAAACACATTTTCTGACCATCAAACTTGGACCTATTGATATTCTTAAAACACAGAAAGAATACAAGTTTGAAGGATATGGGTTAACAGGCAATATTATACATTCCTGTTGAGAGTGTGAATGAATTCAACTTCTGGGGAAGGGCATTTGGCAATGTTTACCAAAATTAAAAATACACATTTTTTCACTGAGTATTTCTCCTTTTAGGAATTTCCTATTGCAATACTCACATGTGTGGAATATAACATATGTACAGGGATATTCATTACAGCACTCTTTATAATAACAAGAGATTAGAAGCATCCCACATGTCCATCAACAAATGACTATTAAGTTAAGCTACAATTATACAGTGAAATAGACAGAAATGGCCAAAATTAGATAGCTATTTTATGTATAGAAATATCTCCAGGATTACACACACACACACACAGTTAAAGCAAGGTTTAAGATTAATATATATAAAGGATACTATTTGTATAAAAAAGATAATAAAGCTTGCTTTTTGCTTATAAATGCATAGACCAACCCTGGAATAATACAAGGAGGTAGTAAAAGTGATTGCTTCTGGGGAAAAGAAATAGATGGCTAGACAGATGGAGGGAGCAATTTACACGGCAAAGCCATGTACATCCATTGGCCATTCTAAAAAATTAAAAGCAGTAAAAATAAGTAAACATTCTTTTCTTAAAAAACTAAAAATTTTAACTAAAATCTAGCTCCAGAATGCACTTCCACCATTCAAAGCGCTTCGTCTCCCTTCCTATTATTTAGCTTTTTTCTTTAGCTTAGTTATAATTTAGTAAAACATGAGGGAGTAGTACCAAAACAGACAGCTCATAAGCTTATAAGGAAATCGTACTTTCCTGCCACCATCCCTCATTGCCCTCAATCACCACTCCCACCAAGTGGGGTGGGGTGGGAAATGTCAAAAGAGTTCCCACTTAATCACAGATTGCCTAATCTAATAGACACCAAATGCACTGCCCTCTAGCCCTCTGGTCTCCCCATCACCTCTCCTGATACTCTCCTAGAGGGGTTGACTGTGAAATAGATTGAGAGAAAACCTCAAGTCTTACAGTGGTTCAAACATCTTAAGGAAATTGTTATGTTGAGAGATAAACAGTGTACATCAGCAAAACTATTTTAGTATGACATATTTCATTAGAACGCAGTACCTGTTTTCTTTTACTGGCACCTATTTGGAATGAGGTCGTGGCATTCCATTCTAGCCCGTGTAATTCTGAAAGAGAGATTCCAGAGTAGCCTTCCAGCAAGTTCCACAACAAGAAAATAGCACTCATTCATCTCACTCACCTCCCCAGATTGGGAAGTTCCCTTGGCAACAATCACAGAGAAAGCAGTAATATGATACAAACCTATGGGTTCCCTTTTCATTTGTTCTCATTCTCAGGTGTAATTCTTATGTTCAGGTACATATTTGCACATATTTTAAGGGTATACCAGAAAGGTAGAGAACAACATTGTTGTTCAGGCTCTTGTGCAATCTCTTAGCTTTTATTATAACCTTAAATTATAATAAAACTGACCTTAAAATATAAAGCACAAATGGAATTTTGATGTGCTAGACTAAGAAGGACCTTGCTATAGGGCAGATTGATTCACTCAATGAACATTTATTGAACCCCTGCTATGGGCAAAGCACAATGCCAGGCAGATATTCAGTTCTTGTTTTTTGGGAGCTAGCATCCAGCGAGAGAGACTGCATGTAAACAACCTGCTGTGATTGGAGGCCTGAGTGTCACATTAACAGAGGAGAGAGGAAAGCGAAATTCTGGCTGGAGTCAGAGTGGCAAAGTTGCAGACAAGTGGCTCGTCCCCCACATAACATATCCAGTTGCCACTCTGCCAATTACCAAAACTTGGTGGCTTAAAACAACACAAATTTCTTTTCTTACAATTCTGGAGGCCAGACGTCCAAAATGGACCACACCAGGCTGAAGATGTGGCAAGACCACACTCCTTCAGGAAGCTTGAGGGGAGAATCCATTTCCTTGCCTTGCAGCTTCTAGGAGCCACCTGATTTCCTTACCTTGTGACCTCCTCCTCCACCTTCAAAGCCAGTGGCACAGCGGATTCCCTCTGTGACGCATCTTCTCTTTGCTTCTGTCACATAGCCTTCTCTTCTGTCTGTAACGAGCTTTCCCTCTCATACAATGCTTCTGATTGCATTTAAGGCCTACCTGGATAATCCAGGATAATCTCCCCATTTCAGGATCTCAATCACGTCCGCAAAGGCCCTTTTCCATATAAGGTAACAGTCACAGATCCCATAGATTAGGACCTGGCAATCTTTGGGGGCCATTATTCAGCCTACCACAAGATGTTTAGAGGGAAGGCCCCTAATCCAGCCCCTTCCTTCATCCTGAAGGCTGTGGTGAGCCACTGGAAAGTTTCAAGCATAGGAATTACATAGTAAGATATGTATTTCAGTAAAATTAATTCAGGACTTCTGAGGATATAGATGAAAGAAGAGCCTGAAGTCAGCGAACCCCTCCAATAATTCAGGACAGTTTTGACAAGACAATGGTAGTTGGGTTGAATGTACTGAAGAGAAATTAAGACCGTGGCATCAACAGCTGTTTGCGGACTACTGGATACAGTAAATGATTTCTCATCTGGGCACTCAGGTACCATACACCACGATTTGTAATACAAGAGGAGAAGCAGATTTGGAAGGGGGTTGGATGACCGTAGGCAGGGAGGTGACAATTGATGATGACAGCACACCTCCAGTCGTTAATTCCAAGCACACCTCCCCACGCTAATTTGCCTCTCCTCTCCCCCATTACAAGAGTATATTAGAATAAATTAAGAGTGGGGCACCTGGGTGGCTCAGTCGTTAGGCGTCTGCCTTCGGCTCAGGTCATGATCCCAGGGTCCTGGGATCGAGCCCCGCATCGGGCTCCCTGCTCGGCGGGAAGCCTGCTTCTCCCTCTCCCACTCCCCCTGTTTGTGTTCCCTCTCTGGCTGTGTCTCTCTCTGTCAAATAAATAAATAAAATCTTAAAAAAAAAAAGAATAAATTATTTATCACAACTAAACTGATTTTTTAGTTCACTAATTTTGTAGCCTGTAACTAGCCACTGTGAGACAAGCCCCACAACTGATGGCAACACGTTGTCACGTGTCACATGAGAACCACGGATTAGGGTCCTTAATCCACCCAGGACAAATGCCACCAGAGCAGTGATATGCCTGCCCCTGAGCTCATTGGTAGTATAGTTTGGACTGGAGCCCCATCTTGTGATTTTCCCCTCCTTCTCCATTCCCTCTCTCAAGACCATCTTCTACCTCATTTTACCATCCAGAGGGACTAAGCTTCATAGAAGCAACAAAACCCTTATTTTTTTGTACTTCATTTTTTTTAAGTAAAATCGTATTTTTTCGAGTTCCATCCATCTCGAGTCCCACTGAGTCTCTGCCATTAGAGTCTCCCCCAGGGCTTCTAATTCTGCTCTCCCTCCCTCCTTTGTGTTCCTGTGCACAGTCTGCAATGCACACTTTATGATGGTTTTATATCCTACATTGTCTTGTCCTCTAATTTCCTTATATGTGCACATCCTGTCTCCTCTCTAGATTTATGAGGTCCTTGTCGAGTTTCCCATCTTAATACTCAAAAACTAAAGAGGTGATGTATGGTATGGAAGTAAATTGCTGAAGTGTTCAGAACAGAGATGTGTGTTTTATTGGACAAGACTAGAATCCCTTCGTTCTGCACTGCAGAGATCTGTTATATATTCTGCAGTTGTTCTGCATGTGAAGATGGGGAAAGAGAATTTCGTCTCAGCTTCAGAAACAATACATTGACTCCTGTAAACTAAGGAAAAACTAATAACCTTTGGATTCTCATGCTTCTAAAACCTAAAGAGTGATGGGTTTGATGCTTCTTGCTCCTTCCCCCTAGAAATGTTTTATCATTGTTTCCTGGATATTAAATCTTTTTTTGGTGTTTTTTACTTGTTTCCTTGAAATGCTGTGTCCTGGTGCTTTAGCTTTCTGCTATCTTGATCTTTTTTAGTACATCAGATATTTTTTATCAGAATGTATGTAACTGAAGCTAGATCTGGACAGCACTTTTCAAATTGTGTATCCAGCACAGCTACTTAAAATCCCAAAGGGACTTACGGTTCAATAATATTTGTGAGCTGTTTCTTCGCATTTTAGTAAAGCCTGGATAGTGCCCCCAAAAGGTTATAAATAAAATTAGATTGTTTTAGTGGTTTTCTTTCCACCTGACTTAATTTATTTCCATCTTAGAGGTCTTGCTATTCAGGATTCTGGTTTTATTTTTTAAAGACAGTGTTACTATAAGAGATGAGTAAGGCAAAAATTCACACAGAAACACTGGCATAAAGAATTTTGAATGTGATATTCCATTCTGCTGCTGAATCAATACTTAATCTGTAGTAAATAACATTGGCAGAATGCCAATCCATAAAATAAACCATAAAACGCTATAGAATATTCCAGTGTTTAATGTGCTTTTCAAGCAAACAGCATTAAATCGAGGTGTGGCCCTTCTTAATATTATACAGTTTAGCTCCCATATAATTATTAAATAAAATAGTTTATTTTTTATGCACTCACTATTGGTCAAACATTGTGCAAGGCCCAGTTGAGTAGGGAAATGGGTAAGCATAAATTTTAACACATTATACTAAGTTTTATGACACATGCAGATAAAGAAGGGTGTTATAGGCACCTAACCCAGCTTAGGAACATTGAAGAAGATGCCAAGAGGAAGTGGTAAGTGCATTAAACACTGAAGGACAAATAAAATCAGACTGTGAAGAAAAGAGATGCTTCAAAAGAAGGGAACAGCGTGTACTATCATAAGGTAAGGGAGTATAGAATCTTGGGAAAATGACCAATATTTTATTAGGAATAAATGTACAAGGTTTAAGGCAGACTGATAGAAGGTAAAAATTTTAAGCAGATCAACCAGAAACAAATCATGAAGGAACTTATCCCATAAGCATCTGGTAGAGGAAGGGAGCAAGACTCTGAATTCCAAGGAAGGAGCGAACTATGTAACTTTCAAACTATCACAAAGCCATGAAAAGTACATGAAATTATCTAGTCAGTGACAAGATACCAATCACAGGCCTATCTGTACAGCAATAGGGTAAAAATCACCAACATTTTAAGACAGGAAAAACACACAAGATAAACTATAGTATCTACCACTACCAAATTCAAACATTTTGATCACACTACCTCTTTGCCTTTAAGTGGTAGTAAGATTTCGGAAGTTTATCTGGAAGGCCACCACTGAAGGATTTTAAGCAGCAAATCAGATTTCTGTTTTTAGAATAAATAAGATCAGACTTAGTTGTATTACAAGGACATTGAGAAGGCTGAATTCAAGGTAGGCCAGACTGAAGGCAAGGAACTGTTCTCATAATTTAGGGGAATAATGACTAGAGCCTGAACTTTGTCAGTGGAAGTGATCATAGAGAGATTTAGCAGATACAATCAACAGAATTTGCTCTCCAACTGGATGGAGGGATAAGACAGAAGAAAACTTCTAGGACTGTTCCACCTAAGTTCTGACGTAGGCCACTAGATGAATGAGGGAAATGTAGGTTAAGAAACATAGCAAAAGATCAATTTGGTGGGTAAAAAAGAAAAAGATGATTTCATCTAGAGACATCTTGAGCTTTCAGAGCCCAAGACAAATAGTTGGAGATGTCCTGAATGTTATTTTATACGTGAGTTTGAAGCTTGAGAGAGAGATTCAGGAGTCATAGACTTGCACTAGATCCCATCTGGCTTGCCTACTCGAGAATATTGTTCCATCTTCTGCCTAGCTGGCCAGACACTAGCAGAAGCCAATTCTGACACTTTCCATCTACTTTGCCGGCACCATTCACCCTGTCGCAGCATTCCCCTGCAGACCTGCTCCACCCAACCCAACCACCCCAGGAGGCACCCCTCTAAAGCAGCTCCCGCTCTACCACACCCAGCAGGCAGACTTGGTGGGGACCAGCATCCCCCGCAAACCACTCCTGCCCCACCCACACCAGGCAGACAGCCCCAGCCAGGGCCAGCACCCCTCCAAAGTGACTCCTACCCTGGGGTGGTAGGGAGCCAGCCCTGTCTACCAGCATGCCTGTAGCAGCTGTGGCCAAGTCTGTCAGCCAGTTATGCAGGGAGCTAACCCCGCACACCAGCAAGCCCACAGCAGCTACAGCTGAGCATCTCAGCCAGTTAGTTTCACCAGGGGAAAGCCCTGCCCACCAGTCACAACAGGAGGGGACATGCAGGCCACACCAAAGACACCAGCAGTGCTTGCTCCTGGTGACCAGGGAGGGTAGCACTATGGGACCTCACAGGATGCCTTTCATATAAGGCCACCACTTTCAAGACCAGGAGACATAGCTAACACACCTAATACATAGAAAAAAACACAGACAAAATGAGGCAAAGGAGTGTGTTCAAAGAAAAACAAGACAGAAACCTCAGAAAAGAACTAATCAACCTAATCAAAGTAATGGTTATAAAGGCCCTCACCTGATGTGAGAGAAGAGTGGGTGAACTATTTGAGAACTTCAATAAAGAAAAACAAAATATATAAAAGAACCAATCAGAGCTAAGGATTACAATGACTGAAATGAAAAATACATGAGAGGGAATCAAAGCAATTAGAGGATACAAAAGAATGAATCAACAATCTGGAAGACAGGATAGAAGAAGCACCAAGCTGTACAGCAAAAGTTTTTTTTTTTATTTTTTTTTTAAAGATTTTATTTTTATTTATTTGACAGAGAGAGAGAACGCAAGGGAGGGAACACAAGCAGGGGGAGTGGGAGAGGGAGAAGCAGGCTTCCCGCTGAGCAGAGAGCCCGATGCGGGGCTCGATCCCAGGACCCTGGGATTATGACCTGAGCCAAAGGAAGACGCTTAACGACTGAGCCACCCAGGTGCCCCCCAAAGTTTTTTTTTAATGAGGAGGGAAAGGTCTAAGATGGCAGCATAGGAAGACCCTGAACTCACCTCCTCTGCTGGACACTGATTTTGTGCCTGCATATAGAATAATTCAATTGAAGAAAAACTGAGGGCTGACTCAACAGCGTCTGCCCCACAAAGGAGAGACAGAGCCATGGTAATGGCAGGACGCCCAGCCCCAGTGCTATGAACTTCAGCAGAGAGGGATATCACTGACGGGTCCCACCTGCGGATTCACCCAGCTGGAGCAGAGAAAAAAAATAGTTCAAAGGGCAACAAGACATAGTGAAGGAAACCCATCTTCTAACCCTAGGACATCAGCCAAACAATGAGGGAACTACTTAAATCCTTTCTGACGTCAGAGGTGCTGGCTAGTGCCATTGTTTACATTTCCTCTCCACCTAGATGGTACAGGTGGGAGCAAGATCTTGGTGCTCTAGCTAGCCGCCACCACAGCAAGCCCTAGTCCACACCACCTCCAGTCATCCCCCCCAAGGTGGCTCCCATAGTCACACCCATCCCAGCTCCAACCATCCCACCAAGGCTACTCTGGCCTGCACCCACCCCAGCTGTAACCATCCCACTGGGGCAGCCTTGGCCCAGACCACCCCACAGGGCAACCCCAATGTGGAAAGCCTTGGGACACCCCTGGCCCATGCCCCACCAGCTCTAGCCATCCTGCCAGGGCACCCACATGTGGAACATCCAGGACACCCCAAACCAAGCCTGCTCCAGCTGTCCTGCCTACAGTGCCCAGCACCCACAGGTGACACAGAGGATGCTCCCACACACGGCTACACCTTCAAGGCCAGGAGAGGTAGCTGTTTTGCCTAATTCATAGAAACAACCACAGAAATTCAAATAAAATGAGACAGAGGAACGTGCTCCAAATGAAAGAACAAGACAAAACTTAGTGAAGGGATTCAAGAAATAGAAGATGTAAAATATGATGTCATATACATAAAACATAGATGGGGAGGAGTAAAAATGTAGTGCTTTTAGAATGTGTTCAAACTCAAAACCATCAACTTAATACAGACTGCTATATACTTGGGATGTTATATATGAACCTCATGGTGGCCACAAACCAAAAACCTGTAATAGATACACAAAAAGAAAAAAATCCAAGCACAAGACTAAAGAAAGTGACTAATCACGAGGGAAGAGTAGAAGAGAAGAAGAAAGGGACAGAGAAGAACTACAAAAACAACAGAAAACAATTAACAAAATGGTAATAAGAATATGTCTATCAATAATTACTTTAAGTGTAAATGGTCTAAATGCTCCAATCAAAGGACATAATGTAACTGAATGGGTTAAAAAAAAAAAAAGACCCATCTATATGCTGCCTACAAGAGACTCACTTCAGACCTCAAGATACATGCAGACTGAAAGTTAAAAGGTGGAAAAAGATACCATGCAAATGGAAGCCAGAAAAAAATCTGGGGTAGCAATACTTACATCAGACAAAATAGACCTTAACACAAAGGCTGTAACAACAGCCAAAGAAGGATCAAGGGATCACTCCAACAAGATGATATAACACTTATAACTATCTATACATACCCAACATAGAAGCAACCTGATTGTATACAAAGCAAATGTTAACAGACATAAAGGGAGAAATTGACAGTAATAGCATAGAGTAGGGGAGTTTAACACCCCACTTATATCAATCAATAGATCATCCTGACAGAAAATAAATAAGGAACAGTCACTTTGAGTTACACATTAGACCATGTGGACTTAACAGATACATACAGAACATTCCATCCAAAAACAGCAGAATACACATTCTTTTCAAATGCACCTGGAACATTAAGATAATAGCCACTATGGAAAAAGAGTATGGAGGCTCCTCCAAAAATTAAAATTAGAAATACCATATCATCCAGCAATTCCACTTCCGGATATTTACCCAAAGAAAACAGAAATGCTAATTCAAAAAGATAAATGCACCCCTATATCTATTGTAGCTAGAAAGTGGGTGTGGGGGATAGGCAAAATAGGCCAAGGAAATTAAGAGATCCAAAGTTCCAGTTATGAAATAAATAAGTCACCAGAATGTAACAGACAGCATAGGGAATACAGTAGGTAATATTGTAATAACTTTGTATGGTGATCAATGGTAACTACACTTATCATGGTGAGCTTTTCCTAATGTATGTAATTATGGATTCACTATGTTGTACACCTGAAACTAATATTATATTGTATGTGTAACTATACTTCAATTTAAACAATTAAATTAAAACATATAAATAAAAATGTAAGAATAATAAGTAAATATATATATATAAATATACTTTGGAAATACTAGTGTTGCTAATAAAAAGTCAGATGTGAATCTAATCCTTGTTCCTTATAGATGACCTGCTTCTTTCTCTCTGGAATTGTTTCCTTTTCTTAAATTTCACCCTACTGTGTCAAAGCGTTGACATATTTTCCCTTTATCTCTCTTGTTTTGTACTCAATAAGTCCATTCAATCTTTCCTTAATTGTGGAAAAATTTCAATGAGCAGTTCTTCAAATATTTAACTTTTATTTCTTTCTGTTAATCAGATGTTGACAATTACTCTATTTTTCATACCTCCTTTTTTTCATTTTTTCATATGTTTCAAAACATATTCCATCTCATTAATTCACTCATCAACTGTATTCTTTCAACCCATGAATTAAGTTTTTATGTCTATTATATCTGACTGGTACTTTTTTATAACTTCTTGTCCCTGTTTAATGTTTCCAATGCCCTTCTATATGCCCTTGAGAATGTTTATCAGGATTATTGTAAATCCTTTTTTCTCTGGCTCGTTAGTTCTGCTCCCTCTGGAATTAGTTGTTCAGTCTGTGATCTCTCTGGTGCTTTACATCGGTGATCTTCAAATGTCTCTTTATTTATCCTATTCCTTTCAGAGTATCAGCTATCATTTTTATATTATATTCTGAGTTCCTTCCTTATCCCACTTACTTCTAACGCACTGCTAAGTCCAGAATTAGACTCAAAGGAGGAAACCACAATTGCTGTAAATTTCCCATCTTAACTCACCTATAACACAAACTAGATTTAATGTCCTCAAGCTTTAGTCTGATTTGACTTGGTTATCTTTTCATATTAGTGGAATTAGACGATGTCACAGAATCACCAAACATCTTCCATTTGCTTATGGAAAGACACCGTTTTCTAGGGCTGTCAGGAGGGCTAATAATGGCGGATGGCAAATAACTGTAGAAAATGTAATTAATTATCAATGGAAAAATGTCTTGGAACCTTAATACTTTGTGATTGTTACAGTGAATGTTATTTTCCTTCCTCCCCTTCATAGACCTATAGGATACAAAGCTTTTAATTCAAAAATTATTAAAATTAAGTTTTGAGGATTTCTTAACTGAATTCTTACTGACCCCCAAGAAAACTAGAGAAGTCTCTTGGGTTTTACAAAACCGGTTTAGATATTGCTTATCTAAAAATATAATAGAAATTTTTTTGGCATCTTTTGTGGAATTATTTCTGCCTTGCCTTCATGTTCTTGATGTATCAATATTTGTATCTTCCCAGACAGCTGTGCAGATGTCTAGCCTTTTTTGATCTGACATTCACTTTTTAACAAATATTTGTTGAACACTTGACATACTATTGTTCTAGTTGCCAGGTGCCCAGCAAGAAAGACACAGTCCCTGCTTTCACAGAGCATTAGAGTTTAACAAAGAATCCAGATTGGAATATAGTTTATACTAGAGCAGGGAGTTTCTTCTGTGTTGTTTTTCCTTGTATACCAGGCACCTAGAACAGTGTAAATATTGGGTGAATGTTAAGCAGGTAAATACTGGACACTAATTACAAATGTGTTAAATGTTATGTTGGAAAAATGCAGGCATCATGGAGTATAGGAGCCTTACCCGATCTGGGGGATCATAGAGAATTAGGTCTCCCACTGATAAAGCCATCCCTTTCCAAGTGGTTTATGCAGGCTCATTTAAACAATCAGCACCTATTTCCTATTTCCTATTCAGGCCACCCTCCTACTATGCATGGAGGTTTGAACCACCTTGGATTTTTCAGTATTGATTTCTGTAAATGAGAAGTGAGATGAATTGCTTAATAATACCATATGTTTATAGAAACAAAATAGCAGTTTAACAATGCTGGTTTGTGTTTCTTGCTTCTTGCCTATCCGCTCCGTCACCCCCATTTTCTTTTTTATCTTGCAGATGAAGGAGCTTCTATGCACCCTTGTGATGATGCATACTGTGGACCTTTCCCAGAATCTGAGCCAGAAGTGAAAGCTGTAGCCACTTTCCTCCGAAAACACAGGAAGCACATTAGAGCTTACCTCTCCTTTCATGCATATGCTCAGATGCTGCTGTATCCCTATTCTTACAAATATGCAACAATCCCCAACTTTAGCTGTGTGGTAAGTATTAGACCTTGTACATGCGTGTCAGGCTTTATGCTTCTTTTGTAAAGCTAAAAGGGCTCTGAGTGGTAATGATAATAGCAAACACATATTGTGTTTATTCTAATAAGCATTTTTTACCTACTAACTTATTTATTTTCCATAATCATATGAGGTAGGTAACTATTATTTTCCCCATTTTACAGATGAGGAAACTGAAACCTAGGGAAATTAAGTAATTAGACGCAGAACACACAGCTACTAAGGGCCATAGCCAGGATCAAGCCCCAAATCTAGCTCCAGCCTTGTCACTTTTAACTGCTATGCTATGCTGCTTCTCAAACGCAACCATCTCAAACCAAATTTACATTCTTACCGCGGGTTACACAGAAAGTTGTCAGGAAGGATTTGATTAGTATTACATCTTCGGTCACATATGTAGGGCTATAATTAATTTTATTGGGTAAATAATTGTTCATAAACTGTGGCCTGACTCTCATTAATTAAAAGCAAGTTTTAATTTATAAGCGCTATTTGCTTAATGGTACTAAGTCTCTGGGCATGTATCTGACAAGTTGGTGCTAAGAATGAACAGCCCTTCAGGCATAATATTCCTTGGCAGTGAAAAAGCAGTTTCTTTCTTCCTCATCTCAGAAACCCAACAAGCTATCCACTGTAGGGCAAAATTCCTCGTAAAGTGAGTCTGATTCAGAGCCTCTAGCATCTGAAGGTCTATAAAATTCAAAAACAGGTCAAACTAATACATAGTGTTAGAAATGAGGAAGAGGAAGAGAACAGTGACGGGGAGGAGGTATGGGAAGGAGAGCTTTTGGGTTTTGCTGTTGATGTTCTATTCTTTGGCCTGGGTGCTGGTTACATGAGTGTGTGTAATTTGTGATCACTCACTGAGCTATAAACTGAAAATGTGTATATTCTTCTGTATGTATGTTATACTTGAATTAAAAGCTTTGATAAAAGAGAAGATCCCCTTTCTTCCTATATCTTGAACTCTAAATCCTTTACCAGTTGGTTGGAGTTGCAGGAATTCCTGACCTAGATGTCCAGGACCTGGAAGGAATGGAGAACATGAGGAGGTCAGAAGAAGGCCTGAGGGAAGGCTTCTATTCTGTCCAAAAGAGGAACTTTGTTCTTGGCATTCCAAGCAAGAATTCTGAGCAAATTCTCTTGAGAGATTTTGTAAAGGTGGTAGTTCTATTTAAGAGTGCAATTCTTCAGCTACTGTGTGAGTCAAATAGGCTAGTTGTTGTTTTTATTGTTGTTAACCTGGCACCTTAACCACCCTGTATCACACAATGCTTCTCTAGGCAAATATTCAGCCCTTTCTAAATTGATATTAAAACTATTACATAAATTAAGCCTATTTTCATTTTGTCTTGGATTGGAGGATGTGGTATAAAGAGTAGATCAGTGATCACAATCAAGGATAATTTTGCCTCCCAGAGACACTGAACAATGTTGAAGACATTTTGATTATCACAAAAAGGCTGGAGGATGCTATTGGCAACTAGTGGATAGAGGCCAAGGATGCTGCTAAACATCCTACAATGTACAGGACAGCCTCCCACACAAAGAAGTATTCAGTCCAGACTGTCAATAGTACCACTGTTGAGAAATCCTGTTACCAGGTTACACATAAGCTAAGTCACTGATGCCAAGATTAAAATTCTCAGAAACTAGGTAGACTCTGAGTGTTAACCAGAAACCATTCAATTCTAATAAATTATTCAAAAAGCATTCCATCAATGTGTAGGAGTCTGTGTTTCTGCTAACATTTTTAGGTCATTCATTAACTTGCTTTAAATAAAAAATATATTCCTTACTTAGTTGAGGTTCAATAAGGGAGGCCTGGGTCCTTTTGGACAATTGAAAAGAGGAAGCAATAAAGAAAGGAGGAATTGCTTAAATTCTTTCAAATAGGTGTCCAGCTACACCACCCTGGAAAATAAGTCCTAGAAAATTTTATGAAGTTTTCACTTTTTTGTGGAATGATCATATCCAAGCCTCTTATCAACATCCACCTGCACCTGAGTGACGGAAGTACCATGGGCCCAAAAGGCTAAAACTGTATGTTTTCTATAAATAGGCCAAGTGGTTGTATTTTTTTTCCTTGAGATTTTTGGGGGTAGTTGAGTCGTCTGAAATAATGAGGAACAAGATTCTCCTCACCGGCAGAACACAGTAATCTTGTAAATGTAGAAATATCTGCCCTTGCCATGGAATATTGCTGAAACCATTGGAGAAGATGTTAAAATCTCAGAACATTCTCCATAAAGGTATCTTATTATGGTGTTTACATTCCTTTTCTGTTGGCTCCTAAGAGGAGAATGTCATCATCAGTGAGATCAGTAATAAATTGTCTGCCAGGTTCTGGAGCCTGGTCCCTTAATATCCACAAAGAGTGGCATTTGTTGCAAATGCTGCTTTATGCATCCCTGAGGTGAATGAGGACAGCAAGCTGAAGCTGGGTCCAACACACAGCACCGTGTTGCCGGGAGAACTTCAACTGATATAATAAATTATTCATAGGCAAATCGAAACGGGAGAGTTGGATACTGGTTTCACGATACTTCTTTTCCTCTCACTGGTCATACAATACTTCTTGAACTCCTTATTGAAACTAATGCTGTTATACCATTGAAAATGTTTTGAAGTGTAGTCAGTATCATTTTAGTTCATGTTAGAATATTCACCTTTTAGTATTTTTATTGTGTTACCATTTTCCCCGATCTTTGGCTTTGATAGGTAGAGTTCCGCCTCAAAATTTCTCCATCTTAGCAGTACCTGAGCTCTGTCAGAGGCGTATGTAACTCTAGAAGTCATGGAGCATTCTGCAATTGTATTCCCATTGCCATAGGGATAAATGAATAGCATAAGAGAAGTCACTCTTCCTGAACTAAAGGGTTTCTTAATTGATCCAAATGTGTTTTAAATACCTTGTACATAGCCACTGAAGTATGTACTTAAGGATCAATAAGATTATCTTGATACTCTTGCAGAGCTATGCTTATTCAACATTCATGCAAGAAATATTGACTGAGCATCTGTTATACTCGGGCACATTGCTAAATAATGCATATGTGGCTATGAAGAAGGCTGGCATGGGCTCTGCCCTATCAAGTATTTTGTAATTTATAGGCACAAGTGTCTCTGAGTGAAAGTGAAGAGAACAGAACACTAAATCAGCATCAGAAGATATGTGCATTAATTTAACCTGTCCTTGCTTTGTAACCCCCAGCCTGCCCGTTTAACCTTGCTGAGCCTTTCTTTTCTTGTCTGTAAAATGGAAATAGTACTGATCGCTGGCTTGGTGTAAAGATCAATCAAAGGAAATAATGTGTTCTAAAACATACTATAAACTGCAGCATTTGACAAGGAATATTATTACCATTATTATTAAATATAACTATTACCTAATGTGCCCAACTTTGCTCTCCAAATTGAAGACTGATAAGGCTCAAACAACATGCCAGTGTTTCTAAATGTTTCAATGCACTGATGTAAAGTGATATCAGCTCTCCCTTTTCCCTCACAGGAATCTGCAGCTTATAAAGCTGTGAATGCCCTTCGGTCAGTATATGGGGTACAATATAGATATGGACCTGCCTCCAGCACATTGTGTAAGTTTCCTGTGTATTTTGTGTTAGAATCATCTCTTGAACCAAGATCCTGTAAAATGACTTCCCTTTAAAAAAACAAGAAGTGTGTTCCCCCTTAATGAGAAATTTTTGACAACCAAATTAGCCAAGGAAGACAGAGGGAGTTTATATTTGATTAGTTTTACACTGCTTGACATAAATCACTGTACCAATTGAAATAAATTCTAAACAGAGAATATTCTAAGCATGTAGCAATGACTACAAAGTTGAAATGAGATCTTATGACAGTAGAAAGTACCCAAATGGGCTCCTTGAGCAATTGTAACCACTGTAAGGGTAGAAATGGGCCTTGAGAATATAATGAAATAATGTCTCAGCCCTAAAAGAGCTTTCCTTTTATTCCTTTCCTACCATTCTTGTTATGAAATGCATTTCTTATGTAACACCTTCAGCTGAATTTCCCCTTAAAAGGTGATTAAAATATTTTTTTTGCTTAAATAAATTTATTATTTGAATTTTAGGTGGTTAACATACAGTGCAATATTGGTTTCTGGAGTAGAATTCAGTGATTCATCACTTACACACAACACCCGGTGCTCATCATAACAAGTGCCCTCCTTAATACCCATCACCCATCTAGCCCATCCCCCACCCACCTCCCTCCATCAACTCTGTTTGTTCTCTCTTGTTAAAGGTCTCCTATGGCTTGTTTCCCTCTCTCCTTTTTTTCTTTTCGCCCTTCCCATATGTTCATCTGCTTTCTTTCTTAAATTCCACACATGAGTGAGATCATATGGTATTTATCTTTCTCTGACTGACTTATTTCACTTAGCATAATACCCTCCAGCTCCATTCACATCATTGCAAATAGCAAGATTTCATTTTTTTGATGGCTGAGTAATATTCCATTGTAGATATGTACCACTTCTTCTTTATCCATTCATCAGTTGATGGACAGTTGGGCTCTCTCCATAGTTTGGCTATTGTTGATAATGCTGCTATAAACATCGGGGTGCATGTATTCCTTCAAGTCTGTATTTTTATATCTTTTGGGTAAATACCCAGTGGTATAACTGCTAGCTCATGGGTGTCCTGGATGTCTTCTTTGGAAAAATGTCTATTCGTGTCTTCTGGCCATTTCTTAACTGGATTATTTGTTTTTCGGGTGTTAAGTTGGTAAGTTCTTTGTAGATTTTGGATACTAACCCTTCATCAGATAGGTAATTTGCAAATATCTTCTCCCATTATGTAAGCTGCCTTTTAGTTTTGTTGACTCTTTCCTTCACTGTGCGGAAGCTTCTTATCTTGATGAAGTCCCAATAGTTCATTTTTGCTTTTGTTTTCCTTGCCTGTGGTGACATGTCTAGTAAGAAATTGCTACAGCCGAGGTCAAAGAGGTTTCTATGTTCTCCTCTAGGATGTTGTTGATTTCCTGTCTCACATTTAGGTCTTTCATCCATTTTGAATTTATTTTTGTGTATGCTGTAAGAGAGTGGTCCAGTTTCATTGTTCTGCATGTTGCTGTCTGGTTTTCCCAGTACCATTTGTGAAGAGATTGTCTTTTTTCCATTGGATATTCTTCCCTGCTTTGCCAAAGATTAGTTGACCGTATAATTGTGGGTCCATTTCTGAGTTCTCTATTCTGTTCCATTGATCTGTGTGTCTGTTTTTGTGACAGTGCCATACTGTCTTGATGACTGCAGCTTTTTAATATAGCTTGAAATCTGGAATCGTGATGCCTCCAGTTTTGTTTTTCTTTTTCAGAATTGCTTTGGCTATTCGGGGTCTTCTGTGGTTCCATATAAATTTGAGGATTGTTTGTTCTAGCTCTGTGAAAAATGCTGGTGGTATTTTGATAGGGATTGCATTAAATGTGTAGATTGCTTTGGGTAGTATAGACATTTTGACAATGTTCTTCCAATCTAAGAGCATGGAATGTTTTTCCATTTTTTTGTGTGTGTCCTCCTCAATTTCTTTCAGAAGTGTTTTCAGAGTACACATCTTTTACTTCTTTACTTAGATTTATTCTTAGGTATCTTATTGTTTTTGGTGCAATTGCAAATGGGATCAATTTCTTGATTTCTTTTTCTGCTGCTTTGTTATTGGTATGTAGAAATGCAGCGGATTTCTGAACATTGATTTTTATATCCTGCGACTTTGCTGAATTCATGTATGAATTCTAGCAATTTTTGGTGGAGTCTTTAGGGTTTTCTACATAGAATATTAGGTCGTCTGCAAAGAGTGAAAGTTTGACTTCTTCCTTGCCAGTTTGGATGCCTTTTATTTCTTTTTGTTGTCTCATTGCTGAGGCTAAGACTTCCAGTACTATGTTAAATAGTAATGGTAAGAGTGGACATCCCTGTCTTGTTCCTGACCGTAGGGGAAAGGCTCTCAGTTTCTCCCCATTGAGGGTGATATTAGCTGTGGGTCTTTCATACATGGCCTTTGTGATGTTGAGGTATGTCCCACCTATCCCTACTTCATTTTTTATCAGGAAAGGATGCTGTATTTTGTCAAATGCTCTTTCTGCATATATTGACAGGATCATATGGTTTTTATCCTTTCTTTTATTAATACGGTGTATCATATTGATTGATTGACTTGCAAATATTGAACAACCCCTGTGGCCCAGGAATAAATCCCACTTGGTCATGGTGAATAATTCTCTTAATGTACTGTTGAATTCGATTTGCTAATATTTTATTGAAATAAAGAGCAACTGGGAACATGGAAAGAACTTGAACAAAGACTCTGAAGACATGGATTCTAGTCCTAATTCTGCCACTAATCGGGATATAATCCTGGCCAAGATATTAATCCTGGACTTCAGTTTCCACAACTGTTAAGTGAGGAATTGGACTAGGTCATCTCTCATGGCCTCTCAAACTCTAAAATTTTTTAACTATATGACTTGGAAAATCTAGCAAGAAATCACATATATCTGAATGTCTATGTATGCACACACACACGCACACAGGTTTTATGTATATGTATAGATAGTGACATCCAATTTTGCTTTCAGTGAGGTACCAAATTTCTCCTTGATTTCTTTAACCTACCAATTATTATATTCCTAACCACTCACTTTCTTCAGCCTTCAAAGAAAAGTTTGGTTTGCCAATTAACATTGCTTATCAAATAAGTTTATCCTAATAATGAGTATCTTAAGTATCAGAAGTGTTTTCAAAGTCTATGATTATTGTTCTCATGCTGACCTTTTTAGAACTGTTTTTCAGGGGGCGCCTGGGTGGCTCAGTCAGTTAAGCATCTGCCTTCAGCTCAGGTCATGATCCCAGGGTCCTGGGCTCGAGCCCCACGTCAGGCTCCCTGTTCAGCAAGGAGACTGCTTCTCCCTCTCTGTCTCCCTCTGCCCATTCCCCTGCTTGTGCTCCCTCTCTTTCTTTCTCAAATAAATAAATAAAATCTTTAAAAAAAAACAAAAACAAAAAAAAACATTTTTAAAAAAAAGAACTGTTTTTCAGTAATGGCACGTTGAAAAAGGAAATACAGTATTTTTTTAAATCATACTACTAATTATTACCAATATAATATATATTAAACATTAATTTTTAAAAATCTTACAGTTTACCTTTCCAGCTTGATATCAAGCCACAGTCATAGTATTATATTTACCAAGAACAACCTGTGACCATAGAAATGAGGCTGTCACATCACCATGATGTAACTGTTGGCACATATTGACTCTGACTTTGGCTTCTATGACTACTATTTGTAATTCCAGTGTACTCTAACCCAGAGGGACAATGAAGCCACAGCCTACCTTCTGTCCTTAACCAAAGCAAGGGGAGCCTGAGAAACAGTAGAGTGTTTTAATTGTCATCTTAACATAATTTATCTCTAACTTGTCCTGACAAAAATAGGAATAAAAAGGATATTATTTGAGCAGATGAACATGCTCTGAAAATTTTTTAATAACAATAGTGTTAGGTCAGTCTGGATCATATTAATTTCAAGAAAAAAGTTTGTAAAGATTCTTCTTTTTTTATTTTTTTAAGATTTTATTTACTTGAGTGAGAGAGAGAGCACACAGAGGGAGAGGGACAAGCAGACTCCCGACATGGGGCTTGATCCCAGGATCCTGAGCTCATGACCTGAGCCAAAGGCAGCTGCTTAACCAACTGAGCCACCCAGGCGCCCCTATAAAGATTCTTCTATAAAAGATTTATTTATAATTATTAAGACCCTGTTATGCTAAAAACTACATACTAGGCACTTTGGGATGTAAAGATGCAAAATAATAAGGGCTTAAGTATCCTAGCACATTATTTTGTTTAATTTCCACAACAACACTATGCAGTAGGTATTATCAATCCCTTTTTCTAAAGGGAAGATTGAGGCTCAGACAAGTCACAGTAGGTGGTGGGATCTAACACAGCCCAGACCCTCAGTCTGCCTCTAGTGCCTGTACTTTCAACCTGTGCTGAAAAGCTGGAGCATGTGAGGTCACAGGAGCCAAAAAGAGAGAATTGTCAATGAATTATCAGCTACACTAAATGCTGTTGAGAGGTTGAAAGTGGGATCTGCAGGGGGAAAAACAAAGCAAGAAAGGAAATTAGGCCTGCTGTCATTGGTGACCTTCAAGAACAAAGTTTTCTTCGACAGGTAGAGGCAAGAACCAGACTGAAAGTGGTTGAGGATATAGAGGCAACATATATAGATTCTCTTTGTGTTCTAAAGCAAAGGGACAAAGAAAAAAAGGATGGCATATAACATGAGAAGGAAGTGCCATATGAAATTGGTTCTTGAACATTTTGGTCAATGCAGATGCAAGAGAAGGTGATTTAATTAATGAAACTAGGTCCTGGAAAAGGGACCCTCTCACTACCAGGGAAGACCATGATGAATGCAATCAAAAGATTACACCTGTTAAAACAACAACAACAACAACAACAACGAGCAAGAGTTCCTTCTCTGAGCCGGAAGGAAGACAGCCAGGGGTCTGTAATGTCAATAGAGGAGGCGGTGGGATGATGGGATGATTACCTTTTATGGGCACAGGGACAATGGTAAGTGAGGGGCAGGCCTACAAGAGCCTGAGAAAGGTTCAGTAAGTGAAGGTCTAGAAAACTGAGCCTAGAGCAGCATTGAGAACAGAGAAGGACATCAGTGACTAGTGTGATTTTACAGCAAAGACTTTCTCCAGCTCCCTCTCAAGGAGTAAGAGCAGAGAAACTGAGCCAGGGATTAGTTTGTTTATGGGTGACTGAAGTGAGGGTAGAGATAAATGTTATTGGAATTGAGGTTGAGAAATTTTGAGGTCATCACACTGAAAAAGCATTACTACCTAGACTAGATCCTCAAAGATGATGGCAGGGAGGATTTTTAAGTTCCATGAGCCTAATGCCAAGGAACTACTGTTAAATCATTCTTGTTGAAACAGTGTTTAATTAGAAGGACTTAGGATAGCCTAGTAAGCAAGTACTATATACAAACTTTGAAAATTATGCAGACTCTTCAGTGAGGCTTTTTTTTTTTTTTTAACTTTTAGATGTGAGCTCTGGTAGCTCAATGGATTGGGCCTACAAAAATGGAATACCCTATACATTTGCTTTTGAACTTCGTGACACTGGACATTTTGGATTTTTACTTCCAGAGATGCTCATCAAACCAACCTGTACAGAGACCATGCTGGCTGTGAAGAATATCACAATGCACCTACTAAAGAAGTGTCCCTGAGGCCCAAGGGTCAGGTCAACCACCAGACAGAGAGTTGATTCTGTGCAAGAGCTACTTGGCAGTGGGTGGAAATTGTTTTTAAAAAGAAGGGCAACTTCTTAGAATGAAAATATCTGTGGACTTTAAAAGGACCTACTTATTCAATTCAAGTTTCTGTGGCAATACAAAATTGGTTAAAAAAATCTGAGCATAGCCTAGTTTGTTGTAAGAGAAAGCATTCATTTTATATCCCTTTAGAGTCCTATTTGATTAAGGGGAAGTGGGGATATTTTCAAACCCTATTGTCTCAAGAAATGTACAAATTAAAGATTTCACTGCAATAAATCTCCTTTTCTCAATTAAGATCTAGGCTAGTAATGTTTAATCACTTGGTTTTCATTTGAAATGGAGAGAACTATATTTCTTAATAAATATACAACTTATCAAGACCTCAGATTCTTCTCATCTTCATCCCCTGGCGTTAGTGCATCATACACCTATAAAAATATAACAAGCTGGAACAGTCATGTTTAGACTCTGAGAATACCATTTACAAAAACAGAAGTAAACATTAATTGAGGTGCCAGACACAGCATTAAGAGCTTCACACTAATAATCTTATTTATTGTTCACATACTATAATAGGAATAGATATTCCTATTATCCTCATTTCTCAGATGAGGAAATTGAGACTTAGAAAAGTGATATAGGTTTCCATTTCCAGGAGTATGACAAGATAGTTATCTGGACTGCTGGAAATAACTACAACTTCTGGACAAAATGTAATTTTAAAAATCATCTTTAAAACATCAAACAAAAAAAGCAGGAAAATCTCAAGCTAGGCACTGAGTGAAGGCCGGAACGTAGAGAGGTTAAGTGGTGCACTGTTATCCTGAGAGCATTTGTCAAACCAGGTAAGTGCAGACTTTGATTTTCACAGCATTTTGGAGAATGGGAGCAGAGAACAGAGCCCAAGGCTACCCCAAGGTGGGAAATCTAATAGCAGATTCTCCTCCTACCAGAATTCTAGGATTCCCAAGGGCTATACCCTCCGGGTAAGGGTAAATTACAAATAAACCCCCAAGCTATTTTCAGCGGAAAACTGACTATTCCAATTTTGGCAAGAGTAGAGAGGGGAGAAACTGCAGCTGAATCATAGGTCAGCTCTCTCTGGTTTGTGGCCCAAATTCAGACTACTTAAATCGTCTGATAAACATCTAGCCAAGAATTTAATTCAGACTAATCCCAGATTGATTATACCCTCCAAATATTTGGTAGCAAGAAATGCAAATCCCATTGGAGGATTTATCTGACCAAGACACCTCATGAACACCAGGATGAAAAGATGAGCCTAAAAACTTCCAGAAGGGGGGGAAAAATGATCACAAAGGAATGAGTACTAGAGTAACATGAAACTTCTCAACAGCACCAGTGAAGCTTGAAGAGAATGGAGAAATGCCTTCAGAGTTTTCAGGGGAAATTCTATCCTAAATATCTACACTCAGCAAAATAATCAATGAAATGTGAGGGTAGAATACAAACATTTTCATAAAATGAGCTCCTAAATTATTAACCTTTCTCAGGAACCTCCTGAAGGATATGCTCTACCAAATTGAGGGAGTAAACAAAGAAAAAGATATAGGATCTCAGGAAATAGGAATTCCCACATGGAAGAAAGGGATGGAAAAAATCTCAAAACAATGGTGAAGGGAAAAGTCCCAGTAACAGCTGTATACCAGGCTTAAGAGAACCAACAACTTGGAATAGGAGAAGGAGAGCTGAAGACTCAGATGAAATTCTCCAAGATAAACACAAAACAGAACACATGTTCAGAGGCAATTTTTACTTATATCAGAAAATCTGGGGATGAATTAGTAATAAAAGCACAGAAACCAAGCAAACAACAAGAAAATGCAGTTGTTAAACTTCGGTGAAAACAATGAGCTAAAGAAGAGATGAAATATAATAATGGTATACTATATGACTTAGCTATAAACAATATTTATATAGTTAAAATAATGTTAGCCCTAAATATTGATTTAACCAAAAACTATGATATAAATATATTTGAAGGGGAGGAAGAAGTAACGTATGTGAGAGGAGCGATATAGGAGAGCTAAATCATCTGCTGTAGCAGGAAGTCAATAGACAACATCTAAACCTGGAAAAAAAAATCAAGTAATATCAGGATATTTAGACATAAAGTAAATTCAAGAAGAAATAATTTAGAAGATTAAGAATTATTGGACTAAGGAGAGGGAATTGGGAGTAAGGAAGGATGGGGCAGAGGACTATTGCTTTTAATATAAGCCTTGTCATAGTATTTGACTTGTTTTGTTTTTTTTTAATTATGAAAATATCATACAAAGTATATTCCTTTTAAAGGAAGAGTGTTTTTTAACATGCACTCCCAACTATTCACCACCCGGTCTTTGATGTTTATAAAATGTACATTATTTCAATTAAAAGATCAAATTTAAATGTAAAAGAAATATTAAATGAGATTATATGTGGAATGCTTAGCACAGAACCTAGAGGATAGTAGATATTTCTATGCTTTACAAATCTATCTTTTTATCTTGTAGTTCCAGTTATGTATTTGTAGGAATGGATCTCAGGCAGATTTGAGGCTCAGTCCTGCTAAGAAATAGGGGCGCCTGGGTGGCTCAGTTGTTGAGCGTCTGCCTTCGGCTCAGGTCATGATCCCAGAGTCCTGGGATCAAGCCCCGCATCGGGCTCCCTGCTCTGCGGGAAGCCTGCTTCTCCCTCTCCCACTCCCCCTGCTTGTGTTCCCTCTCTCGCTGTCTCTCTCTGTCAAATAAGATCTTAGAAAAAAAAAAAAAAAGAAATAGTACACCTGGGAATTTAAACTTCAAATTCATCCCATCTCCCAGTAAATGCTCAGAAATGACCTGGAGTTGGGGGTTATTTTATACTAGTTATTTCTACCCATAGAACAGGCGAAAACTAAAACTTCCAGAATAACCAGAAGGGCCAGAGGCTTATGAAGACCCTCAAGGATGAAAAGGTGCTGCTTCTCAGAGGACCTGACAAAGATGCACACAGTCACTTTGCATCATCTAGTGGCCTTTGTGGACCCTGACTCCAGGAAACTCTTCCCTTCGATTGGGAGCATGCTGTGTAACCCCTGCCCTCTTAGCTATCTCTGTGCAGATCCTTTGCTGGTGTCTGTTGATGCCTTTTTGTCAAACATTATCACTCCTGCAACAACCAAACAATAAACAACTCTTGAATATTCGGGGGGGGGGGAAGAATTTACAGATAACCCCCAAAATTCATCTTTTATTATATTTTTAATTTCCATCTATTCCATACCCTATGTAATAAGATCGGTTAGCAAGTTAATATCAAGAACTTATATTTATATTATTTTATTGTTCCCTGCCCTTCACATAGTGTAGGTACTGAGTATTTTTTCAAAGTCAAAATGAGGGCAACAGAAAATATACAATCTGAATATCAACAAACTAAATGGGTACATAGTTTATTATCCACTTATCAATTCAGAATGAAATTTTGCCTTCACAAACCTCATGTAAATTCTTTTCAGTGATTGCTCTCACATTGCTGTAGCACTGTCTATATTTTACAGCTCAAATTCTATAAGTGGGTATTTTAATATTTGTAGGCTATTTTCATTTTAATCTTTTAAAACTAAGTCACAAAATGTACTATTGGATGATGTATGTTCAAGGCACTCTGCTAGGTGCTATGTGTGAGGAGGGGTGCTGAGAACAAAAAGTGTTTTATTTATATAAACACTTGCTTAGGAATGTAAAAGTTAACTTCAAACTAAAAACAGCGCCTGCATTTTTTAAAATAGTTTAGAAAGATACTCCCCCTCTGCCACTACTATTAAAAGCAATTTTATAGATTCTGGTTATGTTGAGTTATAGCTCTCTGATTAGTGAGTATATTAGTTTCGTAGGGCTGCCATAACAAATTTCTACAAATTAGGTGGCTTAAAACAATAGAAAATTATTGTCTCCGCTCTAGAGACTGGGAGTCCAAAACCAACGTCATGGCCATGCCCCCTCTGAAACCTGTAGGGAATCATTCCTTGCCTCTCCCTAGTTTCTGATTGGTTGCCAGCAATCTTTAATGTTCTTTGGCTTGCAGCTATATAATTTCAAACTCAACCTTCCTCTCACATGGCCTTCTCCCTGTGTGTCTTTTGTCCACACATGGCCATGTTCTTGGAAGGACACCAGCCATATTGGATTAGGGGCCCATCCTACATCAGTATGACCTCATCTTAATGAATTACATCTTAAACGACCCTGTTTCCAATAAGGTCATGTTCTGAGGTACAGGCAATTAGAACTTCAACATATCTTTCTGGGAGGAAACAAAACTCAACCCATAACAGTAGACAAATATCATGAGATATTGATGTTAATGAGCCTATTTACAAAGCTAAAAAGTAGTGAATCTTGTTTGAGATTAATCTTTTGTTCTCAAGCCTAACTGTTGGGGGAATACATACAACAAGAAAGCATATTTTTTAAGTTCTAACACTCCCTGATGAGATTGTTTTTAATAGGCTATTAATGGAAACAATTTAATAATCTATTCTTTATATTTAACTTTTCAAATAATAAAATTATAATTCAAATTATGATTTACTTTTCTTAACACAGGAAATTTGTTAGTTTTAGGTAGTATCATATATTACCTTTGCTCTCAATAATTATTTTGAGCTGCTGCATCATAAAAAGTATTTACAGCTAAGTTATACTAGATCAAATCTAATTGATTAAATCAGAATTCTGTGCAATGTTAATTAAAGTATGCTTTAGATTAAGCAAAGTAATTACATGAGCGATTGCATTTAATGGAATATTTTCATGAATCAGAATATTGCATAATAAACCTGAAAACAGCCACACTGAATACCTAATGTATTTCACAAAACAAATTGAACTGAGAACTGCTAAGACATCTGAATAATTCACATGAAAATAAAGGCATCTTGAAGATCTTCTAAAGCAGACTCTAACTCCTTATTTCCAATGTGCTGCCAATCCTCCCACCATGTTTCTGCAGTTATGCCTTCTAGGACTGCTTCCTGTATCCCCAGTGGATGCCCTAAAGGAGTTCCTGCCTAGGGTATCCATCCTTGTTCCATCAGCCAGGGCTCGGTGAGGGAAGCACATCAAATGATAACTCAAGACTAATAGTGTCTAGACTCTGGAGTACTATTCGCCTCATAATTTAGTTATGAGTTAAACTAAGAGAATAGCTCCCCACATAGCACTGAAACTGTGTGTTCTAAGTTTCAAACAGATTCAAAAGTAAATGCTTCCCCAGTGGGGAAGAATTAAAGGTAACATGAACACCCAGCCACCTCCATGAAAGTGAGCCAGCAGTCCAATGTACATGCTCTGAAAGAAATAATTTGCAACAGCCAATGACTGGTGTCAGGTTCAGTTACTGAATTTCTATTACAGCTATACTTTTGGCAGAAGCACAGATCCCTGCTACCCTAGCTAGATTTCTTCAGTAATTTAAAGCCATATTCAATATTCTAAGGGAGACTGATATCTGCTAAGCAGAAATTGTGTTGCTGAATGTATTTAGATCCAGCTGTCTAGCTCAAGCAATATTGTTCTGAAATATTGAATAAGGTTTTCATTTGGTAGAGCAGCAAACATGAATAGACAATTTAATGGCTTTGTGCCAGGTTCAACAGAATTTCATAAAAGAATGAATATTTGAAACAAGTGTCACTGCACCTGTCACAAACTATCATGGGAGATGCATAAGGACATCCTAAAGAGGTAGCACTGAGCTAACCAGGAGTGGTCAATAATTGATTAATTATTTGTGACAATAATAACAACTCTGAGTAGAATTTACCACACACACACACACCCCAATTTTGTACTGGGAACTTGAAATCAAAATAATATTCTTTTTAGGCTCATAAATATGAATGCCCTTTATCTTCCCTTTAAAATACTTGAGAATCTACTCCCTTTTATTTATTATCTTTAGCTAAACTACTTTCATTTAGAAGACACTTTGCGGGGCGCCTGGGTAGCTCCATCAGTTAAGCATCTGACTCCTGGTTTCAGCTCAGGTCATGATCTCAGAGTTGCAGGATCAAGCCCCATGACGGGCTCCACACTCAGCTCAGTTTGCTAGAGATTCTTTCTCTCCCTCACCCTCCCCCTCTGCTCTTCCCCCTGCTCATGCTCTCTCTCTCTCTCAAATAAATAAATAAAACCTTTAAAAAAAAGAACAAAAGATACTTTGAATCACAATCAACATTTCAACCACAGATCTTATGGCAATCTACATATTTTGTTAAGACCAGTTAATTATTTCAAGTAGTTCTTAAATAGCACTAGTAAAAGTGTCCCTCCTATGACTGGATACAAATTTTTGGTACAAAAATGTCTTCTCCCCTTCCGCTTCCCTTAGGAGCTAAAGATAATTCTGCTTTTGCCTGTCTTGATCTCTTTCCTCTGCCCCTTTCCAAGTAGTGTTCTTCCTTACTAGACCAGTTCCTAAGCTTTTGCGATTGAGAATTAGGATGGAAAGCAGAAGGGGGAGAAAGAGGATCCTTAGACAAGGAATGGGAGGGCAGGGGTAACTACGCTTTGTAGGGCAATGGATAGGAGAGAAAAAAAGGAATCTTAAGAACCATCACTGAAGATTATGTATTGCTTTAGTGGTGTTCAACAGAGACTGAAATTACTAGGGCACGTTCTTTTAAATACATCACTATTTGAAAACATTAAAATCTGTACCATTTATTATAACTTCTGTGTGTTCTTGCTATGTCTAGGGAATATGGAGCTTTAAGAATCCTGTCTTCCTGGGGTGCCTGGGTGGCTCAGTCAGTTAAACCTCTAACTCTTGGTTTCGGCTCAGGTCATGATCTCGAGGTTGTGAGATCCAGCCCTGCATCAGGCTGCACACTCAGTGAGGAGTCAGTTTGAGATTCTCTCTCTCCCTCCCCCTCTGCCTCTCCTCTCTCTTGCTCTCAAATATAAATAAACAAATAAATAAAATTTTTTTAAAAATCCTGTCTTCCCAAGATGAAATCCAGAAGATGTGGTTTGCCAATACCTTTTGCAGAACACAGGCATGTTACTTAGGCTCCCCAAATAAGAATAGGTTCAGAAGTAAGAGTTGCTATTCAATGGACATCAAGTTTCAGTTATGCAAGATAAGTAAGTTCTAGAGCTCTGTTGTACAATAGCATGTCTACAGTTAACAATACTGGATTGTACACTTAAAAGTCTTTTGAGAGTAGATCTCATATCAAATGTTCATACCATAATTTTTAAAAAACAGTATAGGAAATTTCAAGTAGGAAGAGGAAAAGAGGAAGGCATCTTGAGAAAGGAGGTACCACACAGAATCCATGTGATGGCAAAAATGGCAGGCAAGTTCACGCTGCAGAAATGGCAGCGGTAGGGTGGGGGCAGCAACGTTGAACTTCTCAGGCCAGTTCTAAAGCCTATAGCTGCATATCATTTCCAGACTCAGCTTTGAGCTGGTTCTCCCATAAATATCTATAGAATGAACTCCTTTCCTGCTTAATCAGACAGCATCCGTTTCTGGTACATTTTACTGAAACTCTTATTGGGTTGCATATGAGAATAATGGCTCAGTTTTTCATACTTAATTTTCTATACTCTAATTTTATATTTAGTGCAGTGATCATTTGCTGGATAATGTTACTTGTAGATTTTAATCACTGGCTTTTAATTCAAAGTAAGATTTTGTTTTCAAAATATTAACAAAAATGACATAAGTACACCATCGAGTAAGATGTTTTTAAAATTCCAAATGTAATTGCTCTTGTAAAGACAGGGCACAATGAAACAATGTTTGGCTTTACCTCTAGAAAAGAGAACAGGTCTTGATTTAGCAGTCCTGGGTCTCTAAATAATATTCTAGAGGAGTCCTCCTTTAGTTTTTATCTCTAAGATAGGGATAACAAGACCTGTATTACAGGTATATTGTGAGGATTAAAGAAGGTAACATATGAAGATTATCAGCGAAGGGCTTGAGCCCCACATCATCCATACCAACCAAAATTTTCTAAATTTTACAAATATGTAGGAACATACGGTAGGGGATGTAGGCAAATATTTTTACTGGGGGGAAGTTAGTAATCTACTCAAAGCATATAGATATCTTCATTGATTATGGGTAAATGATCATTAGGATTCTACCTTGATCTACTTTTCTCACATTCAAGCTACCGGGCACCTTGTTTCACTAAAGAAAACAAGTACACTGTTGACAAGGTAAGTCAACTTAGCAAGAGGTTTTCAAAAAATATCTCAACTAAAAGGAGAAGGAAGTCATTTAAATATAGGCTTTAATGGGGGGAAATAACCCTATTCAGGGCTCCAGAGTAGTAAAAATTTTATTCCTAAAAGCGTAAACTAACAAGATTAAAATAGTTATTGGATACATTTACCATTCTTAGTGTATGGCGGTCAAACAATCTGCCAAAGAAAAATGCAAGTGTCTCCTGCCAAAGTAATCCACAAGCAAAATTGTAAAGAAGGTAAAGTTCTCATCAATCCCTGCTCTCCCGGCAACTTCTCTGTCTCTCCTGGATAACCAGCACCCTCTGTTGCCTCTCACTCCTCAGGAAATCCCACTACCACCATCACTATCCCCAGCTGAAGCAGAATTCTCTGGCCTGCCTCTCCAAATACAGTTGATTGTTGAACAACTTGGGTTTAAACTGTGTGGGTCTCCTTATATTTTTTACTGTATAGTGCTATAAATATTTTCTCCTACAATTTTCCCAACATTTTTTCCTCTAGCTTACTTTATTGTAAGAATACAGTATATAATACATATACAAAATATGTGTTAATTGACTATGTTATTGGTAAGGCTTCCAGTCAACAGTAGGTTATTAGTTAAGTTTTAGGGGAGCTAAAAGTTATTTGAGGATTTTTGACTTTAAGAGGAGTCAGTGCCCCGAACCACGCCATGTTGATCAAGGGTCAGCTGTAGGTCTCAAACTCCAGATTCCTCTCTATAGGAAGTACTCTCACCTTTAGTCTGCTCAAGCCGCCAAAACAAAATACCATAGACTGGGTGGCTTAAACAACAGACATTTATTTTCTCACTGTTCTGGAGGCTGGAAGTCCAAGATCAGGCTTCTAGACAATTCAGTTCTTAGTAAGGCTTCGCTTCGTGGCTTGCCTTTCATTGACCACATGGGAGTGGTGGAAGGTGGAGAGGGAGAAAGAGGGGGAGGAGAGATACAGTGAGAGAGAGACAGAGAGAGAGAAAGCACACAAGTGCCCTAGTGTCTCCTCTCATAGGGCACTAATCCTATTGGATGGAACCTCACCCTTACGACCTCATGTAACCTTAACTGCTTCCACAGAGGGCCCATCTCCAAATCCATCCATACAGAGGGTTAGGCCTTTGACATAAGAATGGGGAGGGGGGAGGACACAAACATTCAGTCCATAACAGAGAAAATATTGTTAAACACACACTATGAAAGAATTTTAACCCTCTTTGCACAGAATGTAGAGAATAATTGCTTGTTGGCAGGGAATAATTGCTTAATAACCGCAGGAAAGAATTTCTAATAATTCAGGAGCAAGTACACCCCGCACTGTCCACGCTACGCCACTGCATGCGGGCACATTCTCATCCTAGCTTGCACCTCTTCCTGCATCTTCAGGGCCAGTCAGAGGGGCTCAGTTTACCACTCCACTGATGGCTGGACATGCAGTCACACACTCCTGTCCCTAGACTTCCAACCCATGGCCTATTTCTGGATCTGAACCATGACCATGGCTTTAAGTTCACAAATAAGGGGGACATCATCTCCCCTATTCTACATGGGGAACACAGCCATGCCTGGATTGCATTCCAAAGTTTCTCAACTGCTCATCCTCGTGCACACACGGCAACAAACACATAAGCTTGCATATTCTTGACCTTTTAAGTTTTCCTTCTGTATTTACCTGCCTTTTGGGGAATCAACCACAAAAGTGCCCAAATTAAATTATTTTACCTTGTTAGTAGATACAGATGGCATTTAGGAATCTTAAAGATTGCTTTGCTTTTTCCTTAGAAACACAAAAGAGTCAAGATATGCAACTTTTTTTTTTTTTTGCCTGTCCTATTCCAGCGTAGGAGTCTAAGCCTCTCTGCTATCTCAGCAGATACCTAACCTAAATAACTATTCTTAAATACATACAAAAAACACTCAAAAAAAAGAGAAGTCTTCGGGAACCTTCATTTACCACAGAACTGTGCTCCAAGCATTTGTACTCAAAGAATTTCCAAAATAGATTTTGTGACAATTATACCTGAAAACTGGTTTTAGTTTTTTTTGTTGTTGTTGTTAAAGATTTTATTTATTTATTTGACAGAGAGAATGAGACAGCAAGAGAGGGAACACAAGCAGGGGGAATGGGAGAGGGAGAAGCAGGCTTCCCGCCGAGCAGGGAGCCCGATGCGGGGCTTGATCCCAGGACCCCGGGATCATGACCTGAGCTGAAGGCAGATGCTTAACGACTGAGCCACCCAGGCGCCCAAGTTTTAGTTTTTTTTTAAGTACATTATACTTTCTAGTAATCTGACAACCTCCCTGGGAATTTGTATAGTAACATCTGAGTGCGACCTACACAGTAAGCCTACCTCAATTATTACTTGCTAATTGCTATCCAATCATTGTAAAAATTGAGGCACAGAATATTTAAGTGATTTGAATATGATTTCTTATCTAATTAGTGGCAAAGCTGAGAATATAAGCCAAGTCCTGAGATTTTTTTTTAACTTACTAGAGAAATGTTTAAACGATCCTATGAAGGTAGTATAGTATCATGAAACCCCAGGCTCCCAACACCCAGTTTCAACAATTTATCAACATCTTATTTTGCCAAACTTATTTCATCTTTCCTCCAACTTTTTTCCTGTTGCAGTATTTTTTTTAAGATTTATTTATTTATTTGAGAGAGAGAGAGAGCATGGGGTGGGGGGGAGGGAGAAAGAGAGAGAGAATCTCAAGCAGACTCTGCTGAGCATGGAACCCAACACAGGGCTCGATCCCACAACCCTGGGATCATGACCTGAGTCGAAACCAAGAGTCAGATGCCTAACGGACGGAACCACCCAGACGCCCCTCTTGTTGCAGTAATTTAAAGCAAATTCTAGATGTCATATCATTTCCCCTATATTTACTTCAGTATATATCTCTATTAAGCTATTTCTTACATTTTACATCTATTTTTGGTAGATCAACAATTTCCTAACAGTGGCCAAAGGTCTCAGACACCTAGCAAAATATTGTAGTACCCTTCTTTCATTTTTTCCCTATGTATTTCTCTCTCTCAAAAGAGAAAATTCCAATCAATTTTAGTAGACCAATAAAAAGAAAAAAACAAAAACCCAATAATCTTCTGATAGTAAAAATTTAAAACGTAAGTTTCAAAGTTACTTTAAAACATTTCACTATGTTCCAGTTCTACAAAAAGTACAAGCAAATCTCTCTTTTATCTTCCTCCAAGAAAGCCAGTTTCCTAGAAAAATCATAGTGTGGAAATTCCGTTCTGGGTAAAATCCTAAGGTTATATGAAGACTGAGTATATATACAACTTGCAACGGAAATTGTGGTGGTGTTTAATAAAATATAAATAAAATTCATGAGAGTCTTCATCTTTTTGAATATTTATTTGGCATCTAATTTAGCAAAGGTTCTCTGATGTTCCTATTTTATGACTTTATCAAAATTTTAATTCTGTTCTAATTTTAATATGGAATTTTAATGTCACACACATTAAAGGCAATCTATCCACAACAGAGGCACTTAACCTATAGAGTGGCTATGAAGTCTGGCAACATAGGCAACTATATATAATAAGTGGTTTATTGATATTACATGACAATACATGATATGTTTGATGTATTGCCCCTCATTAATGATGCACAGTTTAGTGTGCTGGACAGAATGGCAATGAATAGGATACATTCACACAGTATTTCTAGCAATCTTTGCACATACATCTGTAATGTATCACCTCCAATCAGTTCTCAGATGCGATCCCTGGAATCAGCAATGCCTGGGGATGTTAAAAATGTAAATTTTCAGGCGCCCACCGGAGACCTAGTCAATCAGAAAATTCGGCTCAATAGTCTGTTTTAACAAGCTCTGCAGGTGATTCAGATGCAAGCTAAAGTTTGAGAAACACATGCTCAGATTTTGTGTGTCTCTGATTTTCACTGAAAACAAACCGACAAATAAAAAAAAATCCTTGCCCTTTCAGCCTACCCCAAGCATAGGGTTGCCAGATTTAGCAAATAAAAATATAGGACACCAGTTAAATTTGAATTTCAGATTAAAAAAAGTTTTTAGTATACTTATGTCCCTTGCAGGTATGTCCTATGTATATATATGTACCCCATTTATAAAAGGGATATATAAGTATCCCCATGCATAGTTATACTAAAAGATTATTGGTTGTTTGTCTGATATCCAAATTGAATTTTTCATCCTGTGCCCTGAGTTTTTCTGGCATCCATACTCAAGAGTGTTTTAATCTGGCCAGCATTCGGCATATTCCACAGGGCTATGTCACCTCACCCAGTTTTAGAAATTATCACCCTACCAGTCTCTCACCACTCTGGGGTCCTGTGGTGGTTGGTCTCTGAGTGAGCTGAGCTTGCCTGTCAAGAGCATACACTAACTGGTATTCACTTAACATGGTCAAGCAGGGCAAAGAGTCACCTATATTTGGGGCTACCCTGTAGGTGGAAATATTGGGTGTTGGCTAAAGACAAAAACTAAAGAAAAGTGTACCAAATCTCATCTAACTAACTTGAATTCATGAAATGTAAAAATAATTTTTCTCTCTGTTCAAATAACTTTGTTTCATGCAAGATTCTGGATTTCTAATAAGAAATAATGATGGATAAAAATGTTTTTATATGCCTTCACAGAACTGCATGCTACTGATGAGTCCTTTTCTTTAACTGTCCCTACTTAAGTCAGAAAACTAGAGCCAAACAAGTTTGAAATCTAAATCTTACCTGAATTAGTTTCATAGTCATTTCTTTTTCATTTTTGAACTGCCATCCTATATACTTTTTAAATTCACATAGGGTGCACAGATTTTTAATACGCAGTTCAATGAGTTTTGACAAACATAAGCCCCCACCCCAGCAAGATTTAGAACATTTCCTTCACTCTAGAAAAATCCTCAAGCCCCTTTCCAGTCAATTTCCCCTCCAGAGGCAACTACTGTTCTGACTTATGTCACTGTAGTTTTGTTTGTTCTAGAACTTCACGTAAATGAAGTTGCTTTCATTTTCACATATTCAAAACATATCTTGCCATATAGCAGGGAATTTATCATGTATTTTTATTTATTTCCTCTGAAATCACTGTAAAGCCCTAAAGATAGTACCCCATCTCTCACCCTCAAAGAGAGGACAAGGATACTGGACGTGGATCTGATCTACAGGGAGGCGTCAGAACCTGAAGAAGTAATGAGAAGAAGGGACACCAAAGGAAGCTTTAGGTCATGAATCCTTGGGTCCCCAAGTCAAGAAGCACTTGGGCCAGGGGACTCAGGAAGGAATGGTTGTGAGGGGCACCATGAGAGCATCGGGGAACCGTGCCAGGTAGAAAACTACTCTAGCACCTCAGCAGGCTGCATAAGGCAGCCTGCTCTTGCCTTCCCAGCAATGCCCACCACCGGGCCTCCAGTCATTTGGGGACCCGGGTCATGCCACTGCCCATATGTTCCAAGACATCTGCAATGAAGCGTTCTAGGACCCTCCCTTAGGGTGGGAAGGAGCTCCTGTTTCTGTACTTTGGGGACAGACTAGACTCTAGTGGTATACCCTAAAGTAAGGGCAGAGGAGTGTAGATAACCCTGTTTCAACTAATGTAAGTTAAACATTCAAGTTATTTAATATTTTAGCGCTTTTCAAAATATCCACTGGAGTAGCATCTAATCATCATTTTAAAAGTCTACTACCCAAACAAGACATAAATTTTTAAATGGCAGCAGTATGTAATCTAGTATTATTCTTTATGGGGGGAAAAATATTTCTATGATGTTTCCTTTTGCTCACATTCCTGGGGGATCCAGGGATGAAAGACCATGTAAATCCAAACAGACATATTACGAGTATGGTTCATTTACATAGGTATATACAAATGTTATCATTTGAGACGAATTTAGAAAAACACATACCAAGAATAAAATGTATTTTAAATGGGTGCCCAAATGTTGATGCTCATCACAAATCTTCACTTACCCTGAGTTGTTCTCAGACTTCCAGAATCTCTCAAAGGCAAACTTACCTGCAGATACTTCCGTGAAGACTCCAAAGTCGTTCTTGATCAGTATATGTGAAGTCGGACCCTATCAAAGACCCTCACCTCCTTGCTATCTGAGAAGTCTTGCAATACTACTTGGAACCCAATGCCTTCCTGTTTCTCTGCTACAGGAGGTTCCATCCTCCAGGAGACAACTCTTACACAGTGTTTGAGGAGCAAGATGTTTATTAAGGGTCAACACCTGTGAAACGAAGACGGCAGAAGCAGGGCTGGATTGAGGAAGCAATTGAACCACAACGCAGACACAACACACGTAGCTGGGAGCTCTGGGGCAAATACTGTCCAGGAGAATGTCCCCAGCCAGGCCAGATGGCTGTGCCTCTATATCCGGGTGTCACCCAGTCACCGGATGCAGGCAGCTCCAGGAAGGGCACGACCTGGGGCAAGGCAGCTCTCAGGAGCTCACCGCTAAAGATTGTCTTCTGACCAGGCACTCCACGGCTGGACACCAAGTTCTTCCTTGAAGGGACATGTAAGTACCTAGCACAACCATTCTCCAAGTCTGTCTGCAAGAACCCCATGGATTTCTCTCAGTCCCTCAAAGCACCATGCTCACCCTTGTCTTACGGTGGATCCCTGTGCCTGGAACATTTTCCCCACCCTCTGCACCTGGCAAACTCCTTCCCCCTTCCTCAGGTCTCATCCTTAGTTAGGCCTTCTCTCACCCACTCTCTCATAACACTCATCAGACTTGTAATTTGCTTAATGCCTTTATTCCCTGCTTGAACACCCTCCATGAGAGCAGGGACAATGTCAGACTTGTTTGTGCTGTATTTTCAGTGTTGAGCAATGTGCCATGCACAGAGTAAATCTTCAGTGTATATTTTATGAATAGATTAGTTAATTTGATATACTTGGTATTTTAGTTTGGATTCCCCCAGAAGGAGACCCTAAGGCAAGGATTCAAGTGCAAGCAGATTATTTGAGAAGTGATTCCAGGAAACACTGCTGGGAACATAGGAAAGTGACACAGGAAAGGAAAGGCAGCCAGTTAATTTCTCATTACCACTGTGGGGCAAGAGTTTAATCCTGCTGGGGAAATCTGAGAACCAGCGTTGAACATGTGCCTTGAAGTTATCCATCCAAAGATGAGTGACCACATATTGTGTGATTCCATTTATAGGAAATGTCCACAATAAGCCAATTCACAGAGACAGCAAGTAGAGTTGTGGGTTCCAGAGGGTGGGGGAGGGGAGGATCAAGAGAAACTATCAACAGGTATGGGTTTCTTTGGGTAAGGGTAGAAATGTTCAGAATTAGTAGTGATGGTTGTACAATATTGTGAATACGTAAAAAAAATCACTGAATTTTATATTGAGTTTTATGTTATATGAATTATATTTCAACAAATTACAATAAACCAATGAGGGAGCTGGGATATTTATACACAAGCTCTATTCATGAGTCAGGGCTGATGGGTGAGGGGGTAGTTAATTTCTACAGCATTTCCAGCCTGTCCTAAGCAGACAAAACCAGCTGAGACTAGGGCGACTTTCAGCAAAGAGATGCAGATACCAGCACTTTGCAGTTTGGAGTCATGATGCACTGAAATGGGAATAAGGGGGTGCGTGTAGGGCCCGGATCGGGTCTGCTGTACTTAGGAATAAACCTAACAAACCCACCTGACATATTCAAAGATGAACCATTCCATGGAGAAGGAGGGTTCACTCAGAAGCCTCCAGCTCCAAGAACCTATTTTTCTAAACTTATTCTATAACATACTGATACATGGACGGCATGTTTAGGGAGCCCAATTATCTCAGTTGTGATCCCTAATCAAGTATATCTGTGGAAGGAGAAAAGAACAGCGCGTTCAGTGGGAAGTGGGATTGCGGTAGGTTGAATAATGACCTCCCCAAATATGTCTACATTCTAATCCTGAGACACTGTGAATGTTCCCTTTTAAGGCAAAAGGGACTTTGCAGGTGCAATTAGGTTCAGGATTTGGAGATGGGGAAATTACGTTGAATTACCCAGGTGGGCCCAATGTAATCACGCAGTCCTTATGAGAGGGAAGAAGGTGGCTCAGAATCGGAGGGGGAGGGTTATGTAACAAGAAGAGCAGATGTAAGGGTGACACACATTGAAGATGGAGAGGCCAAAGAGTATGGTGCCACTGAAAGATTAAAAAAAAAAAAGGTAACAACAGAGGTCCTCCCCCTCAGAGTTTCCAGAAGGAACCGAATGCCAATAATGCTAACATGTTGACTTTTTACCTCAGTGAAAAGTATTGCAGATTTCTGATCTCCGCAACTATAGTAGAAGAAATCTGTGTTGTATTAAACTACTAAATTTGTAGTAATTTGTTACAGTGGTGATGGGAAGCTAATACACTCTCCCAGAAGGGATGAAAAAAATAATCACCATCACTTATTCCCCAGAATATGTTATAAAATCGGAAGGGTCTTAAAAATCACAATGAAAATAAAATACTTTGTATCTTCATTTTATGTTCGGTGTAGTTATGTATTTTTAATATATTAAAATATCATACACTTGTCTTCTGACTTCTTTTTAGAAGCAAATACTATTTCAAA
Organism: Leptonychotes weddellii; assembly: GCF_054177405.1. Lineage (NCBI taxonomy): Eukaryota > Metazoa > Chordata > Mammalia > Carnivora > Phocidae > Leptonychotes > Leptonychotes weddellii. Next base: position 112,573,843 of record NC_138372.1, on the reverse strand, counting down.
GAGAGTACTCGGTGGGGATTTTGTTCATTTTAACAAACTGAATGTTTCAATTTACCTTTTAGACTTTGGATTTATAAATTACATTCTGCCAAGTAAAAATTCTTACTAGAATATTGACATGAAGAAAAAAACAGTGAATGAAATCCCAGGAAATAACATGTTTACAACTCTAAAAGTATTGTAAAATTCAGTGAATTAAATAGAAATATTCGTACAGCAAATTTCTGAGCATATTCAATGTGAGTTGAAGGGAGCTAACTGCCAGGCATGACAGTGAGTATGTGAGGTTCCTGAAGGTGAGAATGAGACACAGGGTAGGATAAAGTAGCAAAGCCTTAGGAAAAGAGGGGGAACAGGAAGGAGGGATAAGGGACCTAAAACACATGAGCTGTTCCAGAGCTTTTTGATGGCGCATGTAACTTCTCTTCGATTTCAGTCTATGTTCCACATTATCACCAGATAATAGAAAATAAAATTCAACCATGTCATACCTCTGCTTCAAATGCTCTGAAATTTGTTAGGTTAAAATAAAATGAAAAGCCATGTTCCATAATCTCAATGGCATGCAAAGCCCTCAACGTCTGGACGCCAGCCTACTTATTTAGCCTTATCACCACCATCCCAATCATGCCAGACTCTCTGTTGTTCCTGAAACATCTCTGTGTCTCTCAGGCCTCACGGACTTGGCAAATAATGTTCTCACTAACTCGAATGAGTCCTTCTTATCCTCACCAAATATCTACTCATCCCAGCCTAAATATCCTCTTCCCAGTGAAGTTTCTACTAGAGGAAATAATCCACCCTGGGCCTTGAGCTCCATCCCTCCACCTTCTTGCCAAGGATGCTAGGAATGCAAAGCCCTGACTACTCTTTATCCTGGCCATTTCTCAGTGTTGTATTTGCAGAGAGCAGTCTTGAGGGCTGGAGTAGCATCTTGCTTGCCTCTCACTGTAAAAATGGTAAATTCCTTAAGCTCTGGGTTCCTCTCCTGTAACACAACTCATAGGGTATGTAGGCATTCATCTAGGCCCACCTGAATGCCCCCCATGGATTGGGGTGGGGGGGAGGAAGGAGCATGAGGACTGGTGCTGACATCATGCTGGTGCTGCTCACTGTGCCATGAGTGATACAGTCATTTGTCTCTGACCCAGGAGTCTCCTGTCTTCCATCAGAACTCATGCAACAGTACCAGACTCGCTCGTTAGCTTGCAAGTAGGGTAAAATCCCAGATTCTGCACAGTCCTTGATGGTTCCCCATCTCTCCAGACAGGGTTTGTGCTCTCATATCTGTGATCCTGCAATATTTGCTCAAATAGAATGTGTTATTACATGAGGGTATGGGTTATGGCACATAGCTGTTCAGAAAAATGTCAAAAAACGAAATATTTCCAGTTCAACAAAGGTGTCTGCTCTGATAACGGCTTCATTTTCCCCTAACCAAAGCTGGACCCATTTAAATAGAACAGACAGTGGGGCGCCTGGGTGGCTCAGTTGTTAAGCGTCTGCCTTCAGCTCAGGTCATGATCCCAGGGTCCTGGAATCAAGCCCCGCATCGGGCGCCCTGCTCGGCGGGAGGCCTGCTTCTCCCTCTCCCTCTCCCCCCGCTTGTGTTCCCTCTCTCACTGTATCTCTGTCAAATAAATAAATAAAATCTTTAAAAAAATAAAAATAAATAAATAAATAGAACAGACAGAATGAGACTGTTTTTTTCATTGTCAGAGGAAAGTGTTCTTGAAATAATGCTTTAAAGACCTGGGAGAATCTGAGTGACAATATTAGTTTCTTTCAGTCTTTCTTCGTGTCACTTAATTTGGCCACATGATCCTGTTAACAATTCCTAGACTTTAAAAAAAAATCCATTTTTAAAGCATTCTTTAGCCCAGATAATTCATTTTTTATTCTTAAGGATTAAAGGTTAAGTCCACATTTCAAGATTTTTGAATAAGATTTTTATCTGAATTTTGTAAGCTGGGGAGAATAAGCCTTCATTAATTATCAAATATTTTTCTCAGTGATTTTATCTTTTTTTTGCAGCCAGGAGGCATAGCAATACATTAATAAGCTGAAAAAAATGAATAAATAGAATCTTACTTGGTTATGAGATCATGAAGAGAAATTGAGAAAATGCTAAGCAGCACACAGAAGTAGCTGTTTGCCCTCGAAGGATTATAAAACAATAGGCAACTCTTTAGCCAAAGGCAACAGGTTGGCTTAACAAGATGGAAGCCAGAACTACCCCACTGATAAATTACACAAGAAACACATTACTCAATTCAAAACTAGTCAAATGTTTGTATTTAAGTTAAGAACTGAAAACTCAAAGCCTTGAATCTTTGAGATCAGATTTAGATTGATGAAACTTGTGTCTTATCTTTCAGATACACTGTGGGCAGGGCTGAGTTCCTGCTGGAAATGGACCCTCGTTAAAGGGGGGAGACAGATCCAGTCCCTCAGTCCCTGACAGCACGGTGACCTGGGAGGTCGCACCGAGGTTCCAGCGAAGCAGGTTTGTGCTCCAAGCAACACCATTCACCTTACACCCCGGCTCCCGGGCTCTGTCTGTGTGGAAAGTCAAAAACAAAACAAAACAAAAGTCAGATGTTTGGCTAAAACATTCCAAAATTTGCAATGGCTTGAGAGAACATTGTACATTTTATTCAATCTTAATCTACTTTCCTTAATTTTATTCTACATTTGAAAGTGGGAAACTAGCCCCATGGAAATAGCATTAAAGCAACATGAGAGGGAAGATGAGTCTCCTAACATTTGAAGAAAAGGATAATATATGTCCTCCTAATTTTGTCAGCCAAGCTGTACTTCATTGTGCCTCAAACCAGAATGCTTGATCTGTATGTTGGGGCTCTGGGAGAAGGGGAGCTACTCCCCATGAGCTTTACCCACATGTTCAGTGCTGCTTCTGCTACTGCCACCGAGGAGCGGGAAAGGTGGAAATAACCAATGGCACCCACCTGCCCTTTCTACTGCGAAGCTAGAATAGCATGGTGCCTTCTACTTTAAAGTTTCTTCTACCAGTTGTAACTCACTTCACCAACACCTTTCATGATAGCTCAGGGAGCAGGAGAAATGAAACTGTGTGGAACCATTAGCCTTTCATAATTAGAGAACTCTGGGTTCAGCTGTGGGTGAAAGGGAGGAAATGCTGCTACTGAAAAACAAAAACAACTCGGGAAAAATCACCTGTCTCAACCCTCTACCTTCCCTGTTCTGCAGGGCAGGGTCCTTTGCCTGAGGCTCCAAATTCTGCTCACCCTGGAAGGTTCCCACTGACCCCTCCTGCAGGGAATATGGGTAGGAGTCCAGACTGTCAAGGATGGGTGTTTGGGGTATGTTCTGTGCTGCAAACTGATCTAGTGATATGAATGCCAAAGAAATCCTCCCCTGTGCCCTCTTGTGTACCTGGTAATAAGTTGAGGACCACTGACAAAGCCATCATCACGGGGACCCCAAGAAAATCTGGGGCTCCTGACTCTGGTTTATGCATCATAAGAAAAGCCTTTTTTAAATGGAGTCACTCAAGTTTGTGCTTGGGTCCACTAAATTGTGGATTTGGGTTTTTCTGGGGATATGCCTTTTGCCTTTTCAAATTGGGGAAATAACTAATGAAAAGTTTTTGTTGTTTTTTTTAACGTCCTTATTTGTAGTAAAAGAAATAAGAGGGCTCAAAAATTAGTCACCTAGTTACCATTCTGCTTAAGGATTACCTGCTAGAGGCAGGTATTTCTCTGTTCTATATGGCAGGTATCTGCATATGCCCACCCTGGGGTAGAAAGGTAGGGGCCCCAGAAACAACCGTATAGACCTGTTTGTCAGGAGAATTAGACATATTAGAATCCCTAGATTGGCATGTAGTTGAGAACTATCCCCACGTTCCAGAATACTTCTTAAGGCCTATCTATGAGGGTTGGGAATATTTTTATATTAATGGGCTCTACAGGAAATTATAAGTAAATCAGCTGTTACAAACAAAATTGCATGTCAAGGGAGTTATAGCGGCACCTAGCTGGCTCAGCTGATAGAGCATGCAACTCTTGATCTCAGGGTAGTAAGTTCAAGTCCTACATTGGGTGTAGAGATTACTTAATAATAAAATCTTAACAACAACAACAACAACAACAAACCTCGCAGTTACATATGAAACGCTAAAAGGCCAAAAAACACTGAATTGCTATATTGGGCAATATTTACTTTCCCCAGCTATTTACTAGAATGATAAGAATATTCTGAAAGATATCACTAATCTTGGCTAATTTGTAACTACCATTTAAAACTCAATTACCCTGATCATGAGATCAAGCCCCATGACTGGCTCCGCACTGTGCATGGAGCCTGCTTAGGATTCTCTCCCTCTGCCCCTCCCCAACTTGCACGTGGGCACGTGCTTACCCAGTGCTCGCTCTCTCTCACGCTAAAAAATTAATGAATTAATTTTAAAAACCCTCAATTACCCTGAGCCACATTTCTCATGTAATGCCAAACAGCTGTTATTCCTGCTATCCTGGTTCTGTTAATGGCACCAATATTCTTCTGTTCACCAGGCATAAAACGCCAGGCCCATCTTTGGTTCCTTTTCTTTCTTTCTTTCTTTTTTTTAAAGATTTTTTATTTATTTTTGACACAGAGAGAGTGTGTACAAGCAGGGGAAGAAGCAGGCAGAGGGAGAGGGAGAAGCAGGCTCCCCGCCCAGCAGGGAGCCCGATGCGGGGCTCTATCCCAGGACCCTGGGACCAGGACCCCGGGACCACGACCCGAGCTGAAGGCAGACACTTAACCGTCTGAGCCACCCAGGCGCCCTTTGGTTCCTTTTCATGACATTCCTTCTCTACCCAATCAATTGCCAAATCCTGTATTTTCTCAATAAAATGGCCGCTAATCTCCCTTTCTACTGACGCCCTGTTTCTGATCCTAGTTCTGGCCTTTCCCAGCTCGAAGCCTCTCCTCCCTCCCACGAGTTTTGCACATGGCAGTTTGACTAACCTGCCCATATCATCACTTTGGTTAGAGGATCCACCTCTTAAATGTCTTTCAGGACTTCCAACTGCCTACACCAATGGCTTGCATCTGCTAAGACACAGCACTTTGTCCCTATACGTTGCATGCTTTGCAAACATACAACCACCTCCTGGCCAATAGGTAAAATTCCGTTTTGCCAAGATTAAAACTTTTAACGGTAATTTCTGTCAGAATGCTGATCTGAGCAACTTGTGGGTGTTAAGTAGAATGCAACTTGCTACAAATAAGAGGGAAGAGGCTTAGAGTCACAAGCGTATCCCAAGGGAACCACCTTGTGCTTATTGGAACTTGTTGAGAACATTGCCTCCCAAGATTCAAGGGTGTATGTCTGGGAGTAAACAGCTCTATTAAAAAAAAAAGTGCTGAGGATCAACCTAGCGAATAGTGAGGTAACTACAGAAGCTTTTATAGACGCTGTGAGACTGTAACTATACTATTGTTTGTACTGTATTTGCTGCTGGCTTGTTTAATGTTTCTGGATGTTTGATCCTTTCTGTTGTCCTGCTAAAAATTCTAGTATTTGAAGGTATGCTACAAAACCAAATGAAAATCACTGAAGACTTAAGTCTAGATTCCTTACCACAACCTACCAGGTCCTTCTCATTTTTGACCCCAACCTTTCTCTCCAGCCTTAACTGCTAATTCTGGCCCCTTGAGTCACATGGGACCACATGTTGCTCTTGAATTAAATTAGCTTTTTCACATCTCTGGGACTTCATATGCAGAAGAAACATTATGTTCTTGTTTTTTCTGCACTCAGTTATCAAGACACAGTTACAATATTATCTCTTCCCTAATGTTTTCCCTGACTCGCCCAGTGAGAGGTCATTGTTCCCATAGTCCTTTGCACATGTCTTCTTTATCACATGTACCCTCATGTTTTATAATCCCTGCCCTACAGCTATCTCCAAGGCATCAGGGATGGAGTTCCTGGGGGCAAGGACTTCATTCATCTTTGAATTCCTGATGCTTGAGATGTTACAAGCCCTTAAATGTTTGTAGAATTGTCTGTTTTGGCCAAGATTCAGGCCCCTATGACTTATTACTAATTAATCTTTCAAAAATTATCTCCTACAGCTCTGCTGTATGTACTTTATACTCAAACCAAGCTAGACTACTTTCTGTTCCTGAAATAGAACTTACCCTTTCCCACCTCTACAAACGTGCTCATGTGATTCAAAGTATTCTTATATTTGGGACACTCACCATCTCTCCATGATAGCCACCTACAAAACTTCTATCCCTATAACCAAGCTCACAGCCATGTTCTCCCAATAAGTCCTCTCTCATCCCCAAACTAAGCATTTTCTCTGAACTTTTTAATACTTGGTTATACAGTTCTCAGGACCCTTAGCACAAACAAGTGTGGATTGTAGTCACTTGTGTCTATTTTACCTCCCTCACTAGGTTATAAAAATCTCCTTGAAGAAAAATACCTTCTTAGTTTTTGTTTTCTCATTAGTACCTATGCAATATCTTGCACATAAAAGGTACAGTTTTTCCAATGAATGAATGAAATAAGTGATGCATATGTCTAGTGCCTCATACTATTCACTATATTCTATTTACATATGCTATCATACAATTACAGTTTATGTAAGGAGCCATCTCAACATTTCCTTGGTACATTAGGCAATTGTTATCATGTGTAGCAAATTCTTGTATCATACTCTCCACACTATTGCAGGCTGGTTTCCTTACTGAGATAAATTTTTAAAACTCTACCCAGGGTGGAGGTGTTAACTAACCCTATTGTGGTAATCATTTTGAAATATACAATATACATGTGTATGAAATCATCACACTGTACATCTTACATATGTTAGATAATATCTCAAAGCTGGGGGGGAAAACCCCTACACAGATGTTCTCCTCTTACCCTGGAATCTGCAAATTCTAATTTATAACACAGAGAATAAGTCCTAATAAAAGGGAATTCCAATTCTCCTCCTTTAAGCAAAGTTAGTTTCTATCTACTCTTTGTTTCAATTCACACATATATAATAGCAATTAGTTCTACTGCTTTATATTTTGTTTTCATCTTTATCTCCCCTACTAGATTTTGAGCTTCTCAAGGCTGATAACCCTCTTATCTCTCTATTGATCAACCTATAATAATTAGTTTACATATATAAATATGTTTTATTTACTTTATATTTATACAGTTAATCCTTAAACAACATGGGGGTTAGGGACATCAATAACCACATAGTTGAAAAACCTGCATGTAACTTTTGACTCCCCCCAAAATTAACTACTAATAGCCTACTATTGACCAAAAGCCTTACCAATAACCTAGTTGATTAGCACATACTTTGTGTGTTACAGGTATTATATACTGTGTTCTTACAATCAAGTAAGCTAGAGAAAGAAAATGTTAAGAAGTCATAAGAGAAAGTATAGTTATAGTACTGTACATGTTTGTTGAAAAAAATCCACATATAAGTGGACCCCCACAATTCAAACCCATGTTGTTCAAGAGCCAACTGTATATAAACATAATGTAAATATTTTAATATTTATATATAAATATAAGAAGTACATATAAATTATATAATTATGCCTGGCAATATTTTCCATTCTATAAATATGATTGACATAATGGACAGTGTTGTTTTTTTTTACTAAAGTATAGTTGGCATACAATGTTGTATTAGTTTTGGGTATATGAAATAGTGATCTGATAATTTTATACATTATACAGTGCTCATTATGATAAGTATAGTTACCATCTATTACCATACCAGGTTATTACAATATTATTGACTATATTCCCTATGCTGTACTTCTCATACCTGCAACTTCTTTGCTTTATACCTAGAAGGGGTTTTTTTTGTTTTTTTTTTTTAAAGATTTATTTATTTGAGACAGAGAGAATGAGATACAGAGAGCACGAGAGGGAGGAGGGTCAGAGGGAGAAGCAGACTCCCTGCCGAGCAGGGAGCCCGACGCGGGACTCGATCCCGGGACTCCAGGACCATGACCTGAGCTGAAGGCAGTCGCTTAACCAACTGAGCCACCCAGGCACCCTATAACTAGAAGTTTGTACTTCTTAATCACCTTCACCTATTTTGCCCATTCCCTAATCTGGCAACCACGAGTCTGTTCTCTGTATATGAACATGAGTCTTTTGGTTTTGTTTGTTCATTTGTTTTTTATATTCTGCATATAAGAGAAATCACACAGCATTTGTCTTTCTCTGTCTGACTGATTTCACTAAGCATAATACCCTCTAGGTCTATCCAGGTTGTCACAAATGGCAAAATTTCATTCATTTTTATGGCTGAGTAATACTCCATTTTGTATATATACCACATCTTTACCAATTCAAGCTTTAAGTTACTTTCATACCTTGGCTATTGTAAATAATGCTTCAGTGAACAAAGGAGCACATACATCCTTTCAAATTAGTATTTTCCTTTTCTTTGGGTAAATACCCAGAAGTGAAATTGCTGGATTATATATGGTAATTCTATTTTTAATTTTTTGAGAAATCTCCATACTCTTTTCCATAGTTGCTGCACCAATTTACAGTCCCACCAAGAATGTACGAGAGTTTCCTTCTCCCTACATCCTCACCAACACTTGTTATTTCTAGTCTTTTTGATACTAGCAATTTCTGACAGGTGTAAGGTGATCTCTCATTGTGGTCTTGATTTGCATTTCACTAATGATTAGTGATGTTGAGCATCTATTCATGTGTCTTTTGGCCATCTGGATGTCTTTTTTCGAAAGGTGTTTATTCAGGTCTTCTGCCCATTTTTAATCAGATTGGTTTTTTTGGTGTTGGCTTGTATGAGTTTTTTATATATTCTGGAATTTAACCCCTAATCAAATATATCAGTTACAAATATCTTCTCCCATTCAGCAGGTTGTCTTTTTGTTTTGTTGATCGTTTCTTTCACTGTGCAAAAGAATTTTAGTTTGACGGAGTTCCAATAGTTTATTTTTGCTTTTGTTTCCCTTGCCTCAGGAAACATTCAGAAAAATGTTGCTAAGGTCAGTTTCCAAGAGATTACTGCCTATGTTTGTTTTTGTTTTTGTTTAGGAGTTTTATGGTTTCAGGTCACACATTTAAGTCTTTAATCCATTTTGAGTTTTTTTCTGTATGGGGTAAGTTGTTCAGTTTCATTCTTTTGCATACAGCAATCCAGTTTTCTCAACATCATTTACTGAAGAGACTATCTTTTCTCCATTGTATATTTTTGCCTTTTTTGTCTGAGATTACTTGACCATATAAGTGTGGGTTTATTTCTGGGCTCTCTATTCTGTTCTATTGATCTATGTGTCTATTTTTGTGTCAGTACCATACTGTTTTGATTACTATAACTTTGTGGTATAGTTTGAAATCCAGGATTATAATACCTCCAGCTTTATTTTTCTTTCTCAAGATTGCTTTGGCTATTGGAGGTCTTTTTGGTTGCCATCAAATTTTAGAATTATTTGTTCTTTTCTGTGAAAGATACTACTGGTATTTTGATAGGGATTGCATTGAATCTGTAAATTTTGGGGGGCAGTATGGACATTTAGCAATATTCTTCCATCCATGAGCATGGTATATATTTTGTGCCATCTTCAACTTCTTCCATCAATGTCTTATAATTTTTAGAGTATAGCTATTTTACCTCATTGGGTTAATTTATTCCTAGGTATTTTATTCTTTTTGATGCAATTGTAAATGGAATTATTGTCTTAATTTCTCTTTCTGCTTCTGTTATTAGTATATAGAAACATAACAGACTTCTGTATATTAATTTTACATCCTGTGACTTTACTGAATTCATTTATTCTATTAGTGTTCTGGTAGAGTTTTTAGGGTTTTCTTTATGTTGTATCATGTCATTTGCAAATGGTGACAGTTGAATTTCTTCCTTACCAATTTGGACTCCTTTTATTTCTTCTCTGATTGCTGTGGCTAGGACTTCTAATTCTATGCTGAATAAAAGTGGCAAGGGTGGGCACCTTTGTCTTGTTCCTGATCATAAAGGAAAAGCTCTCCATTTTTTATCATTGAGTATCAGGTTAGCTGTGGGTTTGTCATGTATGGCCTTTATTATGTTGAGGTATGTTCCCGCTAAACCCACGTTGTTGAGAGTTTTTATTATAAATGGATGTTGAATTTTGACATATGCTTTTTCCTGCATCTATTGAGATGACCATATGATTTTTATCCTTCATTTTGTTAATATGGTGTATGGTGTTGATTTTGCATATATTGAAGCACACTTGTATCCCTGGAATAAATCCCACTTGATTGTGGTGAAAGATCCTTTTAATGTATTGTTGAGTTCAGTTTGCTAATATTTGGTTGAGGATTTTTGTATCCATGTTCATCAAGGTTATTGGCCTGTATTTTTTTTTTTTTTTTGGTAGTGTCTTTGTCTAGCTTTAGTACCAATGTAATGCTGGCCTCATAGGATGAAATTCAAAAGTTTGCCTTCCTCTATTTTTTTGCAATAGTTTGAGAAGAATAAGTATTAACTCTTAAATGTTTGTTAGAATTCCCCTGTGAAATCATCTGGTCCTGGACTTTGGTTTGTGGGGAGTTGTTTTTTTTGTTTTTGTTTTGTTTATCAATTCAGTTTTGTTACTAGTAATTAGTATATTCCAATTGTCTATTTCTTCCTGATTCAGTCTTAGAAGATTGTATGTTTCTAGGAATGTATCCATTTATTCTAGGTTGTCCAATTTGTTAACATATAATTTTTTTTTGTAGTAGTCTCTTCTAATCCTTTGTATTTCTGTGTTGTCAGTAGTTACTACTTTTTCATTTTGGATTGTATTTAAGTTCTCTCTCCTTTTTTCTTACTAGTCTGGCAAAACGTTTATCAATGTTATCTTTTCAAAGAACCAGCTCTTGGTTTCCTTGGCTTTTTTTTTTTTTTTTTTAACTCTATTTCATTTAATTCCACTCTCATCTCTATCATTTCCTTCTTTCTTACTTTGGGATTTCATTCTTTTTCCAGTTCCTTTAGGTGTAGGGTTGAACTGTTTATTTGACTTCATGTTTTTGGTTCTTGACTTAGGCCTATATCACTATAAATTTCCCTCCTTCATTGAATGCTTTTGTTCCAAAAATTTTGGACTGTTGTGTCTTCATTTCTATTAGTCTCCATGTATTTTTTTTTTATTTCCTCTGACTTCTTCATTGATGCAATGGTTGTTTAGTAGCATGTTGTTTAGTCTCCAAGTGTTTGTGTTTTTTTACCAGCTTCTTCTACCATTGATACCTAGTTTCATACTGTCTTGGTCAGAAAAAATGCTTGATATGATTTCAATCTTAAATTTATTGAGCCTGGTTTGGAGTTTAACATGAGCTGTCTGAATAATGTTACATGTGTATTTAAAGTATGTGTGTCCTACAGCTCTTGGATGGAATGTTTTATATATATCTGTAAATCCACCTAGTCCAATGTGCCATTCAAATCACTGTTTCCTTACTGATTTTTTTGTCTGGATGATGTATCCATTGATGTAAGTGGGGTGTTAAAGTCCCCTATTTTATTACTGTCAAATTCTCCCCTTATGTCTGTTTAATATTTACCTTATATATTTAAGTGCTTCTATGTTAGGTGCATAAATATTTACAATTGTTATCTCCTCTTGTTAGAGTGATCCTTTATCATTATATAATGCTCTTCTCTGTCTCTTGTTAGAGTCTTTGTTTTAAAGTCTGTTTTGTCTATGCCAGACTTTTTTTTTTTCTTTTCCATTTGCATGCAATAACTTTTTCCATTCCTTCACTTTCAATCTGTATGTGTCTTTAGGTCTAAAATGAGTCTCTTGTAGGCAGCAAATAGATACATCTTGCTTTTTTAATCCAGTCATTCACCCTATGTCTTTTCTTTGGGTTTTTTTTTTCTTTTTTAAGATTTTATTTATTTATTTGAGAGAGAGTGAGAGTGAGAGATCACAGATGGAGAAGAAGAAGGAGAAGCAGACTCATTGCTGAGCAGAGAGCCTGATGCAGGGCTTGATCCCAGGACCCTGAGATCATGACCTGAGCCAAAGGCAGACGTTTAACCAACTGAGCCACCCACCCAACCCATGTCTTTTGACTGAAGTATTTAGATCACTTACATTTGTTTTTTTTTAATATTTTATTTATTTATTTGACAGAGAGAGACAGCAAGAGAGGGAGCACAAGCAGGGAGAGTGGGAGAGGGAGAAGTAGGCTCCCTGCAGAGCAGGGAGCCCTAAATGGGGCTCGATCCCAGGACCCTGGGATCATGACCTGAGCCAAAGGCAGATGCTTAACGACTGAGCCACCCAGGTGCCCCAGATCACTTACATTTCTAATAATTATGGATGGCACACCTGGGTGGCTCAGTCAGTTAAGTGTCTTACTCCTGATTTTGGCTCAGATCATGATATCAGGGTCGTGAGACTGAGCCCCACCTCGGCCTCCATGCTGAGTGTGGAGTCTGCTTAAGAATCTCTCTCTCCCTGTCTCTTTGCCCCTCCCTCACTTGCATGCTCTCTCAATTTCTCTCTCTCTCTCTCTCCAAAAAAAAAAATAATAATAATAATAAAATAAAATAATTATGGATAGACATGTATTTATTGCCATTTTGTTGCTCAGTTTCTGGTTGTATATGTAACTCTTATATGTTCCTTCTTTTCTCCCTTGTGATTGAGGTCTTTAACATCTGGATTCCTTTCTCTTTATTTTTTATATATCTATTATAGATTTTTGGTTTGTGCTCACCATGAGGATCATATATAACATCCTAAGTACGATGCAGTCTATATGAAGTTGATGGTCACTAAGTTCACAAACATTCTAAAAGCACTACATTTTTTACTCCTCCCATACACACATTTTATGTATATGATATCTTATCTTACATTGCTTATTTTGTGCATCCCTTAACCCATTTTTTAGATATATTTGATCTTACCACTTTATCTTTGAACCTCCATACTAGCTTTCTAAGTTATTGATGAACTAATTTTCTATATATTTGCTTTTACCAGTAAAGTTTTTTCTTTTCATAATTTTCTTCTTGTTATGGCCTTTTCTTTTCCTCTTCAAGTTCTTTTAACATTTCTTGTAGGGCCTGTTTAGTGGTAATGAACTTTAACTTTTGTTTGTCTGGGAAACTCTTTATCTCTCCTTTTAATTATAAATGATAAAACTTGGCCATGTGTAGAGCATCCCGGGGTATAGATTTTTTTCACTTTCCGCACTTTGAATATATCATTCCACTTCTTTCTTAACTGTACAGTATCTGCTAAAAAATCAACTGATCACCTTATGGGGTTTTTGTTGTTGTTGTTGTTCCCCTTGTACAGAACCAGTTGCTTTTCTCTTACTGCTCTTGAGATTCTCTTTTTCTTTAAACTTTGGCATTTTAACTCTTACATGTCTTTGTTTGGGTGTCCTTGTGTTCATCTTGTTTGGGGTCTCTATGATTCCTGGATTTGGATGTCTGCTTTCTTCCCCAGGTTAGGGAAGTTTTCAGCTATTATTCAAGTAAGTTTTCTGCCCCTTTTTCTCTTCTCCTTCTGGGGCCCCTTTAATGCAAATGTTAGTATGCTTGATGTTGTCTCAGAAGTCCCTTTAACCTATCCTCTTTTATTTTCTTTTTAATTTTTTTTTCTTTTTGCTGTTCAGCTTGGGTGCTTTCCATTACCCTGTCTTTGATCTAGTCTTCAAAATCCTCTAACATGCTGCTGATTCCCTCTAGTACATTTTTTGTTTCAGTTATTTTTCAACTCTGATTGGTTTGTTTATATAATATAAATATTGTTTATATTTTCTATCTCTTAAAGTTCTCACTGCATTCATCTACTCTTCTCTCAAGTCTGGTGAGCATCTTTATATGGCCATTATGTTTAACTCATACAGATTACTTAATTCCATTTTGTTTAGTTCTTTTTCTAAAGTTTTGTCTTTTTCTTCCATTGGCACATATTCCTCTAGCTCCTCATTGTTGTGACATTCTGTGTTTGTTTCTATGAATTAAGTGAAACAGCTACCTCTCCCAGTCTTGAAGGAATAACCTTGTCTAGGAATATCCCCTGTGTAGACCAGACGTGCTTGGCAGCTTTGACTAGCTTACTGGAGCTGTAGTGGGTGTAAGTTGTGGGTTCTGGGACACTTTGTACTTGGGCTGTCTTGGTGGGATGGCTGGAGCTGTAGTGAGTTCATTCTGGGGGATACCTATTGTGTGTCTTGCTGGGACCACCTTGGTCAGATGACTGGAGTTCCAGTGGTCATCGGTAGGTGGCCATTTTGGGGGACAGCTGGGGCTGTTGTGGGCTAGGGGCCCAAGACTCCCTGAGGCAGCAGGCTGGCTAGAGCACCCAGATCTTGCTCCTGTCTGTGCTGTCAAGGTTGTGGGGAGCATACACAATGGCACTTATCAGCACCTCCGACCATTTGGTAGATGCTATAGAGTTAGTTCACTTATAGTAGAGTTGCCCTTTAAACTGTGTCTTCTTATGAATAAACATTTTAAATGGTGGATGCTTTTCTTATTTTAATTCCAGTGTAGTTAACATACAGTGTTATATTAGTTTCAGGTGTACAATATAGCGATTCAACAATTCCATATATTAAATGGCCAATGCTTTTTATCACTAACAAATTGTTTTCAGATCTACTAGGAGAAGACAAAAATGAAAGATACTAAGATACTAAGATCCATTGCTCTGAAAGCAGTAATTGGAGATGCATATGCAGCACCGATGAATGAAGAGTAATAAGCCAATAGTCAAACATAATTCAATTTTCACAGAACTTTCTAGTTTAGTATTATTGGTCCATAGTTTGATATTATTTAGTCATGGGTAATATTGTTCTTCTATTACAGTTTATAACTGTGTTTCTCAAACTTGAGTAATGAACAGACCTCTTTTAAAAATAAGACTCCTTACACGTATAAAATTGTTAAATCACTATATTGTACACCTGAAACTAATATAACACTGCATGTTAACTAACTGGAATTAAAATTAAAACTTTAAAAAATAAATATAATGAATTTAAAAATTAAAATAAGACTCCTTCAGACTCAAACTTGCCTTAATTTGTGTTTACTATGCTATTATTTAAATATGTATAAACTTAAAACAAATTACAAATATCTTATACTTACGGGCCTCATATAATTTTTTTGGCCTTCATATAATTTTAAATCCAAAATAAACTTACAAATTAAAATAAAACCAGAAAAATGAATAAAACTCATATTAACATGATTAATTATCCCTTTTGCTGAAACCAAATTGCCATTTGCAATGAGATGGTGGTTCCCACATCTAAGATGGGCTCTTTTGGTTTCCTGTGCCCCTACCATCTAAATGTGTCTTCCCTCAGATGTGTTTTCCCACTACGTTTCTCTGGCCAGACATTATTCTCCTTACAAGCTCAGAATGACTCATTTGGCCTTTACTTGGCACAAATATGTTATTTATTAATTTAATCACTACTCTCATTAATTAGCCCATGATAATTAGAGTAACTCAATGTTATTTTACACCTACCCAACAGTAAATATTGCCTTGAAATTATTAGACAATATTCTGTTATAGTCATGTAGTGATTCATAATACACTTATGTAAAAATTAGAGAAGATTATCATCAAATAGAAACCATCAAATTTGATCCAAGGACCCACCTTCCTCAAGAATATAGGGTTCAAAACCCAATTTAACAAATGCTATCCCAAGAAATTTCCCCCCTTGTGAGTTTGTTTGAATCCCATTCACAATAGTACAAGGGACCTCAAAGGTTCTAAGTTAGCATGTTCAAAAGCAGTGATAAATGTCAGCATCCTCAATATGAGCCTATTTCTTCCATTAACTATAGTTTTCCTCTCTCCCCTCTTTTCCTCCACTTCCTAACTCATCCTTCCTTCTTTATTTACCCACTTGTTAATCTACTCTCTTCCACCTTTCCTATCCTATTTTTGGACATTTTACAACATTGCATTTTACTTCCAAATTACTTCAGATGTTCCCTTTACCTTTGGTTTTATAAGGATTGGTAGCCACAAACAGGGAAAAAAAAGTTTTTCCATCCCTGGTGGCATGGTGAGATGCACAGCTCTGACATGAAGATTAGGTGATTTATGCTCTGTCCTCAGCTTCCCAATTTCAACAAATGCTTCTCTGAGAAGACTAGCTTGTTTTAATTATACACAAAATAAGAACAGATACTCTTTCTTCTGTCTTGTACATGCAGCAAAGTTTAGAGGAAATGACTGAAATCTCCATTTACATGTTACTGAACATCCGTATCTTGTTGAAGACTAAATATTTCCACTTAAGATAAGCTTGCCTCTTTAATGCCAGCAACTCTTTCTGAACTTCCACAGGTCATCTAGGCTCAACAGCAGACAAAACAAAGCTCTCTCAGAGAAAGGTCTGTAAATTCCCAGAAACAGCCTTCCTTTCTCTACAAACCACAAAGAAATGGGAGAGGCCAAGGTATTCTGGTCTCCAGATAACATTTCTCCCTTCAGAGGAATAAATGTTTATCTGCTTGAGCTGACCAGTGGGCAGCATACTAAAACTAAGTGTGACTATAATGAAAAGGAGTTGATTGTCCTATGACTCAGGGTATCTAGAGGCGATTCCTAAAATATTTTGATTACCAACCATTTCATTGGAAATGAAAAACTTCCTAAGCAGCAGATTTCTTTGAATGATGATTCTGGTAGGGGTGTGTGTGTGTGTGTGTGTGTGTGTGTGTGTGTGTGGTGTGTGTCTTTGTGTGTGTTGATAAGACTTGGATGAAATACCACCACTTCGAAAAGGTTCCTTTGATCTTTCTTGTCAAAATTCATTTTCTTTTTATTTCCATAAATGTACCTCTATTGAATATTTGTCATTCTAATTCATATTGTGATTAGTTGATTAAAATTATTTTATTGCGAGCCTCTTAAAAGCAGCAGTTAACTTTAATCATATTCCTCAAGTTCTGTGCTGGTGCCTACAAGAAGGTATTTGAGGCTGACTGGACTAAAAACCTGTTAAGTTGTTGCTCTGGTCATAAACAATTACAAGATTAGCAAGTCTGGGGGTTGGGGGGATGGGTTAGCCTGGTGATGGGTATTAAAGAGGGCACGTATTGAATGGACCACTGGGTGGCAAACAACGAATCATGGAATACTACATCAAAACTAATGATGTAATGTATGGTGATTAACATAACATAATAAAATAAAAAAATAATAAAATATTTAGAGACCTTTTGCAAAAAAAAAACGAGGTTAGCAAGTCTGTCACCTGGTCTTTAAAACTAGCTCTGACTGCTGAGAAGTTAGGCTTCACGAGATAATAAATGCTGTGTATTATTATTTTACATACCTACCACCTAAAGTTTAAGGACATCTTTGGAAATACTGTATCCATGATATATGTGAAATGACTTTGAAAACCATAAAACTTTATAAAAATGCTAATGGTTTCTGTTAGATTCTGAGATAAAACAAGGGTATAGCATTTCTGTAGCCAGGTAGCCTAGTAATGTAGTTTTTGTTAAAAGAGGTTTTTTAAGGGGCGCCTGGGTGGCTCAGTCGTTGGGCGTCTGCCTTCGGCTCAGGTCATGATCCCAGGGTCCTGGGATCGAGCCCCGCATAGGGCTCCCTGCTCCGCGGGAAGCCTGCTTCTCCCTCTCTCGCTCCCCCTGCTTGTGTCCCCTCTCCTGCTGTGTCTCTCTCTGTCAAAAAAAAACAAACAAACAAAAACCTGATTACATTCACAACAATCTACTACTCTAAAACATGATTTGAAATTTAAAATTCAGAGGATTCCTTTGAAATAAACAAAGGAAGTTCAGAAAGACCAAGATTGCAGGAAACTTAACCCCACACTGCTACAGTCAGAAAATCATAAATACTGGCCTGTGGCCCTTGGGTGTGCTACTGTTATTGAATAGCTAATATTTGAGGGACTTAAAACATCACCCAACTGTGTAAATATTGAACAAAAAGAAGCCTAGAATTATGCAATACTTTCAAAGCAAAAATAGAGGAAAAACTTGTAAAAGATATCAGGAGCTCAGATATATTCCAATGAGTCGTAGTTAACCCATTTTTCAAATTCTTTTTATCGGAAATTTTAAGTGGGACAGTGATAGATATTTTCTAACCCTAATTTAAGAAATAAAGCAAGGCAACAGTCAGAAGCTCTCCCTAAAATTGGCACTCAAGGGGGGAAAAACTTCACATTGGGCCTGAGAAAATGTCTGATCAAAGACAATGACACATGCAGGAAAAAGAGAAATACTATGAACTTTAATTTTAAGGAATAATATCTGTGATCACACTTTTAGTCTTTCATTATAAATTTTATGGAATAACATTTGAAATGTGTTACACAGTCTTCATGTTTTAAAGTCAGCTATAAATATAATTCTC
>NC_138372.1:112481557-112554941 GCF_054177405.1 Leptonychotes weddellii | reverse complement strand
TTTTTTTTTTAAAGATTTTATTTATTTATTTGACAGAGAGAGACACAGCGAGAGAGGGAACACAAGCAGGGGGAGTGGGAGAGGGAGAAGCAGGCTCCCCGCGGAGCAGGGAGCCCGATGCGGGACTCGATCCCAGGACCCTGGGATCATGACCTGAGCTGAAGGCAGTCGCTTAACCAACTGAGCCACCCAGGCGCCCTGTTTCTTCATCTATAAATCAGGAATAATAATGGAAACTTCTTCATTTGGGTTACTATGCCTGGCTCATGATAAGCTCTATATAAATGTTAATTATTGCCATTACTATAGAGAAATTAGTTGGGAGAGTCAGAAGGGTCAGCTGATGGAATGTTTTGAAAGCTAATAGAATTTAGAGATCATGTGAAAGACTACTTTTTTTTTAGTCAATTGAACATGATGCTGTTTTTGATGTTAACGAATATAGGCTTTTAACTGCAATCAGATATGCTCATCCTTAATTAAAATTTTATTCAGATTTTATTTAATTTTCATGTTACACTGAACTTCTGTCTACATTTAAAAGGATGATGGGGCGCCTGGGTGGCTCAGTTGGTTAACCATCGGGACTCTTGATTTTGGCTCAGGTCGTGATCTCGGGACATGAGATCAAGACCCACATCAGGCTCCGGGCTCAGTGGGGAGTCTGCTTGAGATTCTCTCTCTCTCTCTCCCCCCCCTTTGCCCCTCCCCCCCTTCCATGCACCCTCCTTCTCTCTCTTAAATAAATAAATCTTTTTTTAAAAATTAGAAATAAATAAATAAAAGGATGATGATAAAGCACACCAACCAAGATGCTAAAACCCAGGTCAAAGTCTTTTATTGTTTGATATTATTCAACTCTTTGGAATCAAAGGGGGAATATTATCCAAGGAGAAAAGGCAGCTAACATAGCAAGTTATAGATGAAAGGGAAAATGATGAGGGGCAATTAAGTGATAGGAAGGTGAGATTGTAGACTGAGGGGTAAAAATGGACCCAGGAAAAATACAGTCGTATAAGAAAACTGTATTTTAAAATTTCGAGAATGATAGGCATTTCAGAAAAATTTGAATGTTTTAAAAATAGCAATGAGTCAAATGCAAGTTAATACTGAGATTGAATTTATTTAAATAGGATAAGCACCAAGCAGCAATAATAATAAAGGAAAGATGTACATGGAAATACACTCAACATTTTGTGTAAATATTGCCTGAGCCTGGTACCCCCCAACTCCTTCCTCTTCCTCATCTCCCCCATCCTTGTGAATAACAGACTAAAAATATTATCTGTCCCTTTTTCTTCCAAGGACAGCTTTCTTTTAGAGTCTTACCCTTTTTTTTTTTTTTGCTCCGGGCAGGTCAGAGTTGTTATATTGAATTTCAAGTTGGGTGAGAATGCCCACCTCCCAAGGCTGCATACCGCCTGCCCCCATCACTACCTCCTTTGGGTGGGAGTCCTAGACTCAACAAAGGAGGAAGATGAATTGTCCTCTGGGAGAAAGGATGGAGGCCATTCCTTCTGAGAGGAAGCAGAGAAGTTGATCCTTCTAAAACTGAAATTGTGCCCTTGCCCTCAAATTTGCTCCTATCCCAGTCTAGGCCATCTCCACAAACAGCATTTCTACTCATTCTCTGGCTCTGGTCAGAAACATGACATTCATTTGTGACTTCTTCCTTCCTCTTATCTTCACTCCAATTCATTACTAAGTCCTGTCCATTCTGCCACCAAAGTTTATCTCAAATCTGCCCATCTCCATGGCCATCAGACTCAGACACCACTGGTCTAATGTTTATGCAAATTAGAAAAAGGATTCCCTTCCCCTGGGCGGATGCTGGTGCTGGACCTCAGCCCCATTTGCCATCTTTGTGCAGGACATGAGCTCTAAAACCCTGCATGTTGGTCCTGGACCCCAGCCCACTCCATGCTGCTCTGTTGTAATCACCTCACTTTTCTGCCCACATCCACCCTTGTCCCTTTCCAACCCGTTCTCCACACAACAGAGGGACTACTTTTAAATTCCCACTTTTACTTCACTCCCTACTTAACCCTTCAATAGGTTTCTACTGCTATTAGAATGAAAACCCGAACCCTTATCATGGCCTGCAAGGTTTTGTATGGTCTGGTGCCTAGTTACCTCTTTATCTTTACTGGCATCGATTTGCCTTGATAACTTTCAGCCACACTGCCTTGTTTTGGTTCCTGAAACTTGCCAAGCTTCCCCCTTACCCCAAAAGACTGCCTGACTTAGCTTGGCTAATTTTTACTCTTCCTTCAGGGCTCAGTTTAAATGTTACTTCTTTATGAAAGTCATCCCTGAATCCAAAATCTAAAGATATCCTCATAGCACTCTATTTTTTTAATCATACTTAACACATTTGTAATTATATATTCACTAGTGATTTACTTGTTTAATATCCTTTTTCCTATTATATACACTAAGCTCCACAGGGGCAAGGATCATTCCTGACTTAGTCCAGTATCTTTCATTCATCCAAGTTTCTATTCAAGTTCATTCTAAAGGTCTTCTCTGTGCCAATGACTATACTAGATGCTAGGCATAGAGAAGTGAATAGACAGATGAAGTCATTGCTCTTATGAGGGAAACATAACCAATCAATAAACAAGTAGACAAGATGATTACAGATTGTGATATGTGATATGCAGGACACTCTGGGATCTTTAAGCTCAGAGAGCTGTCTGTATGAATGCCAAATGTTTTGTTTAGGACAGACTTAGCTGCTAAACATAACTGAAGAATTTACTTTGCTCATGTGAAGTCCAAAACAAATACTCCTGATGGACGGATGGCTCTCCTCCAAGTGGTAATTCAGGGACTCAGGCTTCTTCTAATATGTGCTCTGCCATCTTCAGCATGTGGCCACAGAAAGGTAACAACATGGAAGATTGATTGTGGAATTATTATTATTTCTTTAATGAGCTAAATCTAGATGGCTACACCTAATTGCAAGGGAGGCTGGGGAACATAATGTATCTCTGTACTGAGGAAAAAGAGTATATAGATTTGGTGATGAGCACCTTCAACAGTACCTGGCACA
Source organism: Leptonychotes weddellii (assembly GCF_054177405.1). Classification (NCBI taxonomy): domain Eukaryota; kingdom Metazoa; phylum Chordata; class Mammalia; order Carnivora; family Phocidae; genus Leptonychotes; species Leptonychotes weddellii. The sequence continues at coordinate 112,551,886 of NC_138372.1, read as the reverse complement.
ACCCTGGCATAATGAAGAAACGAAGATAAATTAGAAATGAAGCTTATTCTAAAAAATTTTATCTTTGAGTGTACATAGGAGTCAAAATTATGTCTGATCTAGTATATTTAATCTCCAATCCCCAGGAATCTAGAAATAGTCTTTAAAATGAAATTAATTTATGTATCTGTTTCTCAGAACAACATAGTTTCTATTATTTTTATTTTTTTTAAACACCACAGTTTTAAAAACTAATCTATGTGTTTATTTAATTCAGGGTCACCTTTGAGGTTTCCATTTTTATTTCTCATGGTTTTTAGCCTGTCCCAAATCTTACCACTTCACAGCCTCTCCATTCGTGGGTTTGGATGATTGCATTAGGACAAGTCCCTAGTCAAGGCAATAGAATGGATCACAAGTGAGACACACCTGGGAACCAGTAGCTTTGAACTTGTTGACATGCACCTAAATCACTATATAAATTCTTTGCTTATATTTTATGGTATTCTTTATAATTGTATGCTCTGAATTAAACACGGTATAAGTTTTAATTATTCTTTGATACCAAAGCAGACACATGGTCACATGTTTGTGGCAATCTGTATTTAAAGCTTTTCTATTCTTAAACTGCTTTTCACGTCCTGACTGCATCTTAGTTTTAAAAGCACAGAAACACGGAGCTCTAAGGGACCTCATCAATCAGACACCTTTACCTGTTGGCTTAACTTTAGACTCAATTCAGAAGGGATCTGAAATCTAGTTTACCGATTAATCCTACAGAGATTTAAAAAAAAAAAAGTGAAACATGCCTGAATCCGTGTCAAATTGGTTTTAGTTTACTCTTCCTAAGAGAGACTCCTCCTTGAGGTATTCCGAGGGCACGGCCCTGGACAGCAGTTTCGCACATCTAGTAAGGAAATTTAAGAGTCGAGCGCGGCCCGTGGAAACACTGTGCGGCTGAGAATGGGCGATGCGGATGTAGCCGCGACCCCTGGAGCGGAAGGGACTGCACTTCCACTAACGGGATCGTCAGGAAGTCGGAGAAGTGGAAGCAGCGTAGCCTGGAGTCCTTTTCACCGGGTGGGAGTAAGGATACCGGGGGTCCTCCGCCCCGCAGCGAAGCCGCCCCGAGGTGCCCGGCGCCGCAGGACGCCCGCCACGCCCCACGCCGCCCTGCAGGCGAACGCAGGAGGCGGTAAGGCCCCGCCGGGCCACCGTAGCGCTGCGGATCGGGCCTCTCCTCCCGCGCCGCCCTCCGCCCCCAGCCTCCCCGCGCCGCGGCAGCTCTGGGCAGGGAGCGCCGCCGCCGCCGCCGCTTCCTCCTCTGCAGCCGTTCGGCCGCTGCGTGACGCGTCGTTTCCTCCCAACATGGCGGCCGGGGCAGGTCGGCGGTGATGGAGGCCAGTCCGCGGCCGCGGCGGGTGCTAATTCCCACAGTAGTCAGGGCAGCCGTGCTTTCTCCGGGCTTCTGAGCCGCCGCCGCCGCCTTGTCCCTCGGCTCCCGGCAGACGGCCGCCCGGGCTGGGCTCCCTCGCCGCCCCTGGGCCGGAGGGGCGAGTGAGGGGGGTGGCCGGGAAGCGACCCCAGGCCGGGAGAAGCGGCGGTCCCACGGGCGCGGCCCTCAAGGGGCGGCCTCTCAAGGGCTGGTGAAGACCTCCTCGCCCCTCGCCCTCACCGCGGCTGCTCCCACTCGCCCGTCCCTTCGTGATCCGGTCGCTGCCCTCCACGCCTCCTCTCCCCCACTTCCACCCCCTCTCCTTTCTCTCTTCTCTTCCTCCACCTCCTCCTCCTCCCCTCCAGCCGCCGGGAGCCGCGGGTCGGACGAGCCGCCGCCTCCTTCTCTGCGTCCATGTATGAGGGGAAGAAGACGAAGAACATGTTCCTGACCCGGGCCCTGGAGAAGATTTTGGCCGACAAGGAAGTGAAGAAGGCGCATCACTCCCAGCTGCGCAAAGCGTGCGAGGTGGCGTTAGGTGAGCGGGGAGGAGGCCCGGCGTGGGGGGGGGGGGAGCGGGCGGGCGGCGCGGCAGGCGCCGCGGGAGGTGGGGTCGTCTGGGGCTGCCCTAGGCCGGCGCCACTGACCTCAGGGAGCCCTCGCGAAGCTCTTTGCTCCCCGGCTGGAGTTGACTGTAACTCGGCTGGATGTGGGGCAGAGGCAGGGTGGAGGAGGAAGGGCAGTAAGCTAGGCTCGGGGAACGCGGCAGGGCTTGGAATCGACTTGAGAGTATGAGATTTTGTTGGTGGACCGTGCCGTGCGGACAGGCTAGCACCCTTTGTGATGAGCAGAAGATGAACTGTTGTTTATTAGCTTGGAAATTGAGGAGAGCTGATTTGTCAAGATTGGCCGTGGGAAGGGTTCCGTATCGTAATTTTGATAACTTTGTCGTTTGGCGTGGTACTTTGGGAAGATAGGCCAAAGTTGTTCCCTTGTTGACAGTCTTGACAAGGGGTCTGCAAGAGGTGTAGCCCATTCTGACATCTCTCCGCCTCCGCCACAGGAAAGACAGAGTGATGTTGTTATGTGACTGGGCTGACCTGGAAGAACAAGACCAGAGGTTAAGGGGTGGGGGTGGCCATATAAAAGCCAGGAAGGGAAGGACCTTTAAATATGCCGGCTTTAGTGACAAGGAAGGGAGGGTTTGAAATGGGGAAGATGGAAAAGACAATGGCACCCACCAGCCACATGTCTGGACAGTGACAGCTGCTCTCAAGCTTGAATTCTGATTTATAGTTCAGACGGAGGAGATCTAGTGCATGGTAAATCCAAACAATACCTATAGTGAGGACAAGCAGATGAGGAATTGTTAAAGGGGGAACACTCATAGATCTATTGCATCCATCAAAGATGAAATCGTTTAAGGAAAGACCAGGACATTTAACACAAAGATGAATTCCTAATGCTTCTGTTTTTATTTTATAGCAGTGGAAATAGACTATATCAAATTGACAGGAAAATCAAGTTTGTTAAATGGGCTTTGGAAAAAAAGTGTTCTTGAAGGGGGAAAAATCCAGAATAACTTAAATGTGTGTTAAAGGGTGAAGACAGGAAAGACCTTTTAATTATTAAAACAGAGTACTTTTTTTTTTTTTTTTAAGATTTTATTTATTTGACAGAGAGAGAGAGACACAGCGAGAAAGGGAACACAAGCAGGAGGAGTGGGAGAGGGAGAAGCAGGCTTCCCTCCAAGCGGGGAGCCCAATGTGGGGCTCTATCCCAGGACCCTGGGATCATGACCCCAGCTGAAGGCAGGCGCTTAAGGACTGAGCCACCCAGGCGCCCCTAAAATAATTTTTTTATACTTGCTACAATAAGCTATACTGTTTTTCTTTCTTTTTTAGGTATTTTAAGACAATGTTATGAAAAACATTACTGAAGAAATTTCATTAAAATATTTTTTGAATCTGTGGTATAGTGGGTTTAAGTTTAGTTTTTGACCCTTCGTGAATCAGAAGTTCATCTTTTCTATCCTTGTAGCTAATGAAAGACTGTTCTAGGTGGATGAGAAGACCTTGTATAGTGATAAAAATTGAATTTATCTAGGTCCTGAAAGGAGTAATTATTAAATTGGGGTGGGATGAGGGAAGAAATGATTTTGAGTTTTTAAAAGGATTATGTGCTTGCAGGTTAAAGAACTTAGGAGATTCAAACTAAAATTTTAGTTGAAACCAGATTTTCCATGTTAATTATATTTTTAGTATACTAAATAATAAGTATTAGACTGACGAAATGGAGTGTATTTTGTATACATTTTTTTTTTTCCTCTCCAGAATGCCAATATAAGTTGAGTGTGTTTTAGTGGAGAGTTCTGTGGAAGGAGAATCTGGGATCTTGGGTTTAAATCCCAGTTTTAATTATCGTAAGGTTACATTCCCTCTAATGTGCCATGAGCACGAACACAGTTTGGTTAACTTGTGCACTGAGTATTCCTGCCCTTCTTTAGTGGCATCTTTAGAGGGCTTATGGTTTGGTCCTTGCCATATCTAGATGTAGGAGCTACTTGTTAGTGTGTGTTAGGTGTACTAGGAATTGTCTATTGCAGATTTTGCTGGTTTTACTTTTTTGCCTTCCTCTTCCATATAGCTAGCAGAAACTAATTATGAGGAATGTGACTACCCAGGCAGGGGCTAGGCAACGCAATAGTTTTCTAAAGATGTATAAGGCTTTTTCTCACATTTTATAAAAGTTACATTTAGTCTCCTGCAAAATCTCATTGAGCATTCTCAAGGTAGTGGATCCCTGATGGATGAACTTTGTTTCTTTCCTTCTATTCATCCATCTACATTATCACAAACATAAATTGGTAGGGATAACCCCTTTCATTTTTACAGAAAGTGTAATGTTTTACAGTAAGATGGTGTCTTCAAATATGTATTGTCCCTGGAAACTATTGTAATAAATCTCCTCTTTGCTCCTTGTTATTGAGACTGCAGACCCACTTTGGTCTCTTGATAATCTGTGGCCATCAAGCAGGAATGGGAAGGTAAAGGGGAATGGACTGGTTTGGTCATCCCTGATCTAGATGAGGTTGTGAGTGGGTAGGAGTTGGATGGTAGAAGCATAGAAGTGAGTGCTATAATCCTTCTAAATGTATTTCCTAAATAACTCTTCTAAATACACCTGCCTGCATTCTTCCTCCTCCTCACCCCCAAATATTTATTGAGCACCTACCGAGGAGCTGAAGGGAGACAGACAATAAACAGGAAAGTATATAGTATGTCAGACTTTTAATCCTTTTGTGTTTTAAAATCATTTTATTGGCATGTGAGGAGATTTCAGAGCACTGGTATTCAAAATTCCGTTACCTTTTAACAATGGCCAGTTATAGTTTTTCTGTAAATAATACTGATGAAATTATGTTCATCATATATTCTTAAGAAAATGGTATTTTTTTGGTTAAAGTAAAACTTTTAGCACACCTTATCAAGATTAGTGGAGATTTACTTTATTAAAAACAAAATTCATCTGCAAAGATACTACACACAGGAAATTTCATTTTATTGCATTCACAAAAAGAAAAATAATGAAAACTTTAAAGGGTATGCAGATTTTTTAAATGATTATCAAATTATCTTACATTTCAGACTTTATTTTGAAGTAAAGAATGGTTAGAAAAAAAACAAAAAACCTTCACATCTACATTGTTAACAATCCCTGTGAGGCGCAGAGGCCCAAGAACAGCTCCAGGTTGCCCTCTCTTGGTACCTGCCCCACTACAGCTCTCTGCAGCTAAGACAACTCAGCAGAGGGCTTCTAGGCTGCCCTAGCTTAGCTTGATCCATTCCTGCTCTCTAGAATCCTGAATTAAAAATAGTCTGGCCATCTGCTGGCAGATGAGACAACAGCTGAGCTATTTTTAGTTTCAAAGAATTTAGGATTGTTGCAGGATCGGACTTGAAGGTAGCATTGTTTGTCTCATGGGGGAGAGTGCATTTGGGCCATATTCTAGTCAGGCCTCTAAGTTTCAGGAGTTTCTTTGATGTTAGGGCTGTGACTAGTTCGAGTTCTGTTTAAACATCAGATATTGACAAAGATATTCTGTAGATGTTAGGATGAACTAGTCCAAGGTTGGAAGCTGGCACTGATAGGGAATTGGAGTGAAAAGGGTGACCACAAGAAGGTTTTAGAGGCAAAGGAGGCATGCAGGGGCATTCATAAGGGTGGAATCCCTTGAGACATGGGAGAATGATAGAGAAAAAGAGGACTTGTGAGGGAAATAATTTTTGCATCAGACAGCGTATGAATTATGTTGTTTATCATATCCTAAAATGATCCTACTTGATTTAGTTTTTTTGAGTCTGTTAAACCCGTAATTATAGTTACCCCAGAAATGTAAATATAATAGTCTAAACAATTACAGAACTTCTTTCTGTACCTCCAGTCCCACCCTTATTTTGGTTAGCAGTGTTATAAAAAGGGTTATGTGGGTGGAGGGGAATTACTTGAGTGCTATTGACCTCAATTTTATGCTACTTTTGGTAATATCAATTTTTGCTACTCTTCACCTTTTATGAAAAAAAGTGATTTATTCCCAAATAATATCCTGCAGTGAACATTTTAATTATAATTTAAATCCATTAGCGAATCTCCTTTTAAACCTTCCTCGATATCTAAGGTAAAAGGTGTTTTCAGTAAGTCAGGCTGCCAGAATTTTTGAGATAGCTAGGAAAAAAGAGTAATGAAATGAAATGATTGATGAAAGATTCTGTTAAGTTTGAGTTGAAAAAATAAGTTTGGGTTTCAGTGTATATTCTTTTCATTGTGAAGATTTACAATGCACATTAACGTAGTTGAGATTCTGAAAAGTCTCCTAAGAAAGATATCTGCTCTATTTTGCTTATTGAAGTTTTTCTTAATTTATTTGACCCTTTTCAGTGTCTCTTAACACCTCTGTGAAACATTGTTCCTTGGAATTTACTTTAGGACACTATTCAAGGGAAAGAAAGGCCCTAATTACTGATAAGGTAGAGCTATAATACAGTAGATATAATAGCTCTACGTATAGATGAGACCATTCTTCAGATTTGTCATTGTGTTTTGGGAAAGCAATTCTGTTGACAATGAAGGAAGAAGAAAGTCAGAAACAAGGAGCAGTCAGGAAGAATGGTATCAGAAAACAGGACTGTTTGCTTACTAGCTCTTTGTTTCTCATCTCATCTAATGGCAAGCAACTGGTTGTCTCTCCTGATAATACTTAACTTGCAGAGAAACGTCTGTTGGTAATTGTTTTTTCAAAGCAGAATAAAAATGTATTGTGAATGGGAAATAATTTGGGGAAATATTTGTCATAATATTCCTTACAAAGTTGAGGAGGGGATATTTGAAAAGGGAAAATACATGAAAAAATTATTGTCATTCAAAGTTAGGTATGTTCTTCATTTAGTTATTAGTTGAGCTAGCGTGTGCCAGATATTATTCCAGTGCTGAGCATTCCGCACTGAACCAAACATGCTTTCATGGAACTTACTTTCTAGTTCATTGAGGCTAACAGTAAAAAACTAACATGGATTGTCAGATTGTTATTTTCAGAATCAGTAGTTCAGAAGGATAAAGGGAGAATGACCCAGGAGTGCAATTTTAGATAGGGTTGTTAGGAAAGGCCTTTCTATGAGGTGACATTTCAGCAGAGAAGTGACAGAAGAGAGAGATTCAGCCTTTTAGACACCTGGATGAAACAAATAGAGGTAACAGTAAGACAGGTGTATGGTTGGTGCTTTCCAGGTTGAAAGGTTTATGTGGTTGAGGGAGAGTAAGAGCTGGAGAGGAATGGGAGAGGAGAGCAGCTTTGGATTTTATTGTATCTGTGATGGAAGCCACTGGAGAGTTTTGTGTAAGAGAGTGATATAGCAGATTTACATGTTAAAGGGCTCACTGGTAGTGATTTACACTACGCTCGTGGGGGGAGGGGGGAGTGAGAATTGGTTGCATTTGGAATATATTTTAAAGGAGTCCATAGGATTTGGTGATGGGTTGCTTGTATATGACAGCAGTCTAGTAGCCAGAGCTATAGGGTTGTTAGAGAAGGCATTCACCATGATGAGGAACACCAGGAGAGAAATAACCTTTGGGAAATAAGTTGTTACAGTAAAACATTTTCATCCAACCCTTTATATGTATTTTATAATTTTTTAATGATAGAATTTCCCGATTATATAATAGGATACTTTCTACTGAGAAAGGACACAATTAAAATGATAGGATATTTCCAACTGAGAATGTACAAAACAGTTTTAAATTTGAGTTGTTAGGTTTTTTCGATGAGGTTTTTCCCCTAAGAGAACGAACTGTCACGTAGTTAATAAACAACTGGCTTAGTCCCTTTTTGGGATAGGATCTTTGCAGATTTAATTAGTTGAGGATCTCCAGATAAAATCATCTTGGATTTAGGGTGGGTCCTAAATCCAGTGACTAGTGTCCTTGTAAGTGGAGGAAGGGACAGGTAGACACATGAAGAAAGAAGGCCATGTGAAAATGGTGGTAGAAATTGGAGTTATGCTGCCATAAATAAGCCAAGGAACACCTGTAGTCACCAGAAGCTAGGAAGAGGCAAGAAGGATTCTTTCCTGGAGCCTTCAGAGGTAGTATAGGTCAGATATCTGGGCTCCAGAACTGTGAGAACAAATTTCTGTTGTTTTAAGTCACCAAGCTGGTGGTAATTTGTTAATGCAGCCCTAGAAAACTAATAAAGTTCTCTTTATCCTAACTTTTCAGACCCAGTTTGATTTGAGCTTCCATTTATAGAGTATACCATGTATGTGTTGAAACAGTCAGATGCAGTCTTTGGCTGATTTATGTTCCATAAATCTAGGAGGTAGTTATTCTGAAGCTTTAGTGTGTGTGAGTGAGTCGCTTGAAAAAGTTCTTTAAAAAAGGGTGCTGAGACCAAGTATTTAAAAAGTTTGTGTTCTTTTAGTAGTTTTGTTTTGCTTAAATTTAGACTTGATAACTACATAGGTCTGTATAGCCTGTGTTATCTTATCATCCAGGAAAGATTGTGAAAAACAATCTATAAAATATTTCATATCACAGTATTATTACCTCTGGCAGTATCTTTAGAAAAATTCACATGGGGCATTTAATATTTTTCTCTCAACTTTTAATCACTTAATCAGCTGTTTAATAACTCTATCTAGAACCTTGCTAAGGAATGAAATAATCAATAAAAATATAAGCAGAGAAAGTAGGTATCATGAAGGCCAAGTACTTTTTTCAGAGGAGAATCCCAATGTCTTTACTCTGTTTACTTTTGTTTTTTTTACTCTGTTTACTTTTAATTATACATAAGTCCAATACATTTGGCAGTTTACTCTTTTTGTTTGTTTTATTTATTTATTTTTAAAGATTTTATTTATTTATTTGACAGAGAGCGAGAGCAGGAACACAAGCAGGGGGAGTGGGAGAAGGAGAAGCAGGCTTCCCACTGAGCAGGGAGCCCGAGGTGGGGCTCGATCCCTGGGATCATGACCTGAGCTGAAGGCAGACGCTTAACAACGGAGCCACCCAGGAGCCCCTTTTTGTTTGTTTTAAATAAACCTTTTCTTCAAACCATTTTCGGAAGTAAAACTGGGGAAAAAATCACCCATGATACTGTTAGGTGAAGATAGCCATTGCTAACTTTATAAAAAACAACTTTGTTGAGGTATAATTTACATAGTATAAAATCTGCCCATTAAAAAAAAATTATTTAATCTATCTACACTGAACACGGGGCCCAAACCAAGATCAAGAGTTACATGCTCTTCCAACTAAGCCAGTCAGGTGCCCCCAAATTCTGCCCATTTTAAATGTAATGATTTTTACTAAATTCATTGAGTTGTGCAGCCGTAACCATAATCCAGTTTCAGAACACTTCCATTACCCCAGTAAGATCCCTAGTGCCTATTTACAGTTAATCCCTGGTATCACCCACAGCTCTAGGTATCCACTAATCTGCTTTCTGTGTCTAGATTAGCCTTTTCTGTATATTTCTTGTAAGTATCATCATATAGATATGGTCTTTTGTGTCTGGCTTCTTTCAGCATAATATGTTTGAGGTTCATTCATGTTGTAGCACATATTAATATTTTATTTCTTTTTATTAATGCATAGTATTCCAGAGTGTGGATGCACCACATTTTGTTTATTCACTAGTTGGTGGACATTGGGTTGAATGAATAATGCTGCTGTGAATATTTGTGTGTAAGTCTTTATGTGGACCTAAATTTTTCTTTTGTATAGTTAGTACCTAGGAGTAGAATTGTTGTGTCATATGATAAATCTGTGTTTAACTTTGTAAGAAACTAAGTTGTTCTCCAGAGTAGCTGCACCCTTTTATTTCCCCATCAGCAACGTAGGAGGGTTTCTCATACGTCCTTGCCAGCCAAAGATTATTACTGTCTTTTTTATTTTAGCCATCTAAGTTGATATGAAGTGTTATTTCTTTGAAATACAATATTAACTTTTTGAGGTATTTTTTCCACACTTTATTCTGACAACACACCACACACACACAGATGTAGTCTTCAGAAATTGAGCTTGTTAATTTCTAAGGCAATAGGAAGAAGGAAAAAGAAATAGCTTACATTTATCGTTTACTGTATGCCAAGTTCTGTGCCAATTACTTTATTGTCTTTATCTCAGTTTGTCCTCCAGACCACCCTATATGTTTAGGTGCTATTATTATCTGCAGTTTGCAATTGAAGAAACTGAGGTTTAGAGCTTGTGTTTGGTAGAATTAGAATATGAGTGAGTCTTTTTGGCCTAATGTGGCAGACCTGATCTGCACCCTTACCCACAAATCTTTGTTTACAATTAACAAATTACAGAAAGGGAAAGAAGGGCCTCCATGGAAAGAGAGTTACTGTTAAGAAAGAGAAAGGGCAAAATACATAAAGAAACAACTATCTAACTGCAGTACAGAAAAATACTGCTCTCTACGTTTCAGTGACTCTCAAAGGTATTTAAAGGTATTTATGTACTACTATATTTTAATAATGGTATCTCTGAGTCTGTCATACAAAAAAAAACATTTTATTTTGTGTTTTGCTTAAGTCAGCCAGATTCATGTGTATTTCTGTGTATAAGATTTTAAACAAAATTTTAAAAATTTAAGCCATTTGGAAAATTAAACTGTCCTGTGACATTTCCAAGGATTCTGGCAATCTATTATGGTATCTTAGTGCCTCGTTTTTTAAAAATATTCTTATTTTTTATCTTAATATTTTACAGCATTTTCAAATCATTTTAAGAATTGAAATAAAAACAAAATCTTATTAAAATGTTATAGGAAGTAAGCCTTGTTACCTCAAAATAATTGCTTGTTTATGTTTATGGAGTTATGCTGCCATAAATAAGCCAAGGAATGCCTGTAGTCACCAGAAGCTAGAAGCAAGAAAGATTCTTCCTGGAGCCTTCAAAGATAGTATAAGTCAGATATCTGGGCTCCAGAACTGAGAACAAATTTCTGTTGTTTTAAGTCACCAAGTTTGTGGTAATTTGTTAACGCAGCCCTAGAAAACTAATAAAAGTTCTCTTTATCCTAACTTTTCAGATCCAGTTTGATTTGAGCTTCTATTTATAGATATATGTGCTCCCATTCAACATATATGTGTTGAAACAGTCAAATGAGTCTCCATAAACTCAGTGGCTTTCATAAGTATATAATTATTGTGGGGTGCCTGGGTGGCTCAGTTGGTTAAGTGTCCAACTCTTGATTTCAGCTCAGGTCATGATCTCAGGGTTGTGAGATCCAGCCCTGTGTGGGGCTCTGTGCTCAACAGGAGTCTGCTTGAAATTCTCTTTCTCCCTCTCTCCCACCCCCACCCGGCGTGCACTTGATTTCTCTCTAAAGTAAATAAAACTTAAATAAATGAATATAATTACTGTGTAATTGTCATTATTTTCAATTGTATAGCTTCTCATCATCATTTCATGGGCATTTTCTATGTATGTATTTTGTCTTCCTACCAAGCATTTTAATAATGTGTCCTCGTTTTTGTGTGTGTGTGTGTGTGGTTGTTTTTAAGGTTTTATTTATTTATTTGAGAGAGAGACAGAGATAGCACGACTGGGGAGGAGAGGGAGAAGCAGGCTCCCTGCTGAGTAGGGAGCCGGACTCTGGGCTCGATCCCAGGACCCCGAGATCATAACCTGAGCTGAAGGCAGACACTTAACCCACTGAGCCACCCAGGCACCCCTGTGTCCTGTTGTAAAGTGTTTTTTGAGTTTAGGGACGTTTACACTTAAATTCTGCTACACAGACTTTTCTTTCTTTTTTATTTTTTAAGATTTTATTTATTTATTTGACAGAGAGAGACACAGCGAGAGGGGGAACACAAGCAGGGGGAGTAGAAGAGGGAGAAGCAGGCTTCCCACAGAGCAGGGAGCCCGATGTGGGGCTCGATCCCAGGACCCTGGGATCATGACCTGAGCCGAAGGCAGATGCTTAACAACTGAGCCACCCAGGCGTCCCCAGACTTTTCTTATATATATATTTTTATTAATCCCTGCAAAATTCATTGAATGTTATGTATGCAGAATTATTTACAGTAAACACTAAGATTGAGTTCACTGGGTTAGAGTGTGGTCATTTATGGCTCTTGTTCCTTAGGTAGAATTGTCATAAATGTCCTCTGCGTGTGCTAGGTGCAAGTATACAGCCATCTGCTGAGGAAGACAGAGTATTCATTCTCTTTAGATTTATTGGTTTTGACCTATTTTTATGTAACCATTCCTTTTCATCTTTCCTTTGCAATTTTTTTTTTCTGTTCTAAAAGTAAAAAACAAAGACCTAAAACTCCCCTTTATAATCAGAATGTGTATGCTTTTGTTTTCTATAGATTTTGACTTTTTTGGTGCTTATTTTCTTGAATTAGGGTATAATAGGAGGTATTTAATAGATTCATTTTCTCCCTTTGAATTGATAGTCAGGCGTTAAAAACCGTTAAGTTAAAAAGCGTTTTATTACTTCTTACATTATTGATGATTCTCAATTTTTGTTAGCATTGTACCTAACATGGTATCTGATAAGATTGATTAGTCCTCGTTTCTTATTTATTTTTTTATAATGTTGCTTCCCCCCCAAATTTTAGTATTTTATTTTCTGTTCTTTAATGCTTACTTTTAGCGTCTTATTAATATAATGCTTAGCCTTTCTTACCTTATATTTTTATATATAAGATAAAAAGCGTTATAGTTGGAAAGAAGTTGATTATTTTACCTATTTTGTTGGGTTCTCATGCTTTATTCCCTAAATTTTAATTCTTTTTTTTTTTTAAGATTTTATTTATTTATTTGACAGAGAGAGACACAGCGAGAGAGGGAACACAAGCAGGGGGAGTGGGAGAGGGAGAAGCAGGCTCCCCCCGCAGAGCAGGGAGCCCGATGTGGGACTCGATCCCAGGATCCCAGGATCATGACCTGAGCCGAAGGCAGTCGCTCAATCGACTGAGCCACCCAGGCGCCCTAAATTTTAATTCTTACATAGTAATTGAGAATGTGTTTAATGCATTGACAAGCCAAAGCTTATGTTTAATTTCTAATGTGATTGTTCTGTATTTAGAAATGAAAATGGAACCACATGCATCTTCTAATAGTGAATAAAAGTAAAGTGTAAAAAAAAAAAAGTGTGTTTGATACCAGTTAATAATTAAATTAACAATTGAGGCTTAATAATTAAGCTTTAAAATAATGTATCAGTGTCCAGAATAGGGATTTTATTATGAATAGAGAACAGATGTTTTATAGTGAATACTATAAAAATGTAACTGTTTTTGCTACAAGATACATGGACAGAAATTAAACTTAATCAGAATGTATTTGTTGTTATAAATGCAATGATGAATCTCTGTGTTTGTATATACAGAGTGAAAGTTACTTTATTCTCTTTGTTCTCACCCCAACCCCCATTTCTGTGGCTATTGGAGAAGACTCTTGAATGGCAAATTAGGAGGAAAGGTACCTTTTTTGATTAATACGTAGCACACACTTCCCTTAAAAAGTCAATGAATATGGCAAAGTATGGTATTTTAAACTTCTTATGTGATCATATATTCATTGAGTTATATTCCTTTTGAAATAGAACAAATATTTTTTCAGTTTATAATTTTCTTTTACATTTCAAAAAGCACACTTAACTGATTAATATGCCAAAATCTGATTTCCCTATAAGAAAGTTAGGCATTAAAATTATCATCATTGTAATTATTTTTGGTTGGTTGGTTTTTCTTTGTTTGAATGAAAAATGTCTTTAGGAAAAGTTAGTCTTTTTCTGTTTTATTACTAAATTAAAGTCATATTTATGATTTTTTACTGAGCAGTTTTAATTCTTAAATTGAATATCCCTTGAATTTTTTTAACACCCCCTCCTAAATGGTTTCTACCAATTTGGTCTCATTGAATATGACTTACAAAAAATACAAACAAATAAGTGGCATTGAGGGCTCATCAATCAGATACCATGTTAGGCACTATGCTAATTTAAATTGAGAATGACTGATGGAACAGGATGTGATAAAATGCTTTTGAAAATGCTCATTGAAGCTTTCTATCTTTAACATTTATTGAAGTTATATGATCTTTGGCTAGCAAATAAGAAACTTTGATTGCCACTCATGCATGCCTAATGCTATTCTGTGTAATTAAGATCTGTCATTAGTTTGCTTGACTAAAATTTCTTAGTGTAAAGTTTTTGTTGATTCATTAATGTCCCCAATTATTTTGTCTAGGATAGTCATGGTTAATAATTTGGCTTTCCAGGAGATGTGTAAGAAAATAAAAATATCTTTAAGTTTGGAAATTAAATGTCAAGAATGTTTGCTTTTCCTCAGTTTTCCATGTTTATTTTTTAAACTTTTATCCTGAAATTTTCACTTAAAAAATTATCACAATATTTCAGTTCCTTTTTTTGGAACTACTCCTTTTACGTTCATTTCCTACCTGATCTTCCTTATCTCTCTTCCTCTTCCTTTTCAAACCTCAGAATCTTATGAGCATTGATATATTAATCCATTCTGGATTCATAAAAACATATTTTAGAGAAATTGAGGCAATTTAAAAATCATCAGAAAGTGAACCAGGCACCTGGTTAATATCCCTTGATGTGACTTCCCAAATGACCACTAAATTGTGGAAATGGAAGAAAATTCACTACATTGTGGAAAAGCCAGATTAATGGCAATCTGTGTCTAGATCTGGAAGGAATGAGAAGAAGCTAAAAGGATGAGAGATATCCTAGGTATCTAACAAAGCTGTCTAACATAGGGATAATTCTTTTTTCCTAAATGAAAAAAAGATTAATTTGAAATTGTGAACAAAGTAATAATCGGAGACATATTGAAATGGCTGCCCCCAAAAAACACCTGTGCGTGCAAACTACCATATTCTAGGAAGAAAAAAACTTAAAGAGATTCTTACAAGTTTCAATCTACAGATATTCTTTAAAATTAAGGATAAAAAATAAATTCCATAAATTTATCCCATAACCCTAGATAGGCAGAGAAAATAAGCTTCCAAAGAAGGAATTGGAAGCTTCCAAAGAAGGAATTGTAAGATTGCAAGGAAGAGTTTTACCCTAGGTAAACCTAAGTAATACTAATTTGCTGAAAATGATAAAACAGCAACTCTAATAAAGTCAAATATACTGTTTCACTTTTTTTTTTTTTTAGATCTGTGCCTTATCCTGCTTCTGACTTGTTTTTCCTTCTTCCCTTTCTTTCCTCTCCTTTCCGTCTCCTTCATCTATCCACTCCTTTCTCTCATCCCTTTTACTTCAAATATTTTTCTTCCCTTCAAATAACATCTGAAAATTGTTAGAAAATAGGGGCACCTGGGTGGCTCAGATGGTTAAGCGTCTGCCTTCGGCTCAGGTCATGATCACCAGGTACTGGGATCAAGCCCCATGTCAGGCTCCCAGCTCATTGGGGAGTCTGCTTCTCCCTCTCCCTCTGCCTCTTCCCCTGCTTGTGCTCTCTCTCTCTCTCTCAAATAAATAAAATCTTTTTTAAAAAAAGAAAATAATCAGATACGTTGTGAAGATACCTGTACAAATTTATCCATCATTGTGCTCTTTGATTACTAAAAGTTGAAAATAAGTTGTCAACAATATGGGATGGGTTAAATAAATAATGGTATTTGGAATACTGCAAAGCACTGAATAGTGACATGCTGGAAATATATTCATTGATATAGAAAGATAAATGAGTGGAAATATATAAAAGCTATATAATCTGTTATATAATTATATAATAGTATTTACTTTGAACAAGTATATATAGGTATACATGAAAAAGTGTTGCAAATATAAGGAAATTTTGACAAATATATTGAGAGACGTGTTTCATTGTCCTGTTTTGCAGTAGAACTACGATGTATCTATAAGTTGTTAGAGAAGTATATGTCATTGAAGAGTCTATATGCCTCTAAGGAACTTTTATATAATGCAAAAATACTGTTTTCCTCTCCAAGCCTGTGGTATTTAAATGTAGAGAAAGGGAGGAGAAAGAAAAAAAAAAAACCCCACAAAGATAAGTAGTGGCCTTCATATTGAAGTAAAAAATAAAACCAAGAAAGAAGGTGGAGGATATCAAAGCTAACTAATGAATGATAATCACATTTATTTACCACCATGTCAGCCTGGTAGTAAACACAGGGACAGTTTAAATGTGTCTTTGGTATTGCTTAGAGATACCTAGTTATCAGTTAAAACTGGATTGTACCCTAGGCTTCATCACTTATAGGCTTCTGACAATAAGAAAGAAATTTTTTCAGGTAATACCATCATGCTCTTTCTCATTTTGATTGCTCAGAATGGAGGGAGAATAACTGGTCTCAAACAGACTTTTGACTAGGCACTACTTAAAATTTATGTCTCTGGTTATCTAAGTATCATATGAGAATTAAAAAGTCTTAGAAAACTCCTTTGGTTGCTATATCTTTGAAAACACAAAGGAAGCCTTAGTTTTCACCTCAGATAAACCCTAAGCCAAGAAAAGTTTACAGGCTTTAGAAAATCTCCTCTCCATGTATGTAGCCATTGTAGCCTTCTCAACCCATTTAGTAAAGGTATGAAAATGGATTGAAGAATAGAGGTTTCTTGATGTTTATAAAAAAGTCCATTAGTGTTAACTGGTATTAGTGTTAACTGGTATAGACTTAGTCTTGCAAATTCTTGGGTCTGCATCTTTTCTGGAGTTGGATACCAAGTTCTTTTCAATTACAGCTGACCTTTGAACAAGGTGGGAAATGGGGACACTGACACCCCTGCACAGTCCAAACTCTCCAGAAACTTTACTAATAGCTTACTGTTGGCTGGAAGCCTTACTGATAGCATAAACAGTTGACTAACACATATTTTGTGTGTTAAATGTATCATACTGTTTTCTTATGATAAAGTAAGCTAGAAAAAAGAAAATGTTGAGAAATGCATTAGAGAAAATACATTAAAGTACTGTACTTACATTTTCTGGGGGGAAAAAAAAATCTGCCTATAGGAGGTCCAGGGGCCACAGGGGTGGGTCTGGCACAGAGTTGGCAATGCACCAGAGGCTGGTAGACTTGGCTCAGCAGGGGCAGACGCTGGCCTGGCCTCAGGCAGCAACACTGGCCTGGAGGTCTATCACAGTACAGGCCCGTCGGCCTGGAGGTCTATCACTGGCCTGTGGCCATTGGTTGCTGCTAGCCATGCATGAGTGTGCCCACTGGGAGGTTGGGGGATGGGGTAGCTGGCCTGCCTGGGAGGGGCCCCAAAGGCTCCAGCTATTCTGGCCTGCAGTCCACTGGGAGGAGAAGGGCTCCCAGAGCAGCGCCCACCCTGCCCTCTAGGTGTGTTTTTCTGCTTCAGCATGGCCTCTTGCCTGCCAGCCATGGGTGCTTGACCCAGCTCAGCACTCAGGGCAGCTCACAGCTCTGCCTGGTCCTGGGCCACGGGGGAGAGACTGGTGGCTGCTCACTGTCTGAGCAGGCCTCCCTTTAGTACTTAGAGGGCAAGGGGCATGACCTGTGTGCCAGTTGTCTTCCATTCAGTCCTGTGGAGACTGGGGTGGGCAATTGTAAATAAATGCTTTTGTGGCTTTTGCTGTCAATTCTCAACAAAAAATAAAACCAGTATTAAGTGGGCCTGGGCATTTTAAACCCCTGTTGTTCAAGAATCAACTATACATAGAATATGTCATTTATTTCTTCCTACTCCAGTTGAGTCACAAAATAACACTGTTAGTTGTAGATGTTGTTATTCTCTTATATTGATAAATGCTCGCCTGAAAGCAGTGAGACAGAATTTGTGTTCATTCCATTGTAATGCAGTACAACTTGGTTAGTCTTGAGCTGATAACTTCTGTGTTCTTTCTCTTCTTCACCCACTGGTAAATTTCTCCTCAAAAATCTTCTCTCATATTATACCAATTCAGTATTTATTTGCATTTATAATTATAATTTAATTGCATTTATTTGCAGATAATGTTTGGGAATATTAAACATATTAGTTATTCATTTGTTGGTGCTGTCCTTAGATTTCTAGGAAATGTTTTCTTGGCTTCACCATCAACTTGAGTTTTGCCTATTGAGAGAGTGAGAGATTTGACTGAAAAAGGAGAGAGAATGGATTAATTTTGGAACATGGGACATTACAGAACTGGGACAGGCCTGAAACAAGCATCTTTACATAACCTACACATAGCATGAGGTTGTGGGTAAGAAAGAATAGATAGAAAGGTGCAGAATGGTGAAGTGAGAAAGTATTAAAAACAAGCTTTACTTTGCTGCACGTAGGATCAACATATACTATTTAAAATATTTGTTGGTGATAGCTTGTTTTGTGTGTTTGGGGGAAAATGCTAATTATTAGGTATTTTCTGTTAAAAAGGTAAATTAGTGGATTTTGCCTATGTGGCTGTTTGGGACTACCTAATGTTTTGTGTATTAAAATTTGTCATTGTGAACTGTGGATTTTGCCACATGGTTAAAAGCCAGGGTTATTAACCTGCATTAATAAACGTTTATTGAACACCTTCAGTGTGTCTTATAATTTTATTAGATACTGTGGATGCTAGAGGTCATGTATGGCCCTTGCCTTCAAGCAGCTTTTAGTGTTCTTGTCTGAAATAGATTGTAATAAACAGATGTTATAGGTGATACATATGTGCTATTGTAGACACATAAAATTGATGGAAACCCATCAATGCTGCTAATGTAGACATATATACAATTGATGGAAACCCAAAGGAAGAATTGATCAGTTCTTTCCAAAAGTAGTGGTTTTGTGAGACCATGTATCAGGTACAGCTTTATAGTGGAATCTACTTTAGACCTCAGGCTTGCAAGATCACTGGATGACTGTACTGTGGAAGAACAGTATAGACAGAATGAGTTGCTTGAGCATAGATGTATGACTTAGTATGGCTATCCCTTGGGAAATGCAGGAAGTTCAGTGTGACTGTAGGGTGTAGTTTGATAGAGTGGATAAGGAGAGAAAGGAGTCTGGGGAAGACAGCAGGGGGCAGAAGAAGATCTTTTATACCATGCTAAGGAGTTTAGACTTTTTCTTAAATAGACTGTAGAGTGCCAAGTAAAGGAGTGAAGTGATGGTGTTGCAGTTCAGAAAGATCACTATTGGCATTATGAAAAATAAATTGCTAGGGTTCAGAGCTGTAGGCAGTAAGACCATTGTGTGTGTGTGTGTGTGTGTGTGTAAAACATATATATTTAATTTTATTTAAATTCAATAAATAAAATCTTTTAAAAAATAAATTCAATTAATTAACACATAGTACATTGTTAGTTTCAGAGCTAGAGTTAGGGGTTCATTGGTTGCATATAACACCCAGTGCTCATTACATCCTGTGTCCTCCTTATTGCCCATCACCCAGTTACCCCATCCCCCCACCTACCTCCTCTCCACCAACCCTCAGTTTGTTTCCTGAGATTGATAGTCTCTTATGGTTTATTTCCCTTTCTGATTTCATCTTATTTTTCCCTCCCTTCTCCTGTGATCCTCTGTTTTGTTTCTTAAATTCCACATATGAGTGAAATCATATGGTATTTGTCTTTCTCTGATTGACTTATTTCATTTAGCGTAATACCCTGTAGTTCCATTCACGGTTGCAAATGGTAAGGATTTCATTTTTTTGATGGCTGAGTAATATTCCATTGTACACATATACCACATTTTCTTTATCTGTTCATCTGTTGAGGGACATCTAGGCTTTTCCCATAGTTTGGCTATTGCAGACATTGCTGCTATAAACATTGGGGCGCAGGTGTCCCTTTGGGTAGTGCAGTTGCTGGCTCATAGGGTAGTTCTATTTTAACTTTTTTGAGGAAACTCCATACTGTTCTCTGGAGTGGCAGCACCAGTTGGCATTCCCACCAGCCGCGTAAGAAGGTTCCCCTTTCTCCATATCCTCTCCAGCATTTGTTGTTTCCTGACTTGTTAATTTTAGCCATTCTGACCATTGTGAGGTGTTAGCTCATGGTGGTTTTGATTTGTATTTTCCCAATGTTGAGTGATGTTGAGCCTTTTTTCTTGTGTCTCTTGGCCATTTGTATGTCTTCTTTGGAGAAATGTTGGTGGAGTCCAGATTTGAAGAAGCAGGGGCATGAGCTTGGGGCCCATATGGAGAGCTTAGATCTCAGTAAATCAGCAGGACTTCACAACTGGGTGTGAGAAGTGAGGGAAAGGAAGGCATTTAGGATGATTGAGGTTTTTAATGTGATTTTGGGCTATTGGATCCATTTACCAAGGAAATGACCACATTTAAGAGAAGGAGTTGAGGAAGAATATGGATTCAGTTTTGGTTAAATTGATTTCAAGGTATATGTGGGACATCTAAATAAAGATGCTTAGTTGACAGTTGTTTATAATGACAAAAGCTGAGGAGAGAGAGAACTGAGCTGTAGATAGAGGTTTAGGTATTATCAGCATATAGTTAGCCACTTCAGTCCTTTTGGGAAAAGGAGATGTATATTAAATTACCCAGTAAACTGCTCTCATTTATTTATTTCTTCAGGAAACATTTGTTAAGGACCTGTTTGTTCCAGATTTTATGCTAAGCCTGAGTAATATAAAGATCTAAAGGATGGCTTTTGCTGTTAAGGAGCAAATTGAGGGAGATGAACACATGAAGTAATTTCAATATAAGAAGATAGGTGTTGTTAATGATAACCAGAGAGGCTATGGAAATAAGTGTAATTCTCTTAGCCTGGAAGTGCAGGGGGAGACTTCTTAGAGATGACAGCTATTTATTCTAGAAGGATGAATATGTGTTAGGAAAAAAATGGGTGAGTGAAAACTATTCTTGGGAAGGAGGAGTATCATTAGCTAAGGCATGAGTAGCTGAAAAAACACGAAGTTTGGGAGAGTTACCCAGAAACTTGGCATGTTAAGAGTCTTAAGTGTGAGGCAGGAATGGTAGGAGATGAGGCTGTGGGCAGTATTATAGGTGATGGTAAGCGTGAACAGAAAACTACTGAAAGATTTTTAGTTGGGAGTGACATAAAACATGTAACTGAACCAGTTTTAAAAGGTACCTGCCAGGCAAATTCATGGTGGGGGTAGAATTCCAGGCAGAGAATGTAGTTTGAGCAAAAAGCCTGGAGGTATGAAATAGCAGGTCACTTCCGCGGATTTAGAGTGTTCTTTTAATATTGGAGTGTGGAATACAAGGAAGGGCATGCAGAGAGATGAGAGTAGTTGAAGGGGTCAAATCTTGGAGGGTCTTGTGCTGAAGAGCTTGAAATTTATCCTGCCAACGGTCACTCTGGCACTAATGTAGTAGGGCTCAAGAAGAGAGATGAGGAATCAGTAGGCCTGATGAGAGATAAGAGCCTGACCTAAAGATGTAACAGAAGGAATGGAGAAATCAGATTCAAGGAATTACAACTGTTCTCATCCTTGGCTATAGACCAAGAGCACCTGTGAAGTGTCTTAAAAATGAAATCAGCTGCATCACAATACTGGCGATCCTGTTTGCTAAGTCTGGGCATGGGCCTGAGCATCTTATTTTGCTCTTTAATTTTGTATTTTACATTAATATAAGTAAAACTGAGTTTGTTGTGTGTGTGTACAGTTACAAGAATTTTAACACATGTGAAGATTTATGTAAGCTCTACCACGATTAAGATATCAAATAGTTATAGCATCCCAAAAAAACTCTTGTTACTTCCTTGTAGTCACAAACTTCTCCCCATTTCTAATCCCTGACAATCACTGCTCTGTTCTATATCACTATAATTTTGTCTTTTTGAGAATGTCACATATATCAGATCATATAGTATGTAAGCTTTGAGTTTGGCTTTTTTCATTCAGCATGTCTTTGAGATTCATCCAAGTTGCTCATGTATTAAAAGTCTGTTCCTTTTTATTGCTCAGTAATAGTCCATTATATCCATGTACTACAGTTTATCTGTCAACCATTGACAAAGGACATTGAGTTGTTTCCAGTTTTTGTTAGTATGACTAGAGCTGCTCTAAATATTCATGTATAGATTTTTATTTGAACATAAGTTTTCATTTCTCTAGGGTAGGTACCCAGGAGTGGGGCTGCTGGGTCATATGGTAAGTATATGTTTAACTTTATAAGAAACTTCCAAACTGTTTTCCAGAGTGGCTGTACCATTTCACATTTTCATCATCACTGTTGGAGAGTTCC
Organism: Leptonychotes weddellii; assembly: GCF_054177405.1. Taxonomy (NCBI): domain Eukaryota; kingdom Metazoa; phylum Chordata; class Mammalia; order Carnivora; family Phocidae; genus Leptonychotes; species Leptonychotes weddellii. The sequence continues at coordinate 112,529,788 of NC_138372.1, read as the reverse complement.
AGTTGCTCCATATTTTCACTAGCTCTTGTTGGTGTCTATATTTCAACTATTTTTAAACTATTTTAATAGGTGTGTAGTAGTATCTCCTTATGGTTCTCATTTCATTTTCTTAATGGCTGCTGTTATTGAACATCTTTTCATGTACTTATTTGCCATGTTATATCCTTTTGGTGAAGTGTCTTAAGTCTTTTGCTCATTTTTTGATTTGGTTGTTTTACTGTTGAGTTTTAAGAGTGTGTGTATGTGTGTGTATTTATATATATTTCATTTATTTAAAAATGCATATATATACACACACAGAAGTCCATTGTCAGATATGTGACTTGCAAGTAACTTCTGTAGCCTACCTTTTCATTTTCTAAACAGGCCTTTCACAAAACAAGGCTTTATTTTTTGTTAAATCCAATTTATTAGGGGCGCCTGGATGGCTCAGTCAGTTACGTGACTGCCTTCGGCTCAGGTCATGATCCCAGGGTCCTGGGATGGAGCCCTGCATCAGGCTCCCTGCTTTTCCCTCTCCTTCTGCCTGCCACTCCCCCTGCTTGTGTGCTCGCTCGCTCTCTGTCTCCGTGTGTCAAATAAATAAAATCTTTTTTTAAAAGTCTAATTTATTAATTTTTTTAATGTCTCATTGTTCCAACATGGTTTGTAGAAAAGATTTTCCTTTCTTCATTGAATTGTCTTTGCATCTTTGTCAGAAATCAATTTGCTGTGTTTCTATGGCTCTGTATCTGGACTCTAACTTGTTTATTGGTCTCTGTGTCTGTCCCTTCTCTAATAATCACATCATTTTGATTATTGTAACTTTAAAGCCTTGAAATTGGAGATTGTATTTCTTCCCACTTTATTTTTTTAATCAGAATTATTTTATCTAGTTACATTGATTTTCCTTGTAAACTTCAGAATCTCCTTATCTATCTACTGAAAATTTTGCTGGCATTGTGATTGGCAGTAAGTTAAATCTGTAGATCATTTTGGGGAGGATTGACATCTTTATTATTTTGAGACTTCCAATCCATGAACGTATGTGTCTCCTATTCTTTAGTTCTTTAATTTCTTTCATGTTTTGCTAGGTTTATACTTAAGAATTTCATTTTGGCGGGAGCTATTATAAATAGTATCGTTTTCAAAATTTTGATTTCCAGTCATTCATTGTTAGTATATAGAAATTTGGTTTTTGTGTGTTAAAACTTTGCTAACTGCATTTATGTGTTCTAAGAATTTTTCTTTGGATTTCTTGGGATTTTTTTACTTACACAATCATGTCATCTGTGAATAAGAATAATTTTATTTCTTCCTTTCTGGTGTGCATGCCTTTTATTTCTTTTTCTTGCCTATTGCTCTGACTGGGACATTACTGCACAGTTGAAATGGTGACAATAGACATTCTTGCCTTGTTCCAAATCTTGGGGGAAAGCATTCAGTTTTTCATCACTAAGTTTGGCATTAGCTATAGGTTTTTTTTGTTTTGTTTTTTTTAAAGATTTTATTTATTTATTTGACAGAGAGAGAGACAGCAAGAGCAGGAACACAGCAGGGGGAGTGGGAGAGGGAGAAGCAGGCTTCCCACAGAGCTGGGAGCCCAATGTGGGGCTCGATCCCAGGACCCTGGGATCATGACCTGAGCCGAAGGCAGACGCTTAATGACTGAGCCACCCAGGCGCCCCATTAGCTATAGGTTTTTTGTAAGTACTCTTGTATATTATTTTATATCCTGATATTTTCATTTAATATATAATTGACATTTTTCCATTCCATTAACTGTTCTTCCAAAACATAATTTTTTTCCTACAATAATAAGTTTATTTTTATGCTCATGGGGTCTGGGCTAGGCTTAGTTGGCCAGTTCTGCTTTAGGCTGCAGGGGTAGTGGGCTGAGTCTGTTCCACATGTTCCTGACCCTCCTTGTTTTTTTGTTCTTTGTTTTTAATTCCCATTATAGTTAACATACACTGTTATATTAGTTTCAGGTGTACAGTATAGTGATTCAGTAGTTCTATACATTAAGGGCTGATCATGGTAAGTGTACTCTTAATTCCCTCTACTTATTTCACCCATCCCCCACCCACCTCCACTCTGGTAACCATCAATTTGTTCTCTCTAGTTAAGAGTCTGTTTTCTGGTTTGTCCCATTTTTTGCTCATTTGTTTTATTTTTTAAATTCCACTTATGAGTGAAATCATATGGTATTTGTCTTTGAGTTATTTCACTTATTATACTCTCTACATCCATCCTTGTTGTTGCAAATGACAAGATTTCATTCTTTTTTATGGCTCAGTAATATTCCATTGTATCGATATACATCTTTATCTACTCATCTATCCGTGGACACTTGGGTTGCTTCCATAATTTGGCTATTGTAAATGATGCTGCAATAAACATAGGGGTGCATATGTCTTTTCCAATTAGTGTTTTTGTATTCTTTGGGTAAATACCCAGTAGTAGAGTTACTGGATATGAATTATATGATAATACTCTTTTTAATTTTTTGAGAAACTTCCGTACTGTATTCCACAGTGGCTGCACAAGTTTGCATTCCTACCAACAGTGCAAGGGCTCCTTTTTCCTTCACATCCTTGTCAACACTTGTTTCTTGTGTTTTTGATTGTAGCCATTCTGACAGGTGTAAGGGGATATCTCATTTGTGGTTTTGATTTGCATTTCCCTGATGATTTGTGATGTTGAGCATGTTTTCATGTATCTGTTGACTATCTGTATCTCTTTGGAGAAATGTCTGTTCATGTTTTCTGCCCATTTTAATTGGATTATTTGGTTTTTTGGTGTGTTAAGCTGTATAATTTCCTTATATTTTTTGGATACTAAGCCTTTATTGGATATGTCATTTGCAAATATCTTCTCCCATTCAGTAGGTTGTTTTTTTATTTTGTTGATTGTTTCCTTTGCTGTGGAGAAAATTTTTATTTTGATGCAGTCCCAATAGTTTACTTTTGCTTTTGTTTCCCTTAGGAGACATCTAGAAAAATATTGCTACAGCCAATGTCAGCAAAATTACTGCCTGTGTTTTCTTCTAGAATTTTTATGGTTTCAGGTCTCACAGGTCTTTACTTCATTTTGAGTTCATTTTTGTATATGGGGAAAGAAGGTGGTCCAGTTTCATTCTTTTGTATGTAGCTATCCAGTTTTTCCAACTCCATTTTTGAAGAGACTCTTTTTGCCATTGGCTATTCTTGCTTCCTTTGTTGAATATTAATTGGCCATAAAATCATGGGTTTATATCTGGGTTCTATTCTGTTGCATTGATCTTTGTGCCAGTACAATACTGTTTTGATGACTACAGCTTTATATCTTAAAATCTGGGATTGTGGTACCTTCAGTTGTGTTCTTTTTCAAGATTGCTTTGGCTACTCAGTCTTTTATGGTTCCATAAATATTTTAGGATTATTTGTTCTAGTTGTATGAAAAATGCTATTGGTATTTTGTTAGGGATGGCATTAAATCTGTAGATTGCTTTAGATAGTATGGACATTTTAACAATGTTTGTTCTTCTAATCCATGAGCATGGAATATCTTTCCATTTGGTCATCTTCAGTTTCTTTTTTCGGTGTTTTATAGTTTTCAGAGTACAGGTCTTTCCCTCTTTGGTTAAGCTTATTCTTAGATATTTTATTATTTTTGGCACAATTGTAAATAGGATTGTTTTAATTTTACTTTCTATTTCGTTATTACTGTACAGAAATGCAACATTCTGTATATTGATTTTTTGTATCCTGCAACCTTACTGAACTCATTTATCAGTTGTAGTAGTTTTTTGGTGGAGTCTTTTGGGTTCCTTATGTATAGTATCATGTCATCTACAAATAGTGTAAGTTTTACTTCTTCCTTACCAATTTGGATGCCTTTAATTTCTTTTTCTTGTCTGATTGCTGTGGCAAGGACTGTCAGTACTATGTTGAATAAAAGTGGTGAGAGTTTGTCTTGTTCTTGACCTTAGGGGAAAAGCAGTTTTTCACCACTGAGTATGATGTTAGCTGTGGGTTTTTCATATATGGTCTTTGTTATGTTGAGGTATGTTCCCTCTAAACCTGCTTGGTTGGGTTTTAATCATGAATGGATGTTGTACTTTGTCAGATCCTTTCTCTGCATCTGTTGAAAGGATCATATGGTTTTTATCCTTTCTCTTGTTGATGTGATGTATCACATTGATAGATTTGCAAATATTGAGCCATTCTTGCATCCCAGGAATAAATCCCACTTGATCATGGTGAATGATTCTTTAAATGTACTGTTGTTGGATTTTGGTTTGCTAATATTTTGTCTAGGATTTTTGCATCTGTGTTCATCAGTGATGATGGTCTATAGTTTTGTTGTTTTTTTTTGTAGTGTCTTTTATCTGGTTTTGGTATCAGGGTAATGCTGTCTTCATAGAATGAATTTAGATGCTTTCCTTCCTCTTCTATTTTTTGGGATAGTTTGAAAAGAATAGATATTAACTCACAGATTCTTTAAATGTTTGTTAGAATTTACCTGTGAAACGGTCTGGTCCTGGACTTTTGTTTGTTGGGAGTGTTTTGATTACTGGTAAAATTTCATGGCTGGTAATGAGTCTGTCCAAATTTTGTATTTATTCCTGATTCAGGTTGGGAGGGTTATATGTTTCTAGGAATTTATCCCTTTCTTTCAGGTTGTCCAGTTTGTTGGCATATAATTTTTCATAATATTCTCTTATAATCTTTTATATTTCTGTGATGTTAACTGTTATTTCTCCTCTTTCATTTCTGATTTTGTTAATTTGAGTACTCAATTTATTTATGAGTCTGGCTAAAGGTTTATCAGTTTTGTTAAATTTTTCAAAGAATCAGCTCCCAGTTTCACTGATGTGTTTTTTAGTTTCTATATTAGTTATTTCTGCTTTTATCTTTATTATTTCCTTTTACTGGTTTTGGGTTTTGTCTGCTCTTTTTGTAGATCCCTTAGGTGTAGAGTTAGGTTGTTTATTTGAGATTTTTCTTCCCATTTGTGGTAAGCCTCTATTGCTTATAATCATCTCTCTTAGAACAGCTTTTGCTGCATTCCAAAGATTTTGGACCATTGTGTTTTCATTTTCATCTCTCTTCATGTATTTTTTTATTGCCTCTTCTGTTTCTTGGTTGATCCATTCATTGTTTAGTAGTGTGTTATTTAACTTCCATTTATTTGTGTTATTTCCAGATTTTTTGTGGTTGATTTCTAGTTTCATAGTGTTGTGGTCATAAAAGATGCATGGTATGACTTCAATCATTTGGAATTTGTTAGACTTGTTTTGTGTCCTAACATGTGATCTATTCTGGAGAATGTTCCATGTGCACTTGAAAAGAATGTGTATTCTGTTTTTTTTGGATGGAACGTTCTGAATATATCCGTTAGATACAACTGGTCCAACATGTCGTTCAAAGCCACTGTCTCCTTGTTGAATTTCTTTTTGGATGATCTATCCATTGATGTAAGTGGGGTGTTAAAGTCCCCCCCCATTACCATATTACTATTGATTACTTCCTTTATGTTTGTTATTAGCTGCTTTATATGTATTTGGGTGCTCCCATATTGGGTGTGTAAATATTTAAAATTGTTATATATTCTTGTTGGATTGTTTCCTTTATGATTATATAGTGTCCTGTTTTGTTTCTTGTTACAGTCTTTGTTTTATAGTCTGTTTTGTCTGATACAAATATTGCTACCCTGGCTTTTTTTCACTTTCATTTGCATGATAAATGCTTTTCCATCCCTTCACTTTCAATCTGCATGTGTTTTTAGGTCTGAAATGAGTCTCTTGTAGGCAGCATATACATGGGTCCTGCTTTTTTGTCCAGTGTGTCACCCTGTATCTTTTGATTGGAACATTTAATCCATATGCATTCACAGTAATTATTGATAGGTATGTACTCATTGCAGTTTTGTTACTTGTTTCCTTGTTTTATGGTTGTTTTTGTAGTTCTTTGTTCCTTCTCTTGCTCTCTCAGTTTGCAGGCTTTCTTTAGTTGATGTGCTTGGGTTACTCCTTTTTTTGCATATCTGTTACTGGTTTTTGATTTGTGGTTGCGTTGTTTGTATATAACATCTTATGCATATAGCAGTCTACTTTAAGTTTATGGTTGCTTAAGTTTGAACCCATTCTAAAAGCACTAAATTTTTACTCTTTTCCTCCCCTCATATTTTAGGTATATGGTGTCATGCTTTACATCCTTTTATTCTGTGAAGCCCTTGACTGCTTTTTGTAGATAAACTTAATTTTACTGCTTTTGTGTTTATACTTTTTTTTTTTTTTTTTTTACTCCTACTAATGGTCTTTCCTTTCCACTTAGAGTCCCCTTTAACAATTCTTCTAGGGCTGGTTTAGTGGTCATGAATTCCTTTAACTTTTTTCTGGGACACTGTCTCTTCTATTCTGAATAATAGCCTTGCTGGATAGAGTATTTTTGGCTGCAGTTTTTTTTTTTCTTTCAGCACTTTGAATATATCATGACGTTCCCTTCTGGCCTGCAAGTTTCTGCTGAAAAATCAGCTAAAAGCCTTATGGGGGTTCTCTTTGTATGTAACTGTTTTCTTTTCTCTTGCTGCTTTTAAAATTTTCTCTCTATCACTATTTTTTGCCATTTTAGTTACTATGTATCTTCATATGGACCTCCTTGGGTTGATTTTGTTCAGGATTCTGTGTGCCTCCTAGATCTGGGTTCCTATTTCCTTCCCCAGATTTTCAGCTATTGTTTCTTCAAATAAATTTTCTGCTCCCTCTCTCTCTCTTTTCCTTCTGAGATCCCTATAATGTGAATGTCATTATTCTTGATAGTGTCAGAGTTCCCTAAGTCTGTTTTCATTTTTTATTATTATTTCTCTCCTGTTCAGCTTGATTGCTTTCCATTACTTTGTCCTCTAGGTCACCAATCCATTCTTTTGCTGCCTTTAATCTATTGTTTATTCCATTTAGTATATTTTTCATTTCAGTTACTGAGTTCTTCATCTCTCATTGGTACTTTTTGATGATTTCTGTCTTTTTTAAAGGTCTCATTTAGATTCTCCACTCTTTTCTCATGTCCAGTGAGTATTTTTATGACCGTTACTTTAAATTCTCTATCAGGCATATTATTTACCTCCATCAGGCATATTATTTACCTCCATTTCATTTAGCTCTCATGCTGTGATTTTGTCCTCTTTTATTTGGGACATACTCCTCTGTCTCCTCATTTTGTCCAACTCTGTTTCTATGTGTTAGGCAAGTCAGCTATGTCTCCTGCTCTTCAAAGTAGTGGCCTTATGAAGAAGAGGTCCTATAGTGCCCCGAAAGCACAGTGTCCCTGCTTACCAGAACCTGGCACTTCTGGGTGTCTCCTGTGTGTGTTGCATGGGCCATGCTGTTGTGGCTGAGCCCTTTCTCTCTTTTAGTCCATTTATCTGTAATGGCTCTCTCTGCCTCTTGTGGGCAGAATTTGTTCCCTGTGTTGCTAGTGGGCCAGTCTTTGGCCACCTTGGGTGTAAATTGCATCAAACCATGCATTTGCCAGAGATGCAGTGTCACCAGCTGTATGAAAATGGGGAGGTGAGGCACTCGGTGCCAGCAGGGTAAGGGTGGATTTGCTGTAGGGGGAGATCTGGACCTCAGTTCTCCTGTGTTTGCAGGAGAATTCTGGGGCCCGGTGCACTGTTAGCAAGCTAAATAGTGAATGTTGGTGCCATGCTGGTTCCTTCAGGTTTCTGTGGTCCATGTATTTACGTTGGGGGGCAGTGGGGTAGGGAAATGGTGCCTTCCAGCTCCATTGTTCCTAGAGAAGACTCCAAAAATCCTGCCCCCTTCCATCACTTGCTCTGAGATTGGTAAACAAATCCCTCTGCCATGTCCCCCAGGTGGTTTTTCAAACTGCTGTTTCTATGCTGTATTTCCAAGGGGCTCTATGTTGTGTTGTCTTTTTAAGGGCAGGGACTCTGCCCTCCCTGCTCTCCCGGGAGCCTGCTAATTTTTTAAAGTTCCACGTGTTAAGGCTCACTGATTTTAAGAATTGGGGAAATTCAGCCCCTCTGGTTTTCAGAGCCAGCTGTTATGGGGATTCATCTTTATGTAGGTTCCCTTGTGTCAGTCTGTCTCTGCCCTTTCCACGACCATAGTGTCCTTCCCTTCCAAGACAGTCCTGTGGTCTCTTTAGTTCCTTACCATGTCTTCACCCATCCTGTCCTTTTTGATGTTACCTCTTCTTTACATTTAGCTGTGGAGAGTCTGTTGTGCTAGTCTTCAGGTCATTTTCTGGGTTTTTTTTTTACACCGGTGTGGGTGTTATCTAGTGTCTGTGGGGTGAGGTAAGCTTTGGGTCCTCCCACTCCCCCATCTTCCCAGAAGTCTTTTATAGCTACTTTTTTTTTTTTCCTTCATTTTTTAGGTAAACTTTTTATTTTGAGGTAATTGTAGACTCACATGCAGTTGTAAGAAAGAATACAGACATCGTGTGTATTTTTTACCTAGTGTACCCCATGGTAACACCTTGTAAAAATATAGTACACTATCACAGCTAACTACCAACATTGCTACAGTCCTCCCATCACATTCAGATTCACCCCCCTTGTTCATATATTCATTTGTGTGTATGTATTAGCTATACATGATTTTATAGCACACATGGGTTCCTGTATCCACTGTCACAGTCAAGACCCAGAACAGGTCCATCATCACGAGGATCCCTCATTACCATATTCACCCATCCCTAAACTCTGCAACCACTAATCTGTCTCCATTTATAAAATTTGTCATTTAAAAAATGTTACAGAAATGGAATCATACAGTATATAACCTTTGGGGATGGCTTTTTTTTCACTCAGCATAATTCCCTAGAGATTCATCCAAATTGTTGCTTATATCAATAGTTCCTTTTTTTGGTAAGTGGCATTCCATGGTGTGGATGTACCACAGTTTGTTTAATCATTTACCTACTGAAAGACATCTGGGTTGTTTAGTTTTTCACTATTATGAACAAAGCTGAATGAATGATCATTCTTGTACAGGTTTTTTGCCAGATCATATATATGATCATTGCATGGCTAGCTTATAAGGAACTGTAAACTGTTTCCCAGAGTGGTGGTAATCATTTTACATTCCCACTAACAATGCATATGGGATCCAGTTTCTCTGCACATTCACCGACGTTAACTATCTTTTTTTCTTTTTTGTAGCAACTCTTAAAAGTTGAGGAAACTCCTTTCTATTGCTAGATTGCTGAGAATTTTTATCATGTTGAGTTTTGTCAGATGCTTTTTCTGCATCAGTTGATATGACCATATGATTTTTCTTCTTTAGCTTCTTCATGTGGTGGATTACATTGGTTGATTTTTTTGAATATCTAATTAGGCTTAGCTCCTTGGAATAAATCCCAGCTGGTCATGGTGTATAATTTTTTTCCCTAGATTACTGGATTCTATTTTCTAATATATTTGTTGAGGATATTTACTTGTATATTCCTAAGTGGTAGGGATCTGTATTTTCTTTTCCTGGGCTACTCTCTATGTCTGTGCAGTGCAATCCTGTTACTGACTACTCAGCATGAAGTCACATTTGACAGGTTAAGTTTTCAGTCCTGCACAAAACTGCCCTCACTCAGCCACTAGCCCTAAGCTCTAGAGTTTCTAGGACACCTGTACTTCTAACCAACTGGCTACACATTTGAGGTTCCCACTTCCCCCTCAGATTGCTAGAACAGTTTTCAGGACTCAGGAAAGTGCTCTGTTTAGGATTACAGTTGTAAGGAATACAAATCAGGACCATCTAAGAGACCGTAAAGTCCGGGAGAGCTCTAAATGCAAATCTTTCATATCCTCAGGATTTATCACCTCACTGCCACATCAGTGTGTATCACCGGCTTTTTTTCTTCTTTTGATAATAGACATCCTTACAGGTATGACCTGATATCTCGTTGTGGTTTTTATTTGCATTTCCCTAAGGATTAGTGATGTTGAACACCCACCTTTTCCTGTGCCTGTAGGCCATCTGTGTGTCTTTGGAAAAATGACTATTGAGGCCTTTTGCCCATTTATTAATTGGATTGTCTTTTTGCTGTTGAGTTGTATGAGTTCTTTTATATTTTGGATGTTAACCCCTTATTTGAAACATGGTTTGCAAATATTTTCTCCCATTCTATACATTGCCTTTTCATTCTGTTGATGGCTTCCTTTGCTGTACAGAAGCTTTTTAGTTTGACATAGTTCTATTTGTTTATTATTGCTTTTGTTGCCTTCACTTTTGGTGTCAAATCCAAAAAAATCATTGACAAAACCAATATTGAGAGGCCGACCTCCTATGTTTTCTTCTAGGAGTTTGTCAGTTTCAGGTCTTATGTTCATCTTTAATTCATTTTGAAATGATTTTTATGTGTATGGTGTAAGATAGGAATCCCAGTTTCATTCTTTTGCATGTGAATATCCAGTTTCCCCGCACCATTTATTGAAGAGACCATCCTTTCCCCATTGTATATTCTTGGATAATTTGTGGAGGATTAATTGACCATATATGCATGGGTTTATTTCTGGACTCTCAGTTCTGTTTCATTGACCAGTGTGTCTGTTTTTATGTCAGTACCATACTGTTTTTGATTACTGTTGCTTTATAGCGTGAAATCAGGCAGTATGATGACTTCAGCTTCATTCTTTCTCAAGATTGCTCTGGCTGTTTGGGATCTTTTGTGGTTTAGTACAACTTTCAAGATTTTTTTTTTTTCCTATTTCTGTGAAAAAAATGCCTTTGACATTTTGACCTGGATTGCCTTGTATCTGTGGATCACTTCGGATGGTATGGACATTTTAACAATATTAATTCTTCCAATCCATGAACATGAAATATCTTTTTGTTGATTTGTGTCATTCTCATTTTCTTTCATTAATGTCTTACAGTGTTCAGTGTACAGATCTTTCACTTCCTTGCTTAAATTTGTTCCTATTTTGTTTACATAGACAATTTCTAATAGTTTGTTGCTGGCATATAGAAACTAATTCTTGTATATTTTGTATCCTGCAACTTTACTGAATTCATTTATTAGTTTTAATAGTTCTTGGCTGGAATCTTTAGGGCTTTCTATATATAAAATCATGTCATCTGTAAACAGACATTTTACATCTTTCTTTCCAGTTTGGATGCCTTTTATTTCTTGTCTAATACCTCAGGCTAGGACTTCCAGTCCTTTATTGAATGGAAGTGGTGAGGGTGGGCATCCTTTTTCTCTTGATTCTATAGGAAAAGTTTTCAACTTTTCACTGTTCAGTGTGATGTTAGCTGTGGGCTTGTCAGATATGGTCTTTATGATGTTCATGTGCATTCCTTCTATATCCAATTTTTTGAGAGGTTTTTTTTTTTTCATGAAAGGATGTTGAATTTTATCAGATGCTTTTTCTGCATCTGTTGAGGTGATTATATGCTTTTTATTCTTCATTTTGTTCATGTGGTGTATCATACTGATTTGTGTATGTCGAACTATCCTTGCATTTCAAGGATAAATCCCACGTGATATCTTTTCTAGTAGAAGCAATTAGTGCTATAGAGTTCTCTTTTAGCACAGTTTAGCTGTGTCCCATAAAACTTTTTTGTTGAAGGTTTATTATTATTTAGTACCATGTATTTTTAAATTTTACTCAGGACTTCTTTTTGATCCATGAATTGTTCAGAAATATTATTTAATTTAGTTCCCCTTGATTCCTTGGTTTTATTCCATTGTGGGCAGAAAATATACTCTATGATTTTAGTTCTTTTAAATTTGTTGAAGTTTAATTTGTGGTCTATGATATGGACCATGTTGGTGAATATTCATGGGCATTTGATAAGAATGTGCATTCTTTTGTTGAGTAGAGTGTTGTATAAATTTAGATCCTATTGATCGATAGTGTTATTCAGTTCTGTGTCTTTGGTGATATTTTTGTCTAGTAGTTCTATTAATTGTTGTGAGAGGGGTGTTGAAGTCTTCAACCATAATTGGAGGTTTCTGTTTCATGTGTTTTGAAGCTCTTTTATTTGTTGCACACACATAAAGGATTGCTGTTCTTGGTGTGTTGACCCTTTTATCATTACTCTGTAATGTTCTTTGTTTCTGGTCATTTTTTTCTTGTTCTACTTCATCTGACATTAGTGTAGCCATTCCTGTTTTCTTTTTCTTTTTTTTTTTAATAGATTTTATTCATTCATTTATTTATTTATTTTAGAGAGAGGGCGTATATGGTGGAGGGGGAGCAGAGGGAGAGAGAATCCCAAGCAGGCTCCAGGTTCAGCTCAGAGCCTGGTGTGGGGCTCAATCCCACAACTCTGAGATTATACCCTGAGCTGAAATCAGTTGTCAGACGCCCAACCGACTGAGCCATCCAGGTGCCCCCCTGCTTTCTTTTGATTAATGTTTATGTGGTCTATCTTTTTTCATTCATTTACTCCCAGCCTACCTTTCTCATTATATTTGAAGTTGGTTTCATGTAGATAACATAGAGTTGGTTCATATTTTTAAAAACTGGTCTGCTAAAGTCTGTCTTTTAATTGTTATGTTTAGACCTTTTACATTTAATGTAGTATTGATATGTTAGAGATTAATTCTGCCATTTTTCCTTTGTTTTATTCTATTTTTCTTTCTTGTGTCCCTTTTCCTGCCTTTATGTGGGTTCCTTGAACAATTCTTAGAACTCCATTTTGTTTTTTCTATGGAGTTTTGAGTGTATCTCAATATTTGTTTTTTAGTGGTTATGTTAGATATTACATTATCCATATGTAACTTGTCAGAGTATACTGATGTCAACATTTTACCAATTTGAGTAACCTGTAGAAAGCTTAGCTGTTCTGTTTAGGTCTCATTTTCTTACCTCTGTATAGTATTATTGTTTTAAATAGTTCCTCTACATATATTAGGAATCACATAAGATAATGTTTTATTTTTACTTCAAATGTCTGATATCATTTAGAAAATTCAAGTGGGGAAAAGATAGTGTTACATTTTCCCATATTTTTATACTTTACATTCTTGGTGTTTCAAATTTTCTTCTTTACTATTTCCTTTCAGTTTGAATAACTTCTTTTTAGGTAGGTCTGGTGGTAACCTTTTGTTTTCCTTTTTCTGAGAGGGTCTTAATTTTACCTTCATACCTTCAAAATCTTTTCACTGGATATAGAACTTTGGATGACAGTTCTTTTCTGTCAGCTCTTGGAAATGTGTCATTGCCTCTGAATGTTGGCCTCCATATTTTCTGATGAGAAATCTTCTGTCATTTGAATCTTTGTTTTTCCATAGTTAATGTCTTTTTTTTTCTACCTGCTTTCAAAATGTTTTCTTTGTCCTTAATTTTCTGAAGTTTGATTAAGTGTCTTGGCATGTGTTTCTTTGGATTCCTATTCTCTTTGGGTTTTCTCAGCTTCTTGAATCTGTAGGTTTGTGTGTTTTGCCAAACTTGGGTAGTCTTCGGCTGTTATTTCTTCATACCCTCTTTTAGCCCTGCATTCACTCTTTCTCCTCTCTTTCTGGGACTTTTGTTATATGAATAATACATCTTTTGTTATTCTTACTAGATCTCTGAAGATCTATTCATTTTTTTTCCAGTATATTTTTACCTGTAATTCAGGTTGGTTAATTTTTATTGTTCTGTCTTCAAGTTCATTGATTTCCTTCCTCTATCATATTTACTTAGCTGTTGAATCAATTCAGTGAATTTTTAATTTTGTGTATTGTAATTTTCAGTTTTTAAATTTCCACTTGGTTCTTTTTTATATCATTTCTTTGCTGACTGTACTTTTTTAATTTGTTTCAAATATGTTTATAGTGGCTAGTGAAGAATTTTTATGATGGCTGTTTTAAAATCCTTGTTAGATAATTTTAATGTCTGTGTTGCCTTGGAGTTGGCATCTGTTGATTCTCTTTGCTCATTGAAGTTGAGATTTTTGTGGTACTTGGTATTTTGGGTGATTTTCAGTTGTATCTTGGATATTTTGAGTGTTACGTTGTGAGATTCTGGATGCTATTTAATATTTATTTTGCAAATAGTCACTCTGTTTAGGTATAGTATGCATGTCCAGGTGGAGTTGGATGTTCAGCTCCTTTCTGGGACTAATGATACCAGGGTGGGTGGAAGCAAATGACCTACTTGAACTGCCTAGTTGCTGCTGAGCTGGCGGTTGGCCCTGCCAGCACTATTCCTGCAGATATAGAGTATTGCCCAGTAGCACCACCTTGCACCACTTTATTCTTCCTCTTTGCTGCCTTGTGGGGTTGGAAGTTTAACTGCCCATTTAGCCCCACTGACATTACTGTTGTGGGGAAAGCTGAGGGTCACTTGTTCTGCCCCACTGCCACCAGGTGGGAGCAAGTCCAGCTACCTCCTTCAGCCCCATTGACACTGCAGATGAAGTTTTTCCTTTAGGCTTTGGTAGCAGTTGGCAGATAATATTTAAAAAGTTTTCTGTTCTACTGGCTGCTCTTTTACCTGTCTTTGGCTAGTGGGAGATGGATTTTCTTGAGGCTTTTTTGAGGTGGGGTGGGGTCTATGTCTGTTGGTAGTTACAGGTTGGAGGCTTCTTCAGCATGCTATCCAGGATATATAGGAGGCAGAAAGAAAACTCGGGGAATTCACCACTGTGTTATTCCTCAAGTCTCTAGGTCCTTCTTTACCTTTGTCTTCTCTACCAGTCTTCCTTTGTTGTATTACATGTTCTAGGATTTCCTGGTTATAAGAGGTTGGACTTGTGAGGAATGGGGCTTATACATCCTGGCCAAAACAAATGATGTCTTTTTTCTTTTTAAATTGTGGTGAAATACACGTACCATAAAATTTATCGTCTTAACCATTTTTTAAGTGTGCAGCTCAGTAATGTTAAGTACATTCACATTTTTGCGTAAATCTCCAGAGTTCTTTTCATCTTGTAGAACTAAAACTCATTACCCACTAAACGATTATCTCTTCTCCCCTCCCCACAAACCCTGGCAACCTGTCATTCTACTTGTTGTCTCTATGAATTTGATTACTCCAAGTAATTCATATAAGTGGAATCATACAGTATTTGTCTTTTTGTGAGTGGTTTATTTCACTTAGCATAATATCTTCAAGGTTCATCCGTGTTGTAGCATGTGTCAGAATTTCCTTCCTTTATAAGGCCGAATGTATACATACATTGTATTTGTATACCATATTTTGTTTATTTATTCATCTGTCAAGGAAACTTAGGTTGCTTCCACCTTTGGCTATTATGAATAATGCTGCTATAAGAACATGGATATACAAATATCTCTTCATGACCCTTGCTTTTCATTTTTTGGGGTGTATACTCAGAAGTGGAATTACTGGATCATATCATATTTTAATTTTTTCAGGGATTACCATACTGTTGTTAGTAGCAGCTGCACCATTTTACATTCCCACAAATAGTGCACAGGTATTTCAGTGTCTCCATATCCTCACCAACACTTGTTACTTTGGTTTTTTTGACAGTAAGGCATTCTAACAATGAAAAAGTGGTATCTCATTGTGGTTTTGATTTATATTTCCCTAATTATTAGTGATGTTGAGCATCTTTTCATATGGTTGTTGGCCATTTGTCTACCTTCTTTAGAGAAATGTGTATCCAGGTTCTTTGCTCATTTTTGAATCAGGTGGTTTGTGTCTTTGTTGGGTAGTAGGAGTTTTTGTTTTTTAATATCGTTCTGAGTATTAACCCCTTATGAGATAAATGATTTGCAAATATTTTCTCTCATTCCTTAGTTTGACTTTTCACTCTTGATTGCATCCTTTTATACATAGTTTTTAATTTTGATGTAGTCTAATTTTACTTTTGTTTCCTGTGCTTTCAGTGTCCCATCCAAGAAATCATTGCCAAATCCAGTGTCACGAAGCTTTTCCTCTATATTTTCTTGTAAGGGTTTTAAAGTTTCAGCTCTTATTTTTAGGTCTTTGATCCATTTTGAGTTAATTTTTGTATATGGTGTAAGGTAAGGGTCCAAAGATAAAACTCTTAATATTAAAAGAAGTTGCTAGTAAACACACAAAATTCTAAAGAAATTTGAGTTGTTTGGTTATTAGAATTCTCTTTTTTTACTTTGGTGACCTCCTAAGGCTTTCTGCAGTATTGTGTATTTTATTTAAGCTACTCTTTTATAGAAGGTACATTACTGTGTAGGTTGTCTATGGTGGTTATGAGTATTGTATAAAAAGCAAAAAGAACTAGTAGTCCTAGAATAAGAGAGAAGAATCCGCATTCTCGTTTTGTTTACTTCATACTGTTCATTCAGATGCCATGATATCGTGGGCAAAAGCCCTGACAGTTTTTTTAATTCTATTCTGATTCTACCATTTATTAGATTTGAGACAAGAAAGTAATCAAGTCTTTTTGGGTCTCCTTTCTCATCTGTAATGCCTACTTAGTAGGGCTATTACAGGATTAAATGAGACAGTATATATAGTCAGTGTTTTTATTCCCTACGTTGTGGTTGGCAAGGTGATGTATATATAGACAATTTATGTACAAAACCATAAGTATCTACATAATATTAAGGCAGTTGCTTAAATCATTCGGTTTTTCAAAGTAAAGTGGCAGTTAATGCAGGTATCTTGGTAAAGGAAAATCTTTTGAACTGAACACTGATAATTCATACACCTTCCATAATATATATCATACTTTAATAAGTTTACATTAAAAATAATGTGTGTAGGGACAACGTTATACATTACAAAGTTAACAAGAATTTTCTGTATGGTGGGATTGTGGTTGGTATTTTTTTTTTCTCCTTTATACATTTCTGTAGTTTCCAGATTTTCTAAAGTGATCATGGGTTACTTTTATAATTATTTTTTTAAAAAAAACTTAAAAGGTAATTTAATACTGAAATATTTATAAATGGTATACCTCAATTTTGCTTTAATTGAATTCACTGAGGAAGGGGAGCATGAAGTAGTTGGGGGTGTTTAGGTGAAAAGGTGGATAATAGAACATGGGATTCATTATATTATTTGTTTTTTACTTTTGAATGTGTCTGGAATTTCCATTATAAAAAGTTTTTAAAAGCTGTTAAAAGAGTGTACTGTGAAATGTGAAACTTAATAAGGACTTAAGTATAAGATGACTTTTTTCTGAGGAGGATAACTTTCGGAGAAGAAAAATGTGTCTTCTGATACTGGAGCATGCATAGTATTTCATAATTATGGGAGGTTTTTTTGTTTGTTTTCTGGGCTTAAGGCTCTTCCATTTTAGCTGAGTCACTTTAGCTGGGCTTTATTCACTTATAGAATATACATGAAATGTCATTTGCTCTGGGTGTATCCAATCATGGATATCTTTTTTTGTCTTAATAGAACTTTATTGAAATATATTTAATATATCATATAATTCCCCTATTTCTAATGTACAACTTAGTGTTTTTATTGTTGTTTTTAGTGAATTTAATGAGCTGTGCAACCATCATCGTAGATCAATTTTAGAACGTTTCCATCACTTTTGTAAAATCCCTCATGTCTGTTATTTGTTAATCCCTATACCTACCCTTGGCACCCACTTACCTACTTTCTGTCTCTGTAGATTTGCCCCTTGAGGACATTTCATGTAAATTGAATCATGTATAGAATCTTTTGTGTATGACTTTTTTCTTAGCATAATGTTTTTTTAGTTTTATCCTTGTCCTAGCGGGTATCAGTATTTAGTCCCTTTTTATTGTTGAATAGCATTCCATTGTATTGAGTTGATGTGTTTATGCATTCACCCATTGGTGGACACTTAGATTGTTACCAGTTTTTGGCAGTTATGAATAAAGCTGCTTTCAACATTTACATGCAAGTCTTTGGATATATATTTTTATTTCTTTTTGTTAGGTACCTAAGATTGCAATTGTTGGATTATATAGCAAACTTATGTTTAACTTTTTAAGAAATTGCCAGTGTTTTCCAGAGTGGCTACAGCATTTTTCTTCCCTCCAGCAGTGCATGAGGGTTTCCATTTCTCCCTATCCTCCCCAACATTTGTTTATTGTATATCTTTAGAATGTAGAATAGCCATTCTAGGGCTGTGAAAAAGTATCTCGTGGATTTGATTTGCATTTCCCTAGACTAATGATGTTGAGCATCCTTTCATGTACCTGTTAGCCATTCATATATCTTACTTATATGATGTATAATGTCTGTTCAAATCTTTTGGCCCATTTTTTAAATTGATTGTCTTCTCATTTAGAGAGATATATATATCTTTACCAACTGAACAACACCCCATACACAATCATTTCTTCTCTCTCTTGCTCTTTGTCATACCTTTCTTTTTCAGTACTTTGTACCTCTCTAAATTCTTTCTTCTGAAGGTTTAGTTCAAATACCACCTTCTTTTTGAGGGCTTTCCTGCTTAGCTATTACTTACACTTCTGACTTCCCTGGCCTCTTACACGATTTATTATTTGTTCCTTGAAATTTTGTACTTAATTATTTTAAAAAGTAGAAAGATCTTGGCATTGGTGGACTTAAAATTTGCACTTTGGAATATTGAGTTTCTGATGTGAATCTAGTAATTTATAATTTTTCTGAGGCATGAATTTGAATCAGTTGTATATTACTTTTTAAGGCTGGTCTGAGAAAGTGAGTCACTTAGCCAGTAATTGAGATTAGCCACTGCCTAGGAACATGGCAGCTTTGGTTTCTACTTATAAGGCAAATTATTTGCCATAAACTTATTTACAAATTTTAGGATTTTTTTTAAGGTCTGCAGACTATCCTTTATCAATTTCAGTGGCCTGAAAAATTATCTTGAATTTTTAAAATTGTTTTCATGTATAACTTATGTCCTCTACTAGATTTTATGATCATTCACTTAATTCATTCAACAGTCATTTACTGAGTGTCCACTATGTTAATAACATTGGTCCTGTCACTGTGTGACCCCGGTGTGTCACTTAGGTATCTCTGTTTTCTCTTGTATACATCAGGAAAACAATAACATCTATCTCAAAGTTGCTGGAGGATCTGCTAAGATACTTTGAAAGCACCTGCAGTAGTATCCAGCACTTGGTAGCTGCTCAGTAGACATTAGGTGTTATTATGTGCACCTTGTGATAAGAACCAAAGATGCATTGGTGTGTAAGACTGACAGGGTCCCTTTTTTTGCATTGTTTATAATCTGATGGGAAATGGAGACACAGAACAAGTAATTAGATAAGGAGAAATAAAATGTCTATATTTCTCTTGTGTTACCTCACCGCGGGGAATGATGGTTAATTGAGGGGATGGAAATGGGGGAATTTTGGATCAAAACTGTAAGGGAAAGACTGAGTCAATGAAATGATTCCTCTAGTACAGAGTTGTATTAGAAGCCTAACAATATTCATATATATAACTTACTTGTTTTATCATGCTTTTGAAAATTGTGCTTCAAGAAGTGTCGTATCAAAAAAAAAAGTGTGGTATCATTATGCAAGTCTGTTCACAGTTAAGATATGCAAAAAGTAACATTTTCAAAATCTAGCATGTATTTTGGAAGGGCAGAATCAAGCATTTGACTTTCTACCTTAGTATTGCAATTTTGTTAAGTGTCAGGACAAACCAAGAGGTGGACTTGATGGTGGTGCTTCTGGAGATTAAAATTGTGAATGTATGTGTTTAATAAATTTTGCCATACAGTTATGAGAAATGCAGATTTAGTGTTTTCATATGTGTTTGTGATGGGTCAAACCTTGACTTATATATCATTCTTCAAAGTTTATGTAGATTAGTCGTACTTCAAGGTCTGTATGCTGGACTATAAGAAAATTTGGTATTTAACTCAAAACACTCAGTTATTTAATTCTTATTCCTTGTACTTTTTAATGTAAATATGTGTAAAATTTTGCTGGTCTATACTAAGATACTTTTGAGATTTTTGGAAAATAATTTTATTTGTATCTAACTACTGGTAGAACCTTCTGATAAAATCATAAATGTATGATTACATGAGATGTTTGTTATTATGACTACAACTAGTATAACTTAATTATAGACTAGATACATTATTGAAAAATTTTGTATAGTGTAAATATTTAGAGGTTAAGTCATTTCCCCTTCATTTTCATTTTAAGATTAGAGCTGCTTGTATGAGGAAAAATAGTCCCTAAGATCTAAAAATCTCAGTAAAAATAATGCAAGAAATTGTTAAAATAATATTTTTGAGGAACATTGAAATTGGGAATTAATATTTGTAGATTTAAAAGCAGATATCAGCCTTTAATATTAAGCCAAACATTAAAATATTTACCAAAATCTTCATTGTCTTGTTTGCTTTTTTAATTTAGTTTCTCGAAATAGTTAAAATATACACATAGTGTGAAGTTTAGAAAGTACAAAGAGAAAGGTAAAAGATGAAAAATGTTTTCTCCTCTTATCTAGTCACTTAATTTTTTTCCCTTTAGGCAAACACTATTACTATTTCCAGCAAATTCTTTCAGCGAGGGTTCATGCATTTATATAGCATAGGTGTTGCTTTAAAAATTTCCCCTATTGTCTATTTTAAGTGGAGCCTTTGTACCTCTCTCTATCCCAAATTTAAATACTTTTACTATCCCAAACTTTTAGCTATTTGTTCTAAAAGGCTCTTATATTTGGAAAGAGTTGTACATTTATGAAATGCTTTCATAAAATTGTTTGGGTGGTTGGTTACTCAGTATTTATATTGTTTGTACTTTTTTTTTAAGATTTTATTTATTTGTTTGAGAGAAAGCAAGAGAGAGCGAGCAAGAGCACAAGCAGGGGGAACGACAGAGGGAGAGGGAGAAGCAGGCTGCCTGCTGCGTGAGGAGCTCAACATGGGGCTCGATCCCAGGATCCTGAGATCGTGACCTGAGTTGAAGGCAGACGCTTAACCAACTGAGCCAGCCAGGCAGCCCTGTTGTTTGTACTTTTTCATATTTAAAACTTTGCTCAAAAAAAAGAAAAAAAAAGATTAAATCTAGCTAAGACAAAGCACTTTCATACCTCTTTGATAAACCTCATATTCTTATGGGATAGACACCTAGATATTATCATCCCTGTTTTAAAAAATCTGTAAAATGAGGTTTAAAAAGTTTTTACAGTGACAGACCCGGGGTTTGACTCTTGTCTTTTTGGGCCTTCAGCCCATTTCTTTCTACTGTATTCCACTTCTTTGACCAAGCCCTGACTTACAATGCAGTATTCTTTCCATGACCCCCATAGCTGCTGCTTCTGCACATCTTATATTGAGCAGAATTTATGAAATCTCTGATTGTTTATTTACCACTAGGGGTGTTAACACTTGGAACAATAACTCTGGTGTTTTTGATTTTCACTGTAGTCACTGCAAGTTGTTGACAGTGAACAGCCATTGCATTCTTTTCTATCTAAATATTAAGTTCCATTAAAGGATCATTTTCATAATTCATGATTTCTTTGAATGCTTATTTCCACTTACTGAGTTTTCTTACATTTGGTTTACCTATATTTAATACTTTAGTGTAAATAGGCAGGCACTTGATCTGAATTCTATTGAGATTTTCATTTTGTATTTTTTTAAAGGATATTTGTTTATTTATTTTTAAAGATTTTACTTATTTATTTGACAGAGATATAGAGAGCACAAATAAGCAGAGTGGCAGGCAGAGGGAGAGGGAGAAGCAGGCTCTCTCCTGAGCAGGGAGACCAACATAGGGCTCAATCCCAGGTCCCTGAGATCATGACCCTAGCCGAAGGCAGACGCTTAACCGACTGAGCCGCCCAGGCGCCCCTTCATTTTGTATTTTTAAAATTTTTTATACATAAAGTCTGGAATGGAAAAGAAAATTATTGACTTGGAATATTTATCACTCAAGTCACATTTCTAGTTTTGGTTTTCAAAACAGAATTCCTTCTATTTCTGAATTAATAAGCAGCACAGTGGTTTTCTTTGTTAGAAAACTGTGATAACACTGTAAAATTAATATTCTTTTTCATTAATGAGTTGTTGGAACTCAGCCATTTGATTTGGGCTTGTTATCAAAACCACACTTAAGTCATTCTGTACCCCTTTTGTCATCTTGCGTTAAGTTACTTCAGGCTTTTAATCTGTAAAGTGGGCATGCTGGTAATACTGTGTGCTATTCTAAGAATAAGATGTATGTAAAACTGCTCTGTAAATTGTAAAATACACAAATATGAGATATTTTTTATTAGACTTGTTCCTATTCATGCGATTTTGGTGAGCTAATTATAGTTTTCATCACCTTAGAAAATATTTCTCAAGGTTCTCAGTATTTTTTATGAATTTTTAATCCTAGTTTTAAGTTACTTATTATGGAAAAAATGTTTAAATGCATTAGAGAACTTAAATTACACATTATCTTTGGCCAGAGATCAAATGGCCTAAATTTGGCCTAAATTTTAAAAGTTTTACAATTATACAGTGCCTTTCTGTTACAAGTAATTAAAAAATTTAAAGATGTAAAGTTAAATTTGGAAATTCAAAGTTTGAGTTATTTGTAAGCTCTCTCTTAGGTGGTTTTTGTTGTTTTATGGTGGAAACTTCACTTTTCACCTTTATTCTGAAAGTTCCACTGATATTCAGGCCTCTACTATGCAGTTATGCAAGTCAGGTCTCTGCTTGCTGACAGCCTCTATGAGATTGTTTCATTGGTTTTCTTTCCAGATGTTCATGGAGTTCACATGTATTCATCCCTATTGTCATAGCTTTAATTCAAGCCATTGCCTCCTCTTTAGGTTACTGTAGCGTTCTATTTAACTTCTGTATTTTTATTTAATCCTTAGCTATATGAAATGTGATTCTAAAGTCATACAATTGGCTTTGAAAAAGTAAACCTAGTAGAATATATACATCCAAAGGAATGTTACTTTTCAAAGTAATCCCTACATTTGTGCTTTTTAATAAATGTTTTTGTTTAAAGTTGCTTTCATATATATATATATATATATATAGTTATAATTGATCCTATATCATCTTTATAGTTTGGGTTACAGGCTTCTGGAGACTAATGAGAGTTATTTATGTTCTCTTTTTCTAGAATAAGCTTAAACACACACAATTTGAAATGGTTCAGAGAAGCAGTAAAATTAACTTTTGTTTCGTGGTCATATACCATTCTTCATACTTGGCTCCATGCCAACTGTGGTTAATTGGTTGTTAGAATCTGATTCCCTTTCTAGAGATTTTTCCTTCTGTGAAGTTATTCGTTTGAAAGAAACAGGCAGGAAAGAACTGCAAACAGTGAATTCCACAAATATTTCTGAATACTGGCACTATTATGATAATTGATGCATATCCTCCCACACACTGCTTTGAAGGAGACAGCAGTTTGGATGTATAAGTTCTAATGTGTTTATTAAAAACTATTCATTTCACTTATAAGGTCTTTCTTTAGATTACCAGTTTAGTTTGCATTGACTCAATACTGTTCTACAAACTATACTTAAGACAAAATGATGTCATGAGAGGTAGAGATAAATCATTCATAGTGTATAGTTAATAGAATTTGTTGAATTGTACTGGTATTATTTTGAAGTTTGTATTTTCAATGGGTAAAAAAAAAGCTGCTAAGCAAGTTGATAGTAAGTATAATATTATGAGAGGGAATATTTAATACACTTAGGAAATCACGCATATAACTTGTATATAATCAGTTATTTTTCAGTAAATCATTCTTTCCTGTTCATTAAATAAGTCCTATGCCTTAACCAATTGTGCTCACTTGGTTCCAGTTATTTAATGTACCTAGGAGGAATAAAACTTGTATTTCTTTCAAAATACTTCACATCTATATATTTTTTTTTTTTTTAAAGATTTTATTTATTTGACAGAGAGAGACAGCAAGAGTAGGAACACAACACAAGCAGGGGGAGTGGGAGAGGGAGAAGCAGGCCTCCCGCCGAGCAGGGAGCCCGACGTGGGACTCGATCCCGGGACCCCAGGATCATGACCTGAGCCGAAGGCAGACGCTTAATGACTGAGCCACCCAGGCGCCCCACATCTATATTTTTTATGCTAATTCCCAATGACCTATTTCCTCCAGTTTTAATCTTTCTATATATAATGCAGTGGTTGTGTTTCTGTGGTTTTCAAAAATTTTTATAAAACTAGTTCTGAAGGAATAGGGAGAGTTGATGGCTAGAAAGTAATTCCTAAAAGAATTTCACTAATAAATTTTTTTAAAGGGCTAGGACTATAGTTTAAAAACCTAAATATCACTAAACAAATTCGTCATCTAATTTTTATCTTATTTCAGCTCAAAAGTGGTGACTTTTCTTGTGACATCCAATATTGTCTGTTTGCACTACTGTTTCCAAAGCAGTTTAAAAAAATATTTTGCTGTTTGTTTTCATCCTTGTCGTGATTCTCACTTTAACAAAGTATTTTACAGTTAAGCACTATGTGGTTTTTAGTTTGAATATTTCTTAATTTGATGCTTTAATATTTTTTTTCTTCTGGGTGTGTTTTCTTTAATAATTGAGAATTAGTTTACTTCTTGATTCTATGGTTGAAGGCCAACATGAGGCAAATTGTTTCTAAGCCCTAATTTATTAAAATAGACAGTTGCCTCAAAAACTGTATTATTGGACATTCATTATAAGAAAACTGAAAAGGAATTCCATTTTAGTATGCACTCAAACACTAGACCTAGAATTCTTACAAGTATAATAAACAGTTGGGGGAAACCAAAGCCATGGTGAATGAAACTCAAATGTCTTCCACTCGTTTCTTTTAACTACTTTATAGCAATGATTCTTAAACTTATTTGCATATCAGAATCCCCTTGAAGCCATGTAAAAACACCCACTGTAGTACTCTACACTCGGAGTACTGATTTGGTACTTACTGATTCAGTATGTCTGTGTGGGTCCTGGTGTTGGTGATGCTGCTGGTCCTGAGACCATACTTAGAGAAGCACTGCTTTATAATGTTTATCCTAATAATTGTAGAATGAATTTTTCCATTCAGTTGCATCAGTTAATAGAAGGTTGCCTAGAGCACAGTGTGTCCTGTGTAATACACTAAGAGGAGAGATGGATCACTACTTACCAGCTGTCTGACCTTAAAGTTATTATTTAACTAATCTGATCCATAAAATGAGGAGTTGTCCTTTGAGGATAAAATTAGGTAATGTGTAGAAAAATGTTTTAAACTCTACATTGCTGTTCAAATATAAAATAATTTTGCATATTTTAAAATTTCAGCTTGTTTTAAAATACTGTGGCTAGAGGGTATTGTGCTAAGCGAAATAAGTCAATCAGAGAAAGACAATTATCATATGATCTCACTGATATGTAGAATTTAAGAAACAAGGCAGAGGATCATAGGGGAAGAAAGGAAAAAATGAAACAAGATGAAACCAGAGAGGGAGACAAACCGTAAGAGACTCTTAATCACAGGAAACAAACTGAGGATTGCTGGAGGAGAGATGGATGGAGGGATGGGGTAACGGGGTGATGGACACTGGGGAGGGTATACCGGGTGTTATATAAGACTGATGAGTCACAGACCTGTACCCTGAACAACAAACAAAAAATACTGTGGCTTATCGTATTGTTACATTAAGTATTTTGAGAAACACTTATTTTCTACCTCCACCTATTGCCCCTTGTCCTTTTAATCTTGATTACTTTTTAGTGACGATGTCTTTCAGTTTAAGTAGTCTCAAATGGCTTGGAAAGGTAACATTAAAATGAATACACAGTCTTGTGGGACTCTAAAAATATAAGCATTTTGTGGGACCAGAAAGATAACCATGCAAGCTATGTTGTTGATAGTAGTCAGTGGGAAAAATTGTAATTATTCTGTGACCTTTAAAGATTTTATCAAAACATTTTAAAACTTTTTTACTGCGGGTTATAAATGTATAGGGAGAGGAAAAAGTAAAACTCATATTTAGTACAAGGTAATTTAAAACATTAGAAATATTGAGTTAAATTGTTTTATTTCTTTGTAAATAAAACTTATCTAGATCAGTTTGAACAGTACTTTGTATAACTTACAGTATGGAGATAGAAAAAAATATAGTACTATCTGAATTAGAGAAACATTACATTCAGTATAGCTTGTGTTGGGTATTTTTTTTAGACTATTTAAATATGGACATTTAGGAATGCCTGGGTAGCTCAGTCGGTTGAGTGTCCAACTCTTGATTTCAGCTCAGGTCATGATCTCGGGGTCGTGGGATTGAGCGCATATCAGACAGTACTCAGTCTGCTTGAGATTCTCTCTCTCTACCCCCCCCCAAATAAATAAATAAATAAATAGGTAGATAAATATGGATAGTTAAAAATAATGGAATCATAGAATAAAATGGTTCATAAGAGTCTGGTAAGATCCTTTGAACCCTAATGTTTTAGAGCAAAGGTCAGCAAACCTTTTCTATAAAGGGCTTTTCAGGCCAAGAAAAAAAATCAAGGATATTATATAAGTACTTACATACCAAGAGAAAACCAATTTACACAGATTTTTTTATTGATGGATTCAAAATAATCATAATTGAGTATAAATTTTGTAATCCTGGTCTAAGAATTCTCTTAGATGGAGAAACATTTCTTCCCTGGGTTTGAAGGTTAGTGTACCCTATCATCAAATAGATTGCAGATATTCAGCTGTAAAAACTATTCTTAGGGCGCCTGGGTGGCTCAGTTGGTTAAGCGACTGCCTTTGGCTCAGGTCATGATCCCAGGGTCCTGGGATCGAGTCCCACATCGGGCTCCCGGCTCAGTGGGGAGCCTGCTTCTCCCTCTGACCCTCTCCTCTCTCATGCTGTTTCTCTCTTGCTCGCTCTCTAATAAATAAATAAATAAAATCTTTAAAAAAAAAAAAAACTATTCTTAAACTCAGAAAAACAGTGGTAGGTGGCTTTGGCATGTGAGCAATAGTTGTTGACTGATGTTTTAGAATATAAGAGACTTTTGCAGTCATCTAGTAGTGAAGTGAGGGTTGTTTCCCAAGGTCACATGGTTATTTAGTAATAGGTGGTGTCAAATCATAGTGGTCTTTAAAATATACTACTTTTTTTTTTTTTTAAGATTTTTATTATTTATATATTTTGAGAGAGAGAATGAGAGACAGAGAGCATGAGAGGGAGGAGGGTCAGAGGGAGAAGCAGACTCCCTGCCGAGCAGGGAGCCCGATGCGGGACTCGATCCCGGGACTCCAGGATCATGACCTGAGCCAAAGGCAGTCGCTTAACCAACTGAGCCACCCAGGTGCCCTAAAATGTACTACTTCTGATGTTCTTAACCAGAATACCCTGTTTCCTACTGATTTTATACATGGAAATTCACCTTTTACAAAAACTACCACCTTACCCCTTCCCCTGAATTTTAGCAGTACCTCAGCTTCTTCAATAATAATGATATTTTAAAATGAAAAATAGGGTTTTAAAAATTTTAATGAAGATTTAGGGGCAGTTAATATATTTTCCCTTCATCTGTACTGTATTTTTTAAGGTGGTTTAAATTATTTTTAATTACATGTATTGGTGAACTGTACAGTTTTCAGTATCAGACATTGTGAACTTTTATTAAGTAGTATTTTAAGTACATACAGATACTATTTTCATATTGTCCCCCTTCCACTTCTACCAGTGGTTAAATGTAAAGAGCTTTAGCCCACATAGGACTAGACTGAAACACCAAACATCAAATGCTTGGCACAAAGTCGGTAATGAATAAATTGTGTGTGTATGACAAAGTGATTTGACAAAACCACTTTATAAAGGGCTTAATATAGTCTCTGGATGACTTGATAATTATTAAATTATTATTTAATAATAAGAAACCAGGATCTGGAATTAGATTATTTAGTTGTGAAACCTGATTAGCCATACACCCAAGCCATGCAGCCCTTGAGCAAATTATTTAACCTTTGTGCCTCACTTTCCTAATCTTTAAAATGAAGATGCTAGTACAAACTTCTGTGGGTTACTGTGAGGCTTAATTATGTTAGTACATGTAAAATGTAATAGTGCTTGGCACATAGTTCGTTCCCAACAACTATTGGTTACAATAATAGTAATTATAAATGTTACGTTTGAATGTTTTTCTTTCCACATTTCTAACAGGTTTAATCAGTTAACCAGACACCCTCTCCTCCCCCAGCCTATCAATTAAATTTAAGGGTCTTTTATTATAGGTAGGATTTACCCATTTACCTCATTTCATAAGTTAGAAAAAGGGAAAATTTCCCATTGAACTGGACATGTGTATTTTACAGTGCTTTATGTAGTCATATGTAGAAAAATTCGTTAAATATCAACACATGCACATGGTCAAAAGGTTATGGTCCTGGTCTGATAATCTTGAGATAATCACAAGAGTGATGTGTTGAGTTTTTTTACCCCTCACTGAACATGTGCCATGTGCCCTATATTTTATAACATATAATATTCCATTCTTAATATTAATGCTTCTGGTTAGTGTAGTTACTTGACCCAAAAAAATCTACTTTGAGAAAAGAAATTTTTTTTTTTAAGATTTTATTTATTTATTTGACAGAGACATAGCAAGAGAGGGAACACAAGCAGGGGGAGTGGGAGAGGGAGAAGCAGGCTTCCCGCCAAGCAGTGAGCCCGACGTGGGGCTGAGCCAAAGGCAGGCGCTTAATGACTGAGCCACCCAGGTGCCCCAAGAAAAGAAATTTTTCTTTGGAAATTAGTAACGCGCAGTTGTACTTATCCTTATGGTTATTAATATATTCTTTGTATAGTTTCATTAAACTATATTGTGTAAATTAATACATTTAGCAGCAAGAGAATTTTAGTACTGAATTTTCTTTTGAATTTGCATTCTTCCCAACTTCTTGTAGAAGTTACGAATTAGTTTACAAAGCCTATAATCAAATTACTTAATGATCTTTCTGTTGTCATGTTTTCTAACATATGCCTCTTTTCCTCCCCCAGAGGAAATAAAAGCGGAAACTGAAAAACAGAGGTTTGTGGGGTTTCTTTTCTTTAGTAAAAATAATTTGCAAACATATCAGTCTTGGCTAAAATAGTAATACATTCATCTATCTGTCACAAATTTTCTGTATGTGATCTTTATAATAAAATAAAAAATGGCTTTTAAGCAATAGAAGCAAAAAGATCTCGTAAATAAGTATATAAGGGTATTCCTGAAATACCATATGATATGCTTTAAAGTCTTTGCTTAAAAACTTTGATTCATATTTAGAAAGATAACTATTTAATTATTTTGTAATTTAGATTACTTTTTAAGTAATTAACTACTGTATTTGATTTTCTTGCATTTAGTTAAGCTCTGGCCACTAGCTTTTGACCTGTTGCAAATCATAATTTCTCTGGGGTTTGGGTTCCCTCATGAAATAAGGGAATATGAAAGTTGGTTTAGCAAAATTCCCTTTAGAACTGAAATTTTGTGTTTTTATGTTTATCATCAGTACGAAAAATGTGATTTTCTAATCAGACTTTTTTTTTTTCCCTTTAGTCCTCCTCATGGAGAAGCGAAAGGTGGATCAAGCACCCTTCCACCAGTTAAATCAAAGACAAATTTTATTGAAGCAGACAAGTATTTCTTACCCTTTGAATTGGCATGCCAGTCCAAATGTCCCCGTATAGTTAGTACATCTCTTGATTGTTTACAGGTATGTGTAAAATGGCGTATCTAAAAACTATTTAATTTGAATGTATTTCTAAACATTATTCACAATTGGTGATTCAGACATTTTCCATGAAAGCCTTGAATATTCTTATTGTGATAAGAAACCAAATGGTTGCTTATATTTAAGAGAGACAAAATAATGGCTCCACAAAGACGTTCCTAGTTTAAGGGTAACAAAAATTATTAGTTAGCTTAGTGAGACACATTATCTTTACTAAGTGTTGATTTGGTCTCATTTTCCATCAGTTAGGTGCAAGAACCATAAGACTTTTAACCTGCTGCTGACTTTACATGTATCATGATTTGCAATGATTTTACTAAATGCCTGCTGTTTTATTTAAAGCAATAGGTTAATATTGGCAGTTCATTGTTTCTATTCACTGCTGGACTTTAGCTCTGATTTTCATTTATGTCAGAAAAATTCCTGAAATTTTTCATCCTGTTTTATTTACATGCACACACACACACAGGATTCTCTTACGACTTAAGATACTTGTAAAACTTCCAGATAGAAGGGTCTTTCTCTTTTCAGGTGTTTTCACTGCTTGGTAAATTATATCTGTTGAACTAATAATTCAGTGGCTAGGAAAAGACCATATTCATATGATTTTTTCAGAAGATAGATTAAGTTCATTTGATTTGTGACCTTGTTTTCCCTGAAAAATTAAAATTAATGATACCTAAGGCTTTCAGCGCTATAATGGATGATGAATGAACAAATCTATGATTTATTATAGCCAGTGCATGGAAATTGGGTTTTCTGCATTTTCACAGATCTGATGTGGAAAGAGATTTTGAGTCATTTAAATGTGTTAATACAGCTTTCACAAAAGCAGTATCAATAATGGTTAGATAGAAAGCAGTAAGCTATTCTGATTCATCAGAGATAAGGTCTGAGACCTGGCTTTCTCAAAATATTGCCTGATGGTTTTATTGTGGTTATTGTTTTTGTGGTTATTATGAATGTAAATAATTTTACATGTTTATAGCTAATAAAGTTTTCTTCAGGAAAAGTTGGTATAGCCATGGCTTTGATTTTACTTTAATGTTTTTATGTAAAAAGTTTAATATATACTGAATTACATATTATAATTTTAATGTATATTTAATTAGCATATATATCAGCTTAATGGGGATCTTTGTTTTCTTTTTCCATTTCAGAAACTTATTGCTTATGGGCACTTGACTGGCAATGCTCCAGATAGTACAACACCAGGCAAAAAATTAATTGATAGAATTATTGAAACAATTTGTGGCTGCTTCCAAGGTCCTCAAACAGATGAAGGAGTTCAGTTGCAAATAATAAAGGTAATTGATTATGTAGTGAATTTGTCATTCATAATCTCTGTTTTTAAAAATCAGAAGCCATTTATCTTGGAAATATTTGGAAAGGTCATTTTATGTGCTTTCCAGCTGTAATAGAGGTCATTTAGTTGCTTTTTAGACACCATATGAGGGGGTTTTGTTGAATGTCAGGAGTTCACTAGAAGATTATATTTCTAAGTCTGTTATTTTGAAGGTCCCAACTTAGGCTTGGGCCCCCAGAGTTTTTCAGTTTCTGGAATGTTTACTGTACATATTCCATCTTTTGAGCTTTAGGGTCCATGCGATGTTCCTGTGATCCCTCTAGTTTCTTCACTACTTCTGGACCCCTTATAGTCTGCCCTCTAGACCCATGCTTCACCATGTGAACTATTTGTGTACCAGCTTTCCTGATTCCCTTGTACCTATTCATCTGCTGAACCTGCTTAGCCAAACATTTGCCGTAATATACCTGGATGATTAAACTCCTTTAAAGAAAAGTCACTCAATTGTTTTTTCAGTCTCTTATAAATTTTGAATTCTTAATATGACAACTAATGGTAGTGGTGATACATTTATACATCAGTAGAATTTTCTTTTTTTTTTTTTTTTAAAGATTTTATTTATTTATTTGAGAGAGAGAATGAGAGAGAGCACATGAGAGGGGGGAGGGTCAGAGGACGAAGCAGACTCCCTGCCGAGCAGGGAGCCCAATGCGGGACTCGATCCAGGGACTCCAGGATCATGACCTGAGCCGAAGGCAGTCGCTTAACCAACTGAGCCACCCAGGCGCCCTACATCAGTAGAATTTTCTTATACTTTTAGTACTTTTGAAATAATTTACATGTATAAAGTGTTTTTCATGTGTGAATATAGCCCCTTCTGAGTCTTTCGGTTTCATAGCTATTTTCACTTCACAAGTCATATCTTTATTCTAAAAAGGCTGCCCAGTCAGTTGGCCTGTCATTTGCAATTTGATATCAGTCATGGTTTATTTAGCATATATCAATGCTGACTCTGCATAGCAGTGTACAACATAAAAGGACAAAAGAGTCCTTGCTCTTGAGAAATTGCAAGTACCCTAATGTATGAACATTCATGTAAATTAAAGTTGTTGACTTCTTTGGAGGATTCACTTAGGATTATTTTAAATGCTTTATTCTAATTTAATCTGATATTTTAATGCTTAATTCTATTTGTAAACCTCTTCAACAATAGCAGTACATTATTGAGTCTGGTCTGTAAGAAAGATTTCAGAAAAATTTGGGAGTGAGTACGACATTGTGTATCCTCCAAAGTTGACAGTCTCATTCGACAGATCTATCATATGAAGCATATCTGTGTTCTCTTGTGACAGAGTTAATGCTGTGCATTTTAAGAAACTAATATTTTTATTAAAATGAAACTTGGGTTGAAACAATATGATTGAATAGTTTCTAGTCATCTGGGTTTGGATTATTTGGAAGCTACTGCCAGTTGATGATATATATTCAAGGCTGTTAGAAATTCTCTTGGTATATACTGAAAATTCTGTTAGTGTATATCTGAAAGTGGTAATGGTGTGTAAAAGCTGTAATTATAATATACAAATACTCATATTTTTGTGCTGAAACTCTGGATATAGAAAATTGCTTCAACTGTGTCTTTCTTTTTAAAGGCTTTACTTACTGCAGTAACATCTCAACACATAGAAATTCATGAAGGAACTGTACTGCAAGCTGTGAGAACATGTTACAATATCTATCTAGCGAGCAAAAATCTCATCAATCAGACAACAGCCAAAGCTACTCTTACTCAGATGCTAAATGTTATCTTTGCACGCATGGAAAACCAAGCAGTAAGTATTAAAGAGAGAGATTTAAAGAATACCACAGGCATCAAATATAGAAAAGAATTTATAGAGAAATTACAGTGAAATCTGTGCTTGTAGGAAGAATGTTGTCATTTACAGTTCTACTTACTGGAGATCTGTGGTATTATTTTGCTTTGTTTTGAGGTTTACTGACTTGTTTGACTTTGGAAAAAATATATTTTTAGTGGTTCACAAGTAGAATTTAAAAGATATTTACTGTCATCATCCTCATGGAAGTGTTTATAAATTGATAATATTTTTATTGTACTCAAGCTTAGTAGATGATTTTAATGTAGGTATAAAACTACGTAATTTGGTCTATTCTGCTATAAAATTATTTAATCATTGAGTCCTTTAAAAATAAAATATGTGTCTGTATTGTGGAAATACATTTTGGGGGGGTAAGAGATCAGCCAAAGAATCATTTGTACATATTTTTAAATTGTTCAAGTCTTCATAATTACAAATCGACTTTTAACTTTTTTTTGAGCCGATTTTAAGCTTCTAATATTACAGAGAGATCTCCTTTACCCCTCTTTCCCTAATGCCAGCATCTTATATAACCATATTACAATAACCAGAAACAGGAATTGACATTTGTATATTACTGTTAAATAAACTACAGAGCCTACTTGAAGTTTACCAATTTTCCTACACATGTCCTTCTTTGTTTCAAGATCCAATCCAGGATCTGACTTTGTACTTAATATGAATTTAGTAGAGGATAGGGATGATGCTAAATACCTGAAGCACACAGGACAGCTGACAGTCCCTCTCCACAACAAAGAATAATCCTGATCTAAAATGTCAGTAGCACTGATGTTGAGAAACCCTAGTCTAGAAAGTACGGAGGTTTATAGAAAATGTTTAAAGGTTTATTTTCATGCAATAACATTTATAAAAGGATATTTCTAGAGTTTCTTTAACTCTGGAATAAATAGAACTAGAATTCAACACCATGCTTTTCTATAATTTCAAAGCATGTGCTTGCTCCTCTAAACCATAGTGCAGATCTGTTGAAGTTTAGGCTGAGGGTGGGAATGCATTCCAAGTCATAGGTTCTTCACTGCTAATTTGGAAATTGACTTTCTCATGAATGGGCTAAAGTATTGGTCTGAAAATTCTCTTCTGATGCCATCTGTGCATGTAGTCATGCCCATCAGTTTCCTTATCTGTAAAATACGAGATTTAGACCATGCGTATTATAAGGTTCCCTACATTTTGAGCATTAAAATATTTTAATTTATATTTATTTTATAAATTCATATAATTAGTTCTGGTATTTCCACATAAACTGGACTATTACTAAGGAATATGAAATGTTCATTTTTGGCACAGTGAAGTATTTACCTTTATGGAAATTAATTCTGTGAGAGTCATTCTTATTAGGCCATGAGGACCAGAAGAGATGTGTCTAAAAGCAGTAAAATGCTGAAAAATGAAATCCTGTGATTCTGATCATCACTGTTTTAGCATCTTACAAGTAAGCCAGTTTTATAGGTGGTATTGTATGTATAATAATGACTGGTCTCCTAAAATAAAACTCAACATTTGTTGATACCATTTTTCATCCTTATTAAGATGACTGATTGAGCAGAGACATTTAAGAACTCATTGCTATTTTATTTATTAAATGCAATTTTATTATTTTTTTGATTAAAAAGACATTTGACAACATGACATAAGAACATGTTATACTGAAAATCCCTCCCACTCTTGTTTCTAATTTGGTCATTTCCTAACCTCCACTCTCTAGAGGTAACTATTATTATTAACTACTTTCTTGTGTATCTACATTTTGTCTATGTATGTATGGGTAAAAATGAGCATGTGTTTTATTTCCGCATCCACTTTTTCCCCTCCCTTAGTGAAACTTCTATTTGATTTTTGGAAAATCCACTATTGGCAATAATACAGTTATTATTCTGAGGCTATTAGAATTTAGTTTTTAAATTTTGTTTTGTTTAGGTTATACATTTACATGATTCAAACACCAAAAATAGTGAAGAGAAGATATATGCTGAAAGACTTCCATCTCTGTTCTTACGTACATCCTTCTAAGAAGTAACCACTGTTACTTGTTTTTGTGTGTTTTTAGTATATTTTATGTGCTTTGCTTCTGATGGATAAAGTGTCACCTTATATATAAAGGATTTATAGTTCAGTGTAACATTATCCCTCCAAATTTTAAACAACTCATTTTACTAATATTGGAAATTATTTTATTTCTTTCCAGTTGCAAGAAGCCAAACAAATGGAAAAAGAAAGGCATCGGCAGCATCATCATCTGTTGCAGTCTCCAGTAAGCCATCATGAGCCTGAATCACCTCAACTTAGATATTTGCCACCTCAAACTGTTGATCACATGTCCCAGGAACATGAAGGGGACCTTGATTCCCATACAAATGATGTGGATAAAAGCCTTCAGGATGACACAGAACCTGAAAATGGATCTGATATTTCCAGTGCAGAAAATGAACAGACTGAAGCTGATCAGGCAACTGCAGCTGAAAGTAATCTTTTTGGGAGGGGGCTGTGGGGCATGTGTGTGTGTTAAGGGAAGAGTGTAGGCATGCGTATTTGGGAAAGAAATGTGGAAAGGGTAATATGACTTAATGTATATCAGACACATGGTAATGTGGATTTTTCCATCCTATATGGTGAAGTTATTGACTTCAACATAAAAGACACCTATTAACAATACTGTGCATTTGTTAGCATCTCATGAGTAGTATGATTTACAGACTTGTTTTGGAGGAGATATATGTTACTAAACGGGGTCATAAATGTCTGTTAGTGTGTTTTATAAGAACTTGAGTTTTCTTCTTAAAATTAGTTTCACAGCAAACAAAAGACCTAAGGTTTTCTGGAATATGAAAGTTTTAGGGCATCAAAATGTTATTGGTTTGGAAAAATATTATGGTCTATAAAGTACTGAAATTAAATATAAAAAGAAATCTTTTGAGTAACCAACCACCTGACATACAAAAATATTTTTATATCCTGATGTGTAGTAATCACTAAAATTGAGATGTTCTCTGATAGTATTTTTCTAAGTAAATTTATTTATAAGAAAAGAGTGGGGCGCCTGGGTGGCTCAGTCGATTAAACATCTGATTCTTGGTTTTGGCTCTCTGGTTGTGATCTCAGGTTCATGAGATCAAGCCCCGAGTCGAGTTGGGTTCCGGGCTTCTCGCGCAGCATGGAGTCTGCTTGAGACTTTCCCCCTCTGTCTCCCTCCCCCTCTGCTCCTCTTCCCGCTCTTTTTTTTTTTTTTTTAAAGATTTTATTTATTTATTTGAGAGAGAGAGAGAATGAGAGAGAGCACATGAGAGGGGGGAGGGTCATAGGGAGAAGCAGACTCCCTGCCGAGCAGGGAGCCCGATGCGGGACTCGATCCCAGGACTCCAGGATCATGACCTGAGCCGAAGGCAGTCGCTTAACCAACTGAGCCACCCAGGGGCCCTCCTCTTCCCACTCTTGTGTGCTCATGCTCTCTCTCTCTCAAATAAATAAATAAAATCTTCTTTGAAAAGGGTTACAAGATAACAAAAATTACATTTATTTATTTTACGAATTTATTTTTCTAAAAATAATCACATGAAGTCATTTTTTTCCCCCAAAACATTATTTTGAGCTTTAGCTATTCTAGGGAATTTGGTTGTTCCCTTTGTTCCTTCTTAGGTTGGTGTCAAAAAATGACGGAAATTCTCTTGCCTATTCACTGTATTTGTGTGGAAGTCGGATGGTTAGGGCTTAGTAACAGATTATCCGAATTCTAGATTTTTCTTTGAGAAAAGACTTCTGTAATATATTTTCAGCTCTTGAGTTTTTTTTTAACCACATCTTTTTTTTTTATGACAGTAGTGGCATGATTGGATGCCTTTTCACTATTTTTCATAGTGCTTTACTATTTATTTTAAAAGGGATAATTTTGATAAATCCAACCATTCACAGTACTCAAGCTAATAAGAAATCTGTACTGTTTATATGATTTACATTTTTCTAGTCTGTCCTTGCCAGAATTTCACCTACTTTTACTGTGAGTTTATAAAAGAGCTGATTGAAAGGGCTAATCCCTAATAAAGCTGAGACCTTGTTTATTCCTTCATTTCTTCATGGATTTGGTAAACATTTATTTAGCATACTGTGTCCTGGGTACTCTGTGGGACTTGGAGATAAAAACATTGTTCTTAGGGTACTCATGGTCTGCCTGGATGGTCAGGTGTATAAATGATGTATAATGGGATAAATATTCTGAAAGTGGCATGCACAAGATAATTCTGCTGAGGAGGGTTAGGCAATACCTTTGTAGAGAAAGCAATGATGATTTAGTTGAATGTTGTTGGATAGGAGTTGGAATTGGCTAGCTAGGAAATTTTCTGACAGAAGAAACATGGGCTGAGACCCAAGGAATGGAAGCATCTACTGTGTATGAGTCACCTTATAGGATACAGAATTATAAATAAAGCATAATTCACTGTGGCATAGTAATGATTATTTTGGCCCTGTAGGTGTTTTCTCCCAACAGCTGATAAAAATGAAAATTCTACCTGAGAAGCATTGGTTAAGAGTGCTCTGGAGTTAGATTATCTGCTTTGAATCACATCTTTATCACTAATTAGTTATATGACTTTGGACATAATGGTTAACTTCTAATGATTTCCTATGTGTAATAAATATTACTGTAATCTATTTCTGTTAGATAATTTGTGTGAGAATTGACTCTTGATTCAGTAGTTATTTTATACACATATTAGTGACTGTGTGTATTTAGTTTTGTTGAAACTAACTTTCAGACTCTAGATATCTAATTTTAGCCAACTAGAGCACAGAAATACAAAGCTTAGGGGCACCTGGCTGGCTCAGTCAGTGGAGTGTGTGACTCTTGATATTGGGGTTGTGAGTTCAAGCCCCCACGTTGGGTGTAGAGATTACTTAAAAAATAAAACCTTAAAAAAATGCAAAGCTTAAGGCTGGTGGAAAAATTATCTTGTCCAAGTATTTACATATTTTTACTCCACTAAAAATTTAAGTGTTATTATATTTGAATTTTTTATAAAGTAAGTTTACTGATTTGGTGTGCTCATTTATCAAATTTCCTCTTGTGGCATTCAGTATTTTATAGAATGTAGCAAACATAGATTAGTAGCAGTGAACAATAGGGAGGACAGGCTTTTGGAAGCCAGAATCGTAAGTAGTGGTCCTTTAGTGTAGTGTGAGCGGGGATGGGCTTGTTAGCACTATCAACTAATATGCTGTCTGATGCCATTTGAGTAGGGTCCTGGATCCCAAAGCATCCCAAAGTGCTAATTGAGCCTTCCTGAGATATTTGCAGCATTTCAAAAAATCTGATGGAAATCCTATTTTTATCTGCAAGCTAACTCTGGAATGTCACGTTTTATCAGTTTATCTTAGGTTATTCAGAAGTACTGATGGGCTTTTCAATCTGTTTTTGATTGTTAAATTGGGGGATGAATTCTTTTTTACTTATTAAATTTAGTTTTACATTGGATATGTAGATTCTCTGGGGGGAAGAAATAGTAAAGAAGGGATGGAAAGCATTGGTGGACTCCCAGATAGCCCTATGTCTCTTCTTCAAGGACTTCAAAAATATTAAGGCACAACAATGAGCTTGTTATTATTGATGAACTGAATTAATCAATGTAGGCTCTAATTACATTTAATATATACTTAGAAGAGTGTCAGATGTGTTAGATATGTTTCATTCAAAATACTGTAACATCAAAAACTAATGATGTAATGTATGGTGATTAACATAACATAATAAAATTAAAAAAAAAACCAAAATACTTTAAAATGTTTGGCTCCTAAAGGAATAATCTAGAAAATTTACTTACGTTGAATCATCATTTAATAGTTTGTCAGGTAAATCATTTTTTAAATTGACTTGAATTTATAAAATATTTTAAATATGGTTTAGTTATGAATTTTGAAGGTTTAACTTGTAATCTCTTCTAGTTTCATGTATCTATTATATTTTCTTTTATTCTTAGTTTTTAAGGAAAGTTTTTAAATTTTAAATGTTTAGTAAGGTTTCCAAAAAATTAAAATAATGCTTTCTTGGATTTTTCTTTCTTAAAGCGTTATCTAAAAATGACATATTATATGATGGAGAAAACCATGACTGTGAGGAAAAGCCACAAGACATTGTACAGAGCATTGTAGAAGAAATGGTGAACATCGTTGTTGGAGGTAGTGTATTTCACTCAAAATTAGTTTTTTCTGTCTTTGATATTTCATCCTACTATGGAGGTTATTTATATAATGTGTGGAGCAAAAATACAAGCTTTCTCAGCTTAGCGTGCGTGTATAGAAAAAAATATTTAAACATCTTTAATTATAGAAGAGTTACTCCCTTTTTTCTCCAGGTTCAGTTATAATCTTTTATAAAAACCCATTATTCCCCTACCGCATTAAAAAAAAGTTGATGCCATTTCATGTTTTTGTTTTTGTGTTTGGTGGCAGAGATATATTCTTTATCCTCCTAAATGTTGTAAACTTTATAAACTAGAAAATAATTGAAATTGATTTGGTTTTGAGTATGCATATCATTTTTGGAAAAATCATGCTTTCTTATGCCTTTATTATCACAACCAATATATAGTTGATATAGGGCCAGTTCCTATCTTATGGATTGTATTATAAAGATGTCTTAAAGTTTGTTAGGAATTTAACTCATATTTTCATAAATAATATTATTTATAGAGAGGATTAGATTTGAGACCAATCCACTGAGGCTTATTTAATTCATGGTATCTTGCACAGGACTAAGATAGTACCTTGTTACATATACTTCTAGATGTATGATTAAATGTACAGTATGGCTTTTGAATGAGAATAATACTGTTCCAGCAATACCTAACTCCCACTTATAACATCATTTCTAAGAATATATTTTCTCCTTTAATGCAACACTAGAATCAGGCATTCATCTGATTGCCTTCTCGTTTTTTCATCTTTTCATTCAGCAAATACTAAGGAAATGCGTACAGTTGTGTGGCACTGTAGGAGGATACAAAAGTTAATCCAAGATAGACCATGCTCTGGAAGAAGGGGGTTCTGGAAAGTATGTATGTAAGACTAATACAAGGTATAAAGTGATAAGTGCCATTACAAAGAAACAGCTAACATCCTATTAAAATTCAGGAAAAAAGTGATTATTTCCAGCTAAAATGATCCAGAAGGGCTTCATGTAGGAGATGACACTTGAACTTAGACTATATGGATTCACACAGGTATGGGGAGTGGTATTTGATGTATTGGAAGCTCTGTTGGCTCAAGTCTAGAGGAGAGGACTTTAGCCAAACTACCCACCTGGGAATTGACAGGTCATGGTTTGGCTGAAGTATAAAGTATGTGATGTCATATAATAGACACTAAGGTTAAAGAAATCTTGAACAAACTTACTAATTAAAGGTTTAAGATTTTAGACTTTATTCCATCATAAAATGAGTTACCATTAAGGATCTTTAAACTAAGAGATGGAATGATTAGAATTCTGTTTTAAGAAACTAAGTAGGGAAGTAGAAAGTACAGTAGGAGACCAGTGCAGTAATGGAATCCTCAATAGGACAGAAACAGTGGAAATGGAGAGGGAAACGTGAATGAGAAGTGAGATAATGAATGTTAAATCAAGAAGACTTTGCAACTGATTAAATACATAGGTGAGAAAGAGAAATTATAAGGTTTGTCGGAGATCCCCAAGAATACCCCAGGGTTTTGTGATTCACTAGAAGGACTGACAGGATTCATCATATAGTTAACGCTCACCACTAAAATTTTTACCATGTAAAGGTACAGTACAAAATCATCAAAGAGAAAAGGCATATGAGGCAACATCTAGAGGAAATCAGGTGCACACTTCAGGAATCCTGTCCTAGTGAAGTCACACAGGAGGTTCTTAATTCCTCCACATCAGATTGTGAGTGTTGGCTACCAGGGCAGCTCATTAGACTCAGTGCCCAAAGTTATGTCTGCTCCCTTTACTTACATGTAACCTAATTTCAGATTTCCAGAAGGAAAGC
Source organism: Leptonychotes weddellii (assembly GCF_054177405.1). Classification (NCBI taxonomy): domain Eukaryota; kingdom Metazoa; phylum Chordata; class Mammalia; order Carnivora; family Phocidae; genus Leptonychotes; species Leptonychotes weddellii. The sequence continues at coordinate 112,489,063 of NC_138372.1, read as the reverse complement.
TGGTTTTCAGCATAAACCACATTATTTGTGCAAATGGTTTAGGCACAGTGAGCCACTCTTACTAGTTCTGGGAATAGTGGGAACCCTCCCAAAATGTAAGTTCCTCGGTGCCAGCCAAAGGCCAGCCTTGAAAGCAGGCCTTTCTAAGGATAGGCAGTCTCAGGCCTTGCTGTGTTAACTCCTCTCTGCATGGGTGGTCTGCCAGTTTCTCAGCCTAAATGGATAGGTGGATGCTCTAGAACTGGTAGAATTAAATCATGTTGGAGGAGAAGTTGGCTTGGGGAAAAAAGTACTAATTTTTATTTTGACATACTAAATGTGACCTTTTAGTGTACCATCCATGTGGGAATTTTATGAATTACATAATAGAAATATAGAAATCTGCCCTAAGATATCAAGGCACGTGCTATAGATGGGAGTCATTCTGTTAAAATTAATAGTTGAAGCCATAAAATCATTGAATAAGAAAGTATAGAGACTAAAGAAGAGGCCATGATCTTGGGGAGTATGAATTTAAAAATAAACCAAAAAAGCCCTGTAAACTTATAATCAGGGAAGAAAGAGCATTATGTGTCCATGCATTTTTTTAAAAGTTTAATAATATATACGAAGGGATGGCAAATTATATTCCATGAACCACATTTGGCCCATTGTCTATTTTTGTAAATAATGTTTTCTCGGAACACATACTCGTTTGTTTATGTTTTGCCTATAGTGGCTGTCTTTGCACTACAAAAGTAGAGTTGAGTAGTTGGAACAGACCATATGGCCTGCAAAGCCTAAAATGTTTACTAACCGGCCCTTTGCAAAAAAAAACTTTACCAGTCTCGAATACATATCAATTCGAGTGTGAAGTGAAATTTCTCTCATTTTTCTGCAACTTTTTACTCAGAGCATTTTCATACCTAGAGAAAAGTCCAAAGAAAGTCCAAAGAACAGTACAGTGAACACCTGTATGCCCCTTTCTCTAGATTCACTAGTTGTTAAGAATTTTGGTACATGTTTTATGTATCTTTAAATGGATGTACACACACACATACATGTATGTAAATATGTGAGTTTTGCTCATCTTTGCTGAGCCTTTTAAAAATTGGTTATATATATCTTGATACTTTACTCCTAAATACTTCAGCATATATCTTCTAAGAATAAGGGCATTCTCATACATAACCATCATTCATTTTCACACCTAAGAAAATTAACACTATTTCAAGAATATCTAATCTAATACTACATTTTAAAATGTTCCCAAATTTCCAAAATGTCTCTCTTATATCCTTTTTTTTTTTTTTCCTTTTCTTTTTTAAGTATGGGATCTGAGTACACTTGCTGCATTTGATTCTGTCTCTTTGGTCTTGTTAGTTTAGAACAAGTTCTCTTGCCTCTTCCCCCATCTTTCATAACATTTACCTTTTTTTAAAGAGTATGATATTGTCCTGTAGAATGTTATACATTTTGAGTTGATATGACAGTTTCCTGATTTAGATTAAATGTATTTGGCAAGAATACTGCATAGGTAATGTTGGTGCTTCTTATTACATCATGTTATGTTAACTGGTGCATAACAACAAGTTACCCCTGTTAGTGATAATGTTTGATCACTTGGTTAAGAGGATGACCACCAGGTGTCTTCATTGTAAGGGAGCATTTTTCCCTTTATAACTATAGTTGACCGACCCTTCAACGAATGACATGGATTGGAACTACATGGATCCACTACATGTGGATTTTTTCCCCCCATAAATACAGTCCTGTGAAGGTATTTTCTCTTTTTAAATAATTTTTCTTAGGATTTTTTTCTTTAGTTTACTTGACTGTAAAAATACAGTATATAATACATGTAACATACAAAATATGTCTTAAACAACTGTTTATGTAACGCTTCTGGGCAGCAGTAGTCAAGTTTTGGGAGAGTCAGAAGTTACACGGCTTTTCAACTACATGAGGGGTCGGCACCCCTAAGCCCCGTGTTGTTCAAGGGTCAACTGAAATATGAAATAAGTAATCTGAAAGTGATACTTCGAGATCATAGAAGGATCCATCCACTTAGTGGTTTTAGCATCCATTGATGATCCTTGACTTAGATACTGCATTGGTTACAAAATAGTGATTTCATAATTCTAACATTAATTGACACTTTTCTATGAAGAAGAGCTCTTCCTCTTTAAAAAAAAATAATACTGTGAGCTCATGGGTTCTTTTGTTATTCATTGTATTATAATCATTTACTATTTTTCTTTTTTTTTTCCTTTGTTCCCGATCTAGCCAGTAGGAATCCAGCTCCTGTGTCTTTCTGATGTGATTCCATTATCTTTGAGCATTTCTTTGTTTCCTGAACAGCAAGATGTTTTAAGTTAAATGTTCAACTATCGCTTGCCCCAGCCCTGGAATCTGTTACTTCTTTAAGGAGTTTTTGTTCTTTTTAGTGGACAATTGTATCTAGAAACTAGGTGTACTCATGTCATGGTGTCATTACTTCTTAGCCTTTCCAGTGTACTGAGACAGGCAGATCTACAGTCACAAGTTCATATTGATAGTTCCAGGTCACATCCAGTGCCACTAGGTTTCTCTTCATCTTCTTACATTTCATATTTGTATCTCCCTTTTCCCACAGTAAAAACCCAAATTCTCAGCAACAACTTACTAATTTAAAGTTCAAAATGTTTTTATATGTGTGTATTTAGAATATATCCTACTAAGGATGAATAACAGCTACACTATTTACAACTATTTTATTGATTTAATTTTATTTATTTGAAGATCACTTGCATGAATCAACGTCAAAATTATATGAAACATATACTCAGAATTCTTCCATGCAGTCCTTCCTTTGCTGACCTACCTGAGATAGGTAGCCACCTTCATTAGCTTTTAGTTTATCCTGTGTGTATTTCCCCCAGACTGACAAGCAGGTACTTAACATTATTTCTCTTTCTTTTTGGCAAAACACTGTGTATCTTCTCTTTTTTTTTTTTTTGGTCTCCCTTTTTTTCACCTAATATATACTATAAATATTCTTATTTCCGTTGATAGAAATTTTCCTTATTTTTTCTCTTGGCTCTCTGCATAATACTCTATTATGTGGCTATATCATAGTTGACTCAACCAGTCCCTTACTGACAGGAAATTTAGTTGTTTCCAGTGCTTTGCTATTACAGGTAATGCTGCAGTGAATAGCCTTGTACATCTGTATTGTTTCATATTTGTGGGGATTTATCTTGAGGAAAGATTCATAGAAGTGAGATTACTGGGTCAAGTGGTAAATGAATATGAAGATTAATTAGCTATTGCTGAATTTCCCTTCATAGGTATTGTACCGTTATGCACTCTTTTTTGGGGGGGGGGGTACAGTTTTGCACTCTTACCAGCAATGTGTAAGAGTGCCTTTTTCTCCATAACTGCCAGTGGAATTTAAAGTTTTGAATTTTTGCCAACCTGTTAGGTGAGAAATGTATCTTAGTTTATTTTTTTTTAATTCTAGTATATTTAATGTTTAGTGTTGTATTAGTTTCAGGTGTACAATATGGTGATTCAACAATTCCATACATTACTCAGGGCTCATGATAAGTGTATTCTTAATCCCCTTTACCTAATTTCACCCATCCCCCTTCCTCTCTGGTAACTACCAGTTCTCTTTATTTAAATAGAGTCTGTTTTTTTGTCTGTCTTTTTTTTTTTCTTTGTTCATTTGTTTTGTTTCTTAAGTTCCACATATGAGTGAAATCAAATGGTATTTGTCTTTCTCTCACTGACTTACTTCACTTAGCATAATACCATCTAGATTCATCCCTGTTTTTGCAAATGGCACGACTTTATTCTTTTTTATGGCTAAGTAATATTCCATTGTGTATGTATACCTCATCTTCTTAGCTTGGTTTTAATTTGCCTTTCTCTATGAGTGAAATTAAATATCTTCTCAAACATAGGGGCCATTGTATTTCTTTTTTTAGTGAATCATCTATTCATGTCTTTTGTTCATTCTATCAGGTTTTAATCTTTGTTATTCTTGCTTTTTCCCTTAGGTTTTTTTTTTTTTTTGTATAGCATTCTTTTTTTTTTTTTTTAAAGATTTTATTTATTTATTTGAGAGAGAATGAGAGAGAGCACATGAGAGGGGGGAGGGTCAGAGGGAGAAGCAGACTCCCCGCCAAGCAGGGAGCCCGATGCGGGACTCGATCCAGGGACTCCAGGATCATGACCTGAGCCGAAGGCAATTGCTTAACCAACTGAGCCACCCAGGCGCCCTTGTATAGCATTCTTATTTAATTTGATGCTTATCAGTTTTGATGTATATGTAATTCATGACAAATACTGGCCTTTAGAATTTTTGGTTATTGATACCCTCATATTTTCATTTTTTTTCCTTCTCCGTTTTAACCTTTCTGTTGCACCATTTACATTTTCTTAAGCTTCAAAACCCAAAGTACTTACTTTTACTAAGCCATTTCATGAACATTTTCTTTCAAGATCTTTAATTTCTCCCATTATTCTTCTTGGTGATCACTGACTGGTTCTTCCACCTTTTGTTTTTGGGGGTTTGTTTGTTTGTTTACAAAATTACTGTGAGGTCTTCCTGTAAGGCCAACACTTCCTGCTGCTCAGAAAGAAACTACTTCTGCAAGGCTGCCGCTCGATGTGTAGAACAGGCAAGTAAGAGGCAGCAAATACTTCAAACCACATGTGCCTCAGATCCCCTTTGTTCATGTCACTTCAGTGTTTCTTAATAACCAGCTCTACTTTGTATTTCTTGAACTGTGAATCTTTCTGACTTAGTTTGAATTCTGAAAACATGCTCAGTGCCTTCTTCCCACAGCAAAAACCTCAACCTGCTCTATATTAACTTTTTTTAAAATAAATTCTAATTGAGTATTTATTTACTCCTGTAACCTACCTAGGCTCTCTCTGACTGCTGTGTATCAGCCAAATCAGAGAACCTGTGCTAGTAAATTCAACTCAATAACATAGATTCAATATCTACTATTTAAAAATATTTAATGCCAGACTGCATATTAGAGCTTCAACGACAATAAGACATCTTCCTGACTTTCAAGGGTCTAAAATCTAGTGAGGGAAAAAGTCACATTAATAGATAATGTCAATATTGTAAGCCCTGGAATAGAGGTGTGTTCAGGGTTCTCCTGGAATCCAGTAAGAAATTATTGGACCAATCTTGAAAGTGAAGGATATCTTTCTGAGAAAAATTCTTTCTTGGAAAAGTAAGCAAAGTAGGAAGATATGTCTAATAGCAGAAGCCCAGAGATAATGAAGAATGGATATGAGAAAAACTGTAAGTTTTACATTTTGTTTAATAAAAACTGTTGTATTATTTTTAATACTTGTTTCAAAATACTTTTTATCCTTCTGAATTTTAATCAAACTAAGATAGTGGATAAAATTACTGTATCAGCCGTTCCTGTTTAACAAAACACCCCAAAACTTGGGGTCTTAAAACAATGAACATTTATCAAATTCATAGTTCTGTTGGTTAGCTGTGTGGGTCTTCTGATCTGATCTGGGCCTGCTAGGCTGGGGCTTGATGGCCTAGGATGGCCTCACCCACATATCTATCTGCTGGTTGGCAGAGTGATTAGTTTGGTTACTGGAGGGATCAGATAGGGCTTCTTGTCTGAGCTTTCCTTAATCTCTGATTTCCAGGCTTCTTTATACAGTGGTTTTAAAGTCCAAAGAGCTGCAAGCCAGAGTAAAGCCCAAGTTACAAGCACTTTTCAAATCTTTGCCTGAGTCACATTTTTTTTTTTTTAAATGAACCATTAGGCAAAGCAAGTCATATTGCCAATTCCAGAGACAATTTATGGAGACAGAAACTCCACCTTTTTAAGGGAATAGTTGCAGTTCACTTAGCAAAAAGATCATTTATACAAGGATAGGAAAAATCTCTGGCCATCTTTACAATCTACCAGGACCCATGTAGGCTTTATAAAGTTTTATGATTTTCTTCTTTTTTCTTCCTTTATTGTATTACTTTCACCTTGAAAAGCACGTGCCAGTTTGCCTTGGAGCTGGTTATTAGTTATAAATTACAACAAGAAGGGACAGTCTTTTTGTTTGCTTTTATTACTACTAATTGAATACATTAACCTCCTCTCAGATTCCCTTTGTTCTTTCTACTTAGCCTTTTTTTAAAAACATTTTCTTATTTAAATTCAATTAATTAACATATATTACTGGTTTCAGAGGTACAGGCCTGTGATTCATCAGTCTTATATAACACCCAATGCTCATTACATCATGTGCCCTCCTTAATGTCCATCACCCAGTTAACCCCATCCCTCTACCCCTCGCCCCTCCAGCAACCTTCAGTTTGTTTCCTGTGATTAAGAGTCTCTTATGGTTTGTCTCCCTCTGGTTTTGTCTTGTTCTATTTTTTTCTCTCTTCCCCTATGATCCTCTGTTTTGTTCTTAAATTCCACATATCAGTGAGATCATATGATAATTGTCTTTCTCTGATTGACTTATTTTGCTTAGCATAATACCCTCTAATTCCATCCATGTCTTGCAAATGGCAGGATTTCATTTGTTTGATGGCTCAGTAATATTCCATTGTGTGTGTATGTGTGTGTACACACACACCACATCTTCTTTATCCATGCATCTGTCGATGGACATCTGGGCTCTTTCCATAGTTTGGCTATTGTGGACATTGCTGCTATAAACATTGGGGTGCAGGTCCCCTTTGGATCACTACATTTGTATCTTTGGGGTAAATACCCAGTAGTGCAATTGCTGGGTCATAGGGTAGCTCTATTTTCAACTTTTTGAGGAACCTCCATACTGTTTTCCAGAGTGTCTGCACCAGCTTGCATTCCCACCAACAGTGTAGGAGGGTCCCCCTTTCTCCGCATCCTCGCCAACATCTGTTGTCTCCTGACTTGTTCATTTTAGCCATTCTGACCGGTGTGAGGTGGTATCTCATTGAGGTTTTGATTTGGATTTCCCTAATGCCGAGCAATGTTGAGCATTTTTTCCTGTGTCTGTTGGCCATTTGTATGTCTTCTTTGGAGAAATGTCTGTTCATGTCTTCTGCCCATTTCTTGAGTGGATTATTTGTTCTTTGGGTGTTGAGTTTGGTAAGTGCTTTATAGATCTTGGATACTAGCCCTTTATCTAATACGTGATTTTTTTCCCTTAGTTTTTAAAAGTCCTTTTTATATTAGGGTTCTGTGATATATTTTACAAATATTTTCTCTCAGTTTATTATTCGCCCAAGTCTTTTAATTTTGATATGGTGTATTTTTGCTCTGCAAAATTTTTTTTAAAAAATACTGTTCATGAATGCCTGTATACATAAATCTAAATGGGAACATACTACACTTACTGTTTTATAATCTGCTCTTTCACATTCTGTAGTTCCCATTTTATGTCAGTTTCTAATTCATTACATAGATGGTCCATAATTTATTTAAATAATCTCCTATTAATGCTAACATTTAGATTATTTCCAAGTTTTTGCTTTTTTATAAACTCTGCTCTGAGGAGCATTCTTTT
>NC_138372.1:112458814-112481457 GCF_054177405.1 Leptonychotes weddellii | reverse complement strand
TTTTTTTTTAAAGATTTTTATTTATTTATTTGACTGAGAGAGACACGGCGAGAGCGGGAACACAAGCAGGGGGAGTGGGAGAGGGAGAAGCAGACTCCCCGCCGAGCAGGGAGCCCGATGCGGGACTCGATCCCAGGACCCTGGGATCATGACCTGAGCTGAAGGCAGACGCTTAACCGACTGAGCCACCCAGGCGCCCTGAGGAGCATTCTTGTTATAGATATCTTTTAACACTTTAGGATAAATTTATAAAAAAGGAATACTTTAAAAAAATACTTTGATCAAGGCATATGGGCATTTAAATTTACATAATCTGCTTTGTTTAATATCACTTTACTAGATGGATTATATCTTACTGTTGTAATTTGTGTTTCTTTGACCACTTGCAGGGAGCATTCATTATTTTTGTAGGTAAATATTAGCAGTTTCTTGGTCCAGCTGAATATCTATAGGCTATTTATACTTTCTGAATTGCCTATTCATGACTTTTGCCTGTTTTTCCTTTTTTGGGTTTTTTTGTTCTTATTTCATGGTTTATTCACATCAAGAAATTAGCCCTTATTCAGTGTATTGTAAATATTTTTTTCTAGTCAGTCTTTGTTTTGTTTTCATTTTGTTTAGCCTTTGCATATGTTATTGTTCTGAGCAGATATTTGACCACACATAGAAAATGTAATAATTATTGTCCTTTTTTTCGTGAATTCTGTTTTTGCCTTGCTTAGGATGGATTTTACCACCCTAAAATTACAGAAATATTCTGCCATACATTTTTCTAATACTTTTGTTTTTATTTTTTGAATTTAGATCTTTAATTCCTCTGAAATGGTTATATAGAATCCATCCTTTCCCAATTAATTTGAAATGCCAGTTTTATCCTACGTGATTCTGTTTGAGTTTTCTGTACAGTAACATTGAGCTATTTATTGTATCCAGTGTTGAATTGTTTAAAATATTTTAATTTTATAGTATACTTTGATCTTTGTAGTGCAAGTCCCCCCACCCCTGCCAATTCTTTTAAACATCTATTAAATGTATTCTTCTACATGACTTTAGAACCAGTTTATTAAGTTAAAAAAAAAAAAAAGGTTTATTTAGTGATTAGAATTGTATTGTGTTTATAAGTTAACTTGGGGAGATATATCTTATTTGAAGTATTGAACCTTCTAATCCAGAAGTATAAGTTCATTCAGTCAGATCTTTTATGTCACTCAGTAAAATTTCATTGTTTTCTTCCTTTTGCTCTTGCACATTTCCTGTTTAATTATTTCTATGTTTTTTGTTTTAGTTTCGGTAGTATTTTGGATGACTCTTTTTTTCTCACTTCCTAATTTATTTTTTTTTAATTTTTACAGTTTTCATTTAACGTTGTATATAAAATTACTTTATTCCTGCATCTTCTCAATTGTTTCTGCCTTATATTTGCCCTTTTTCCTTTTCTACCTAACTACTGTCCAGTGTTAGTCTCGTGCTGACCACGTTGCTATGGTGAATGCCCACATGGACAGTTGTACCATGAGCCTTGTCTCGTGGTACTTATTCAGTGTAGATGATGTATTTCTTCCTGTAAACCTGCACTACTTTGTCAGTTTGCTGACCTTTGTGGTATCCTCACACAAATTGTACTTCAGCATCCTTTTGAATGGGCATGGATTGAATGTTGTACTTCTGTCTCAGCTTTTTGGAAAGGAGGGAAGACATCATCTTCCTGTGAATGTGGGAAGGTGCATTGAAATACCTTTTACTCTTCTTGCTCTGGTCAGAAGTCACAAAGGGATTGAACTTCATTTTGGTTGCTGGCACTTCAGCAATGGCCACAAGAAGCTCCCACTTCCTAATTTAATTGGAATATAGAAAAACCGTCATTTTTCCATATTTATCTCGTAGTTATTCACTTTCTAAACTCATATTGTTTCTAAAACTTTATTTCATTATCTTGGGTTTTTCTAGGTGAATAATGTATTTTGTCTTTGTTCTTTTACAGTATTTATTCCTCATTTTTGTTCTTTTGTTTCTGTTACGGAACATTTGTTTGAACCTCTAGAAAATATTGAATAGTGTTAATGATGGCAAGGAACCTCATTTTGTTTTTAACATTACTGTTGTATTTCACCAGTAAGTTTGATAATTGCTGTTGGTTTTTGGAGAATACTCTATCAAATTAAGTATATGAGTGTGTGTGTGCCTGGATGTGATTTTAGTTTTGTTTTTTAAGTCAGGATTAACTTGAATTTTTTCATACCATTGAAAAATACCAGATCAGCAATTATGAAAACTTACTGGTAAATATAGCAGTAATGTTAAAAACATTACATTTGTCTCTTGTTTATTTATATTTTTCCTAGTAATTTCAATGGGATTCATCAAAGGAGAAGTTAATTTTTAGTGGACTCAATTTACCACCTTGAAAACAGAAGTCTGCACTTATATTTAGGAGACAATTAGAGAGGGAGAATTAGAGGAGAAGACATAGAGAATAATAATATCTAACTCTATTAAGTACTTTCTGTGTATCCCAAATGATTTTATGTGCTTTACTTACATTTATTAAATTAATCCTCCCCAAACACTGGGATATTTAGGTGCTGTTACTATTTCCTTTTTTACAATGAGAAAATTGAGAGATTTAAGTTAACTTGTAGGAAGCAGTAAAGTGAAGAATGTTTTCAGTTCTTTTGAAAAATTTCCTAGGAAGGGAGGAAGGAAAGTATCATCAATGAATATTGATTATTCCTCTCAGAAATGTGAAAAAAGGATAAAAGTGGACAGTAGCAGAAGTGTAGCAAGAGTTGAAGGAAGATTTTTTTTTCAGTGAAAAGATTTGAATATGTTAATAAGTATTGGAGAAGATCAGTCATATACGTGAAATTGAAAATGTAATGTTGCAAGAAAAAACTTGAGTTGGGGGAAGATATTAATGAATGCAAGAAGAGATGGGTTTGAGGGTGAATGAATAGTTCACTTTAGAAGTACAAAGGAATATTTTTTCCCCTGAAATGAGAGGAAAGAGAAAGATTATTGTTGATGTCAGGGAACTTTATGGTGGGACAAGGGAGACTGAAGTAGGCTATGTTAAGTTACCTACTTCTTAGCTAAGTAGGTAATTTGTTTGTTTGTTTGTTAAGGGAAGGTGGAGGAGGGGCAGTGGGAGGGGATGTAATTGGGTATTGACAGAAAATGGAATAAGTGCTTTGAGGACAGTTATCATTTTCTGATAATCATTATTAAATTTTTTATGACTTCTTCCAGAGAACTCTTTGCATATTAAACATTTTTATATATGTAAGATATATATAATAAATAATATGTCTTTTAAAAGCTGTAGCGGTATTTAGCACATTAATACATACATATATATTATGCATATTATATATATATTAAAAGTTGTAATAGTATTAAGCATGTCTAATATTAGCATGTTAAGATCCAAAAGGTCCACTAGGAGAACTGTTTTGTGTAATGCAGAGTTTCCCAAATATATTTTATCAATGAATATCTTTTTCATGTACCAGTTGTTAATTGTAAAACGTACTTTGAAATCATCCAGTTTAAACTATCCAGGGTGTTCTAATTGGGAGAGCAGAAAGCAGCTTCAGAGTTGGGACATCAGATATACTCTTTTCATTACTGAATTAGCCAAAAATTGGGCACATGTTATCAGTTATAGACAAAATAATAGCTACCACTGATTTAGAATTAGTTGTGTTCTTTATGTATTGGGCGTATGTAGGGTATGTGTGTTTTGGTGATTCCTCACGAACATTATTATCTTTGTTGCTGATGAAGAAACTGAGGCAAAGAAAGATGAAATAAATTATCCAGTTAAATGGGGAGACATGATTGAAACACAGGTCTTTCATATTCCAAAATCTGTTATAGTATAGTATGTTTCCTTTGCTTATAGTTCTCTTTTAATTGGTAGCGTGAAATGAGCAATTTTCTGCCAGATGGCTGAGTTATGGCCACAGATAAGTATGTATTTCTTTTTTTAAATAACATACATTACACCTAGAATAGTTATGAAACTAGATATTATTTGCATTATCTCTTTGTTCTACTGGAAGTCATTTATTTCTGTTCATATTAATTAAAAGTATGATTACTCAAGAGTGACATGCTGAAAAATACTCAGGGGTGTAGCCATTTTTCCCATATCTGTGTTCTTAAGAATATATTATTAGAGTTATTAATAGGTATTCTAAAAAGAGGAAGAGGGGCTCATGGTAAAATAAATTTTGGAAACACTGCGTATTATATATTCCCTTTAGAGAGCAAATTAAAAACTGTAATAAAGAAAGCTATTTCCCAGCATATCTCTAACTTACTTGATAATGGGATTTTTTTTTAAGAATCTCTGTTAACATCTTAAGGCATTAGCATTCATTAGAACCAAGTTTAGTAAATGATAATATAGACCAAAAGAAAGCTTCTGTTTGGGCACATACCAGTTAGCCTTTGATCAGCTGAGTGTGTTTCCTAGCTAGAGCTACTTAAGGATTATATTTGGATGTATTCCAAATGCATACTTACTACTAAGTATGCTAACCTTTAAATGGTGCCAATACATACTGTTCCACATTGCTTTTTTGCCACTGTTGCGTTTTAAATACTCTTTATGCTTTTTCAGTACACTTCAGTTAAGTCAGATATATTTGCATGTTTTTTTATTCTTACCATTTTAGATATGGGAGAAAGAACTACTATAAATGCAAGTGCAGATGGCAACATTGGAAGTATAGAGGATGGTAGCGACAGTGAAAATATTCAAGCAAATGGAATTCCAGGAACACCAATTTCTGTTGCATATACACCGTCTTTACCTGATGACAGATTGTCTGTCTCTTCCAGTGATACTCAGGTATAAATGGGGGGCAGGGGGTATCCAGTTAATCTTACAGATTTATAGGCTACCAGCACCTTGTGGTGAATATATCTAGTTGATCTGCTGGCTAATTATAATTTGGGAAAATAAAAACTTGGGTTTTTCTTATTGATATAAATCAAAGCAGTTTATTCCCTGAATATATTGATAGTTAACTTGCCAACTCTAAGCTGTTTCATATATGTTCACATCTTCTCTATGCTCCCCGCTATTGATACCTTGTCAGGGCATGATGTGCTAGATTTTGTTTGTAATGGTATGAACTGGATAAATTTCAAGAGTTTTTTTTGGTGGCAAAGAGAGAATATTTTTAAAGAACTTATTTTTTGGGGTGCCTGGGTGGCACAGTCAGTTGAGCTTCTGCCTTCGGCTCAGGTGATGATCCTGGGGTCCTGGGATCGAGCCCTGCATTGGGCTCCCTGCTCAGCGGGGAATCTGCTTCTCCATCTCCCTCTGCCACTCCCCCATTTGTGCTCTCTCTCTTTCTTCCTCTGTTAAATAAATAAAAATCTTTATTTAAAAAAAAGAATTTCTTTTTTAAGGTATTAATTTATTGCTGGGGAGGAGAGTGGTATGTCAGATTAAAGAGAAACAGTGTGGCAAATTCCTCATCAGGTTTCTCCTCCAACAGAACCCCCTCCATTAATTACTGAACTGAATAAAATATATGGAAGGTTGAAATGATTTTACACTGGCAAATGTCTTTATTTACATGGTATGTTAACTTGTTTAGGAATCTGGAAATTCTTCAGGACCTTCACCTGGTGCTAAGTTTTCCCACATTTTACAAAAGGATGCCTTTCTAGTATTCAGGTCATTGTGTAAACTGTCCATGAAACCACTGTCAGATGGACCACCAGATCCAAAGTAAGTCATTACCTATTCTGCTTGACAAATAGTTTTTTAAGCTTGAAACTTACTTACTATAAGGTAGTCTTTGGATTTTCTTTTGTTCTTCTTGCCCCATAGAACTCTCAAAAATATATTTTAGGGTTATTTTGCTTTTTAAAAAATGTATTTGAAAAATAGTTCGAAAATTGCTAGATACCTTACACTGTTTCCCAAAGCATACCAACAATATTAGAGAATTGTGCCTGGTTGAACAATTGAAAGAATTCTTATTTCAGTATCATGAGTAACTTTGGAGTAAGTGTAGCTCTGTTACATTTAGCCTCATGCTAGGTTTCTGAAAGCTACCAGTTGAAAGGTAATAAAACCTAAGAGAAATGAATTCTAAAATTTATAACGAAAGATACTGCATATTCATTAAGGTCTGAAAAATGCTCTGATGTGATACCTTCCTCTGTGGGAAGCAGGAAGTACTTTGAGATAGGAGTCACTTGTCTGATTCCTGTCAAATATATTAGTTTAAACTGTAGGAAAGTGCCATTTTTGTAAGTCATAAGTCACCAAATATCTTTCATTTCATATGAGTCAAATGTAACTAATTCTTGCTTGAGACTGAGTTTGGGCACTATTGGAGAGCCATGCCTCCCTAATGTTGCAGCATGGTGTAATACAGCATGACAATTTAGGAGAACTTTCTGGAGAAAGAAATCTTAAAGGTGGCTTGGCCTGAGCGGCTTGGTGAAAAGGATATTGAAATAGGGGGAAAATGTAAGCACTACTTCATTTTTTAAAAACTCTAGAGCATTCCGGTTTCTAAATGTCACCTAAGAAGAAAGACGAGAGACAGTTACAATAAAAACTTTATTAAGTTTGGGGAGAAAAGAAAAACTTTGTAAGTTTTGGGAAACCACATTTGTTCTATTTTCTATAGTTTTATTTTGTCACATTGTACTGATTCAATGAGAAACATCTTTTAAGCCCTAAACCTAAAATTCTAAAATCTTTTTAGGCCCAAATCCTGAGAGTCAGAAATATAACACTGATTTTTCTTTATTTTGAAAATATAAACTCTACAGAAAAAGGATGAAGGTTGTTCAGATTGCAATATAAAGTTGACTATACCCTGTGTAATAAGAATATATTCAAAATTTTTTCAATTTCTTATTTTCACTATGACAGGAAAAATAACCATCTCATTCCGAATTGTTGAAGGTGGAAATAACTTAAGAATTTAGTGTTATTGCTGAAGGCCATCTTTGCCATGATTTAAAAATGTTATTAACCCTAAAAGTCTCAGATGTTTACTTTTCCAAATCAACTGTTTAAAAATGTGATTTGAAAAAATATTAATAAGCAGAAAAAGAATTCCTTAAAGTGCCCAAAATGAAAAGAAAACAAAAGAAAATACATGACTTTAAGGAGTACTCTATGGCAGGGGGCTTTCCTTTAGCACTATATAAAGAGTAATCTAGTTTTGGAGAGCTTCAATCTTTAATATTAGAAAGGATTCTTATTTTTGGAGAGCTGCAATCTTTAATATTACAAAGGATTCTTATGAGGAATAATGTAAATTAATTATCCTCCTACTCAGTAGACTTAAACCAAATATTAGGAAATTTTGTTTGAACATAAAAAAGACCTTTTTGGTCATCAGGAACATTAAACATTAGAATTGAATACAGAAGAGGGGCGCCTGGGTGGCTCAGTTGGTTAAGCGACTGCCTTCGGCTCAGGTCATGATCCCGGAGTCCCGGGATCGGGATCGAGTCCCACATCGGGCTCCCTGCTCGGCGGGGAGTCTGCTTCTCCCTCTAACCCTACCCCCTCTTGTGCTCTCTTTCTCACTCTCGCTCTCTCTCTCAAATAAATAAATAAATAAATAATTGAATACAGAAGAAATCAAATTTTCCACCCCTAGAAACTGTTCATTTTCCAAAAGAAAATATGTGGTTCCTATCTTACATGATTTTTTCCCCCAAAATTAATGACTTGTAGTTACATAATTTTCTTTTTTGCCTTTCTTCTCTTGATATTTTGTGATCTTGCTAAGATGATGTTCCAGGAAATGTTCGTTAAGCTTGAATTATAATTTGAAACTACCCCGTGAAAATCTGCGGGCCTGAAATTTCTAGCTTCTTTTGCCTTTATAAAAGTGTACTTGATTGTGTCATAAGACAATCATTTGATCATTTCTTCATTAATTAATGCTTTATAGATAGTAGGTACTTAATAAATGTTTAGATGGGTACATGAATAAATCCATGAGTTATATTGAGCTGGGGATACAAAAATAAAACCTATCACAAAAATTTATGTGTTAGATAACAGTAAGCTGCAGGTTGTAATAACTACTGGAATAGAGCAGAAAAGATAATAAATTAGCTAGACTAGGAAATAGTCGTAATATAAAAGCCTTGGAAGGCTTCAATATGAAGGGGAGATACTTAACCCATACCATATTTTCCGGGCTATTCATAATCTAACCTCGTACTGTTTCTAACTTGATTTAAGCTTTTTTTCCCCTTTGTTAATAACTATATTTGCTGCACATAGCCATCTTGGAAAGTTGATATGTAGCAGCAAGTAATGATATTATTGGTTCCAGTTTTATTTCAAAGATGGTAATATTTTTGTGATTCCCATTTACATGAAATTAAATATTTCTTGTTAGAGTTTCTTAGGTTCTTGAAATACTCGACCCTTAAAAACCATAAAATTTTTAAGGTAGAAATCAGGAACAGTTAAGTAAACTTAATTATCTGTGGTGTGAATGTAACTGATACAGCATTTGGAAAAAATAAAAGAATTAGCTCCTAGAGCATGTAAGTGTGTTCTGTATTTGAAAAGTTGCATGGGATCCAGTCTTCTTGGTCTGTTGGCCTTAAGAGGCCTGTCAATGGGAGAAAAATTATGTGTTGTGAAATCTGATAATTACAATGCTAGATACTGATCAGAATATAGCATAGTATATTGATCAGAAAAAAAGTGAAAATTTAAGCTGAAAGGGAGTTTTTTTGCTTTTCATTATTAAAATACATAGAATAAATGGGTAAACTATTAAGAGATATAAGTGTTCTAAAAGCCTCTGTATTTCAAAAAAGAAAAGAACTTTAAATGGTTATTGAAAAAATAAGCTTGAAGTAGTCCTACAACTTGTTCATGCAACCAAAACTTTTAATTTTGTTTAGGGTTTTTGAGTAGCATACGTAGGGAAAAAGTACATTATATACTAAACTATTAAATATTATATACTATGTATATGTATATATATACATATACTAAATATGGCATATAATCTGGGAAGATTATGATGATTTCTAAAAGGTGAAATATGCTTGTGAAAGAAAAGAACAAGGAATAAATCTTTAGTGTCCAAAGGAACAGTAGCTTGATTTTAAATATGTGTGAATGATTGCTTTTCCATATAAAAAGTTTGTGAAATTATGTGGTACTTGAGATCATAAGTGGAACTACCCATTACTAGTGGCAAAGCTTATTCATGTACTGTACTTTATGTGGTCGAGTTTTCTGTTCCTCTCCATTTAAAAGTTTGTGAAATTTTGTGGTACCAGGAAATATCTTTGGAACAGCCTTTTATTACCATAATGCTAAATATGTCCATATACTGTGCCTTCTTTTTTACATTTTAGGTCTCATGAGTTACGATCCAAGATTCTTTCATTGCAGTTACTTCTATCCATTCTGCAGAATGCAGGACCTGTTTTCAGGACAAATGAGATGTTTATTAATGCTATTAAGCAGTATCTCTGTGTTGCACTCTCAAAAAATGGAGTGTCATCTGTTCCAGAGGTTTTTGAGCTTTCTCTTTCCATATTTCTCACTTTGTTGTCAAACTTCAAGACACATCTGAAGATGCAAATTGAGGTATGTTCTGCATTTTTGGGTATTTCATTTGTTTCATGTTTTAAATCAGATTATTAATCCCCTAGAAAATTTTTCAGAATGTGAAATAATATTTGTGAATTGTCATGTACAGCTGACCCTTAAACAATACTGCTTTGAACTGAGTAGGCCCACTTACATGTGGATTTTTTTTCAATAAGTGTAGATACAGTACTGTAAGTGTATTTTCTTTTTTTTTCTTTAGTTTACTTGATTGTAAGAATACAGCATATAATACATGTAATGTACAAAATAGTTAGTTGAATGTTTATGTTGTCAGTAGGCTCGTAGCCTATTAGTAGTTAAGCGTTTGGAGAGCCAAAGTTATATGTGGATTTTCAGCTGTGCTGGGATCAGTCCCCTAACCCTCACATTGTTCAGGGGTGAACCGTGCTCCTTTTTTTTCATTTACTCATTCAACTAGCATGTGCTTATGAAGTACTAAGCACTGGGTAAACATTAAGAAAACAAAATCAAATTAAGACACAGCCCCTGCCTTCAGGGAATTTATACTGGTTGAATTGATGATTCTAGATGTCTTGAGGTAATTCAGTCCTCACAATAATTTTGCCGTTGTTTGTATGGTATGTCATAGTGAATTTGGTTATCTTAAAAGAAAGTTCTATATATACTTCACACGGTTTTAAGCCATCTAAGTTTTGGGCACTTTAAAGAGGCTATTAAGAAGGATTATATTTTTAGTGTTATATTTTAGGAGTTTGAAATTTTAATTTTTGCTTTGTATTATTTTTCTAATGTGCAAATGATAAATTATCATTTCCTAGAGATTTGAGGTGGGTGGAACAATCATATACTTTATTACTAATGTTCTACAGTATCTATTAAAATTCACATGGAATATTATGGGAATAAGACAGAATAAGGCCCTGGTATTTTAAGTGAAAGGTTTTTAAATTGGGGCCAAATTCTGAACAAGAAACAATTTCTGGTACATATATATTGTCAAATTTTAGTTTGTCTTATGTCTGTCAAAATAATGGAAGGCATTTAACTAGGAACAGTTGCTATTTTTTGATAACTTTTTTCCCATTATTTTCAGGAAGTACAGTTAAAAGAGATTTAAAAAAACTTTTGGAACTTTTGCTTCCTTACTAACCCAAAAGTCTTTCATGTGATGATGAAGCGTTTAAATTGCTATTAGATAATTTTAGAAGACTACATTCATTTACTTAGAGATTTCTGAACACTGACACTCAACTTCTTTAAGTACTGTTTAGTAGACTGTGAAATATAAATTCTTAGGGAACCAAGTATCACAAAAATCATTAAAGTTGGGATTACTATTTTTGTAGATTAAATTTGATGTACAAAACTTTTGGAAACACAAATTTAAAGGGAATACTGGTAAGAAATTTCCTTTGTCCTCAGATGGTATATTCTCATTACAAAATTGTTGTAATATTGTTCTGTATGCTTAAAGAGAGCAGGTTTATTTTGCTCTCCATTGTCCCTTATGGAGAGATTGAGGATCAAACAAGACAAGTGTAGATTGCTTTTGAAAATACTACACATATTCAAATGCACGATAAGCTGTGTTCTAGTTGGAGAAAGCAAAGCCGACATATAAATACCTAAATTTGCAAAGTAGTGTTGAGATTGTTATTACATGAATGTTCATTTTATGAGAATATTCACTTCAGAGTTTCGATAATATGATTTTCCATAGACATTAACTTACATGCCTATATCAGAAAATAGTTAATGCACAACTTTTCAAGAAAATATTTGTGAAGTGTCTATGATATTACTATTACTCTACACACATTACATTTTAGGTGCTCTATAAATCTTTAAAATTTTGATGTTTTTTTAGAGCCCCTGTCGATGGGCATGATGTCTTAAATTACAATTGTAGGCTATTGCTTGCCTAGTATAATTTGATAACTCATAGAGAGTAGCTAAAGTTTTTATTTTTCTCTTTCTCCAAATCTAGGGGTTTTATTTAGTCCACAATTTGGAGAGTTCTAAACTTTCTTTTTTGTTTGTTTAGTATAACTGATGTTAACAGTATTATATTAGTATCAGGTGTACAACATAGGGATTCAACATTTCTGTACATTACAGGATGATCACTGCAATAAATCTAGTTACCATCTGTTATCTTACAAAGTTAATTCAAGATTATTAACTATATTCCCCATGCTGTGTATTACATCCCCATGACTTACAACTGGCAGTTTATACCTCTTAATCCTCTGCACCCATTTTGAACCTCCACATCCTCACCCCTCTGTCAGCCACCAGCTGGTTCTGAGTCGGAGCTTTGTTTCTTTTGTTTTTGTTTTTTGGACTCCAAATTTAAATGAAATCATGGCAGTATTTGTCTTTCTCTTCCTTATTTCACTTAGCATAATACTTGTAAGGTTCATCCATGTTGTTGCAATGACAAGATTTAAATTCTTTTCTATGGCTGAGTAGTGTTGCATTGCACATATATATCATTTCTTCTTTATCCATTCATGGACACTTGAGATTGTTTCCGTTATCTTGTCTATAGTAAATAATGCTGCAATAAACATAGGTATCATATATCTTTTCATATTAGTGTTTTCATTTCATTGTATAGATACCCATTAGTGGAATTGCTAGATTATATAGTAGCTTTATTTTTAATTTTTTGAGGAACCTCCATACTCTTTTCCATAGTGGCTGTACCGGTTTACATCCCCACCAATAGTGTACAAGAGTTCCCCTTTCTCTACATCCTCATCAACACTTGTTATTTCTTATCTTTTTGATAATAGCCATCCTCACAAGTGTAAGGTGATATCTCATTATGGCTTTGATTTGCATTTCCTTGATGATTAGTGATGTTGAGCATCTTTTCGTGTACCTGTTGGCCATCTGTATGTGTCTCCTTTGGAAAAATGTCTATTCATAACCTCTGCCGGTTTTTTTAATTGATTTTTTTTTGTTTTTTTGCTATTGAGTTGTGTAAGTTCTTTATATATTTTAGATATTAACCCCTTGTTAAATATATGATTTGCAGATGTCTTCTATTTAGTAGGTTGCCTTTTCATTTCATTAATGGTTTCCTTTGCTGTGCAGAAGCTGTTTAGTTTGATGTAGTCCCATGTGTTTACTTATGCTTTTGTTTCGCTTGCCTTTGGAATCAGAACCAAAAAGACATCACTAAGGCTTATGTCAACAAGCTTACTGCCTATGTTTTCTTCTAGGAGTTTTTTATGGTCTTACATTCAAGTCTTTAATCCATTTTGAGTTCATTTTTGTACATGGTGTAAGATAGTGGTTCAGTTTCATCATTTCACATGTAGCTATCCAGTTTGCCCAGGACCAGTGATTGAAGAGACTGATTACTGATTTAATCTCCTTACTAGTAATTGGTCTATTCAGATTTTCTATCTCTTCCTGATTCATTCTTGTAACATTGTATGTTTCTAGGAATTCATCCATTTCTTCTAAGTTGTCCCATTTGTTGGTATATAATTGTTCATAGTAGTCTTTTGTGATCTTTTGTATATCTGTGGAATTAGCTGTAACCTCCTATTTCATTTCTGACTTTGTTTGAGCCCTGTCACTTTTTTCTTGGTGAGTCAGCCTGAAGGTTTGTCAGTGTGTGTATCTTTCCAGAGAATCATCTCTTTGTTTATTCATCTTTTCTGTTGTCTTTTTAGTCTCTCTCTCATTTATTTACACTCTGATCTTATTTCCTTCCTATGTTTAGTTCCTTGTATTCTATTTTTTAATTCCTTTAGATGTAAAGTTAAGTTACTCATTTGAGATTTCTCTTGTTTGTTGAAGTAGGCTTGTATTGCAGTGATTCCCCTCTTAGGACCGCTTTGGCTGCATCCTATAGATTTTGGTATGTTGTATTTGTTTTCATTCATCTCAAGGTAGTTTTTGACTTCTCCTGTGACTCAGTTGTTCATTAGTGTGTTGTTTAATCTCCACTTGTAGTTTTTCAGTTTTTCTTCTTGTAATTTCTAATATTAAACCATTGTGTTTGAAAAAGGTGTTTGATATGATTTCAGTCTTCTTGAATTTATTGAGACTTGTTTTGTGGTCTAAAATGTGATCTGTCCTGGAGAGTGTTTCATGTGCATTTAAGAAGGGTGTATATTCTGTTTTTGGGTTCTGTATACTGTTAACGCTTGAATGAAACAGGGGTAGGGACATTTAACTCCTGCCTAGTCAAAAACCCAGGTTAACCATCTGACTCCCCCAAAATTTAACTACTAATATCCTACTGTAGCCTGGAAGCCTTTACTGATAACAGTCAATTAACATATATTTTGTATATTGTATGCATGATATACTGTGTTACAATAAAGTAAGCTAGAGAAAAAACATTAAGAAAATCATAAGAGAAAATATCTTTACAGTGCGTTACTGTATTTATCAAAAGAAATCCACATAGGATGGAGCTTGAGAGTATTTTTTTTAAGTGTGTTTTTAAGATTTTATTTATTTATTTGAGATAGGAAGAGAGAGAACATGAGTGGTGGGGAGGGGCAAAGGGAGAGGTAGAAGGGGACTCCCTGCTGAGCAAGGAGCTTGACGTGGGGCTTGATCCCAGGACCCTGAGATCATGACCTGAGCCGAAGGCAAGTGCTTAACCAACTGAGCCACCCAGGCACCCCGGAGCTTGAGAGGTAAAATAAGTCAGAGAAAGACAAATACCATGTGATTTTACTCATATGTGGAATTTAAGAAATAAAACAGATGAACATATGGGAAAGAAAAGAGAGAGAGAGGCAAACCAGGAACAAACTATAGAGAACAAACTGAGGTTTACTGGAGGGGAGGTGGGCAGGGGGATGGGTTAAATGGGTGATGGGTTAAGGAGGTCACTAGTAGTGATGAGCACTGGGTGTTGTAGGTAAGAGATGGATCACTAAGTTCTACACCTGAAACTAATATTATACTGTATGTTAGCTAACTGGAAGTTAAATAAAAACTTGAAAGAAAAAAAAAATCCACATATAAGTGGGCCTGCATAGTTCAAACCCATGTTTTTCAGGGGCTGCCTGTACATCTATTAAATCCATCTGGTATAATGTATTATTTAAGACCAGTGTTTCCTTAATGATATTCTGTCTTGATGTAAGTGGAGGATTGAAATTTCATACTCTACTGCTGTCAGTTTCTCCCTTTAGGTCTGTTAATATTTGCCTTATATATTTCAGTGCGGCTATGTATGGTGCATATATAAGTATTCTAAATTTTTGCTGGATTGACCCCTTTATTGTTATTTACTGCCCCACTTTGTCTTTTATTACTGTCTTTGTTTTAGTCTTTTTTTGTCTGATATGAGTGTAGCTATACCACCTTTCTTTTCATTTCCCTTTGCATGGAATATCTTTTCCATTCTTTCACTTTCAAGTCTGTGTATGTCCTTACTTCTGAAACGAGTCTCATGTAGGAAGTATATAGATGTGTCTTGTTTTTTCATTCATCCAGCCACTATATATCTTTTGATTGGGGCATTTAGTTCATTTACATTTGAAGTAATTATTGATAGGTAAATACTTAACTGCCATTTTGTTAATTTTTTTCTGACTGTTCTGTTCCTTTTTCTTTTTCTCTTCCTTTGTGGTTTGATGACTTTTTTTAGTGTTATGGTTAGATTCCTTTCTCATTTTGTTTGTATATTTACTATAAGTTTTTGGTTTGTGGATATGGTGAGGTTCACATCTATCCTCCTATGTATAGATCAGTTTAAGTTGATCACAACTTAAATTTGAACACACTCCTAAGCTGCATTTTTACTCCCTCCCCCATTTTATGTTTTTGATACCGCTTTTTACATTTTTTATGTAACCCTTAACTAATCATTGTTTTAATTGATTTTACTTTTTTTAACTTTATTAGTAGCTTTATAAGTGATTAATTTACTACCTGTACTATAATGTGCCCTTTCTAGTGAGATTTTTACTTTTGTATATTTTCTTGTTTATTAGTGCCATTTCTTTTCAGCTGAAAGAAGTCTTGTTAATATTACTTATAAAAACAGTTTAATTATAATGAACTTCTTTGGTTTTGCTTCTCTGGAAAACTTGCTCTCTTCTTGAAATTTGAATGATAATCTTGCTGGTTAGAGTATTATTGGTTGGAAGTTTTTTCCTTTCAGCACTTTGAATATCTCCTGTCACTCCCTTCTGGGCCACACAGTTTGTGCTCACATATCTGTTGATAGCCATATGGGTTTTTCCTTGTACACAACTAGTTGTTTTTCTCTTGCTGCTTTTAAGATTTTCTCTGTATCTTTAATTTTTGACATTTTAATTATAATGTGTCTTGGTGTGGACCTCTCTGAATTCATCTCATTTGTAACTCTTTGGGCTTCCTGGACCTAGATGTCTGTTTCCTTCCCTCAGGGAAGTTTCTAGACAATAATTCTTCAGATAAGTCTTCTGCCCCTTTCTCTTGCTCTTCTCCTTTAGGGACCACTATAATGAGAATGTACTTCCACTTGATGTTGTTCCTTAAGTGATCTTCATTTTTTAAAAATTCTTTTTCCTTTTTGTTGCTCTATTTGGGGGGTTCTTCTGCCCTGATTTGTAGATCGCTGGTCCTTACCTATTTGATTCAGTCTGCTGTTGAACCCCACAAGTGTATTTTTCAGTTCAGTTATTGTGTTCCTCAGCTCTTGACTTCTTTGCTATTTCATTTTCTTTCTTGAAGTTCTCATCCATTCCTGTACCACATTCTGTGAGCATCCTTATGACCATTACTTTGAATTCTTTTTCATGTAGATCACTTATCTCCATATCATTAAGGTCTTTTTCTGAGGTTTTTGTCTTTTTTTTTTTTTTGAAATCTATTTCTCAGTTTCCTCATTTTGCTTGACTGTTTCTATGTATCAGGTGAAACAGCTGCCTCTCTGTCTTGAGGGAATGACCTCGTGCAGGTGATGATCTTTCTCATTCAACCTTGCCCTAGCTCTTGGTTGTCCCTGGAACCTTTGTGATTATCTAAACCACCTTATTTATTCTTGATATGCACCTATTGTTGAGGATGTGCCCTGTCCTGTCAGTGATCCATGGGGAGGAATCTCATTTAGCACCTAGTTTCAGGCTGTTTGGAAGCCACTCCCTCAGGCAACAACTTTTAAATAATGCAAATATATACAGTCCTGTTCTCCAGACTGGAGATCTGGAGATGTCCCCTGTGTGACAGTGGCAAAAATCCTGACTCCAGAGAAGTGCATAAGCTCCTTTCTGGGAAGACCTGTCAAATTGTAGTAAGGCCAGGGGAGGCGCAAAACATGGCTTCTCCCTGCTTTCACTCCTGGGGAGCACCTTTTTCACCTCTAGATGTGAGGGAGACCTGAAGCCTGTTTCTCAGGATGAAGCTTCCAGGCTAAATAAATAGACCTTTTTTTATAGGAAGACATGTTGTGTTTCAGTCTGCTGTCTGTGCAATGCCCTGTGGATGGTGGCATGCCAAGAACAGTCTTTCTGATTGTTACAATCCCGTGTTGCTCTGAATGCCAGCTCTCTTGGCCACCAGGGCCAGGCAATCAAGTGGTATCTCCTCTGTGGATTGCACATGCTCACTGGCTGTAGCAAGACAACTGGAGAGTGTAGGGGAAGGGGCACCCTTGCTGGCTTAAGACTTCAAAAAGGCAGTGCCTGTGTATTTCAACAGTGCTGTGGCAGAGTGCCTCGTCTGTGTGTCCATTGGCTTTAGGCTGGGTGCAGGAGAATGCCACAGCCACTTGTGCTCACCAGCCTCAGCCTGGGGGCAGGGGAGCACTGCAACCACCCACGCTCTCTAGCCTCAGCAAGTGTCATGTCCACTGCCCCTTGCTTGTCCTAGCAAGGCAGCAAACTTTCTTGATTCATGGTACCTTTAGAGTGTCTGATCTTTTCACAGCGTACTTGTCCTAAAAGAAGTACCTAACAGTTCCATTTATTAAGTAATTAGGTCCAAACAGCTTAACAAATATTTCTCTTTAAGCAATGTAATCTCCATTTGAAGAAAAATAATACAGATAAATTTTTAAAAATGATGTTTTTATTTCATTCTTAAGTAGTCACAGTTACTTGACTACCAAAATGTATGTGCCTTTTGGACACTGCCCAACTCCTCAGACCTTGGAATCCACTTGGACACTGCCACCCTTATTTCCTATTCTTCATTGACTTTCATGCGGTCCCTGCCCTTTAGCGTAGCAATCACTAAAACTGAGGTTTGCGAAAATAATGATGTCACTGAAAGGAATGTAGTGTGATCTAATGTTGAAACTGAGCAGTCTTGTGAGGTATTCAACAGATATATTTCTTTGGAATTTTCTCTCAGAAATTGTCATGGCATCCCTCTAAGTTGGCTGCAGGGGTGCCTTGGGGCAATGCTTAGGAGCTGTGATCATAAATATTTATTGAACAGCTGCTGTATGCTAGGCAGTGTGGACACAGTGCTTAGGAAGAAAGACTTGGTCCCTACCTTCTTAAAAAGTTATGCTCTGTAGGAAATGCTGCTGACTTTAAGGAAGTAATAGAAATGTGTTGGATTTTGTGAAAGAAAAGCACATTTCAAGGGTACCTCACCCAATTAGGAGGGAGAAAGACATTAGTCACCTCATATTATCAGTATGCATTTCTGGAGCACAAAGCTCCCTAAATGTTAATGTGTGACTTTTAGTTTTCTTTTTTCAGTCATCCCTTCTTAAATCAGTCACTTTTCCAAAATAAATTTCAATCTAAAAATTCTTTCTTAGCTCTTAAATTGTAATTTATTTAATTAGGTTGAGTAACTCCTTTTTATTTGACATCATTTGGTGTAAAGAATAGTAAGAAATAGTTTGTTGTTTTCAGATAGAGATTTCCACTTACGTAATTATAAAAATATCATAGTGTAAGAGATGATTTTTATTGTGTGGATTAGAGCATTAGGCACATTTAAATCTAGGAAAATTGGGCACCTATTATAATGGCTGAAAAACCTAACTGATGAATAAATTTATAATCTTTGGGAGATTAAAAAAATGAAGTATGAGTTACATTGGTTTTGTAAATATGTTCACAGAATTTTTACCCAGAGGACTTTGCAGGTTTCCTTTGTAGTGGCTGTGTGATAGCAAACAAAACAACGTGAAGTTCAGTACTCCTACTAGAAGGGCTAGTTGAAGTCACACACCCAAGTTAGCTTAGTCCTGACGTTTCAGAGATGGAACTCAAAAGAAGTTGAACTCCAGAGGAGCCTGGGTCCTAATCTCTGCTCCACAGCTTTGGGATATTTAAAACATGATCACATATACAAATAATATTTTAAACAGAATTTTTTCCCTAATCACAGGTGTTCTTTAAAGAAATTTTCCTATACATTTTGGAAACTTCTACCAGCTCATTTGACCACAAATGGATGGTTATTCAGACATTGACAAGGATCTGTGCAGGTATTTGAAATTATCTTTATTATCTTTTCTTATTAAGAGATCTCTTAGGGATGCCTGGGTAGCTCAGTCAGTTAAGCGTCAGCCTTTGGTTCAGGTCATGATCTCGGTCCTGGGATTGAGTCCTGCATCAGGCTCCTTGCTCAGTGGGGAGCCTGCTTCTCCCTCTCCCTCTGCCTGGCGCTCCCCCTACTTGTTCTCTCTCTCTCTCTCTGTCTGACAAATAAATAAAATCTCTCTCTTAAAAAAAAAGATTTAAAAGCCCAAAATATACTAATATTCTTAATGCCTTTTGTTAAAAGCAATATATTATATTGTTACAGATGCTCAGAGTGTAGTGGATATTTATGTAAACTATGACTGTGATTTAAATGCAGCAAATATATTTGAAAGACTAGTAAATGATCTATCAAAAATTGCTCAAGGACGAGGCAGTCAAGAACTTGGTATGAGTAATGTTCAGGTAAGAACTTTAAAAGCATTTTCAAATTTAAACTCGGTCAAGGAAGAGCTGTGTGTTTCCTTAAAAGATCTTTTTGTTTTTATTCTTTTTATGAATTATTTGTAGGAATTGAGCCTGAGGAAAAAAGGTTTAGAATGCTTAGTGTCAATTTTGAAGTGTATGGTTGAATGGAGTAAGGATCAGTATGTGAATCCCAACTCTCAGACAACTCTTGGTAAGGTGACATTTTATAATTCTTTGTCGTTTCAAGTAAATGGTATTTTGAAGAAGATAGTTCCAGTTGCCATTAGGCCAGTTTTGTGACCTCTTTATTCCTTTAGCTGATAAAGGAAGCATTCTGTATGAGTTAAATACTAGTTTTAAAATTGTAATTTCTGGGGCACCTGGGTGGCTCAGTCGTTAAGCGTCTGCCCTTGGCTCAGGTCATGATCCCAGGGTCCTGGGATCGAGCCCCGCATTAGGCTTCCTACTCAGCGGTAAACCTTCTTCTCCCTCTCCCACTCCCCCTGCTTGTGTTCCCTCTCTTGCTGTGTATCTCTCTGTCAAATAAATAAATAAAATCTTTTAAAAAATAATTAAATAAATAAATAAAATTGTAAATTTACAACTTAGTTATCCAAACCTTTTTCTTTCTAAATCTTCCTAGAAATATTTAAATAATATGTTAAAGTGAAGCATATTTATGCAGCTTTGTGAAAAGATAATTATAGAAGAAACCTGTACAAGCCAAGATGTTTTAAGAAGATTGTTCACCCGTGTTTGACATTTACCCTTACTAGGAGAAAAACGCATAGCCACAGGGCTATCCCTAGTATTCCATCAGTCAAGAGTCTTTTGAGGGAAAATTATTTCTCATGAGGCATGAACTGAGAGCAGAAACCCAGTGGATCACTGCAACTGCAGAAAGAACTTTTAATGGTGCACACATTCTAATTCTAGTGTTTTAATATCAAAGTATATTGTCTGTGATGGCACTCTGTATTTTGCTTGTGTTGCATGGTTATCTAAGAAACATTGAAATTTCTTGCCTTACTTGATGGGTTTTTTTTAACCGTTTACATATTTTTATTTGAAAGATTAATTTACTGTATCAGTCTTTCTCCTCACAGGTCAGGAAAAAACCTTAGAGCAAGAGACGAGTGAAATCAAACACCCTGAGACAATAAACAGATATGGAAGTTTAAATTCCTTGGAGTCAACATCATCATCAGGAATAGGCAGCTACAGTACACAGATGTCTGGTACTGACAATCCAGAACAATTTGAAGTCCTAAAGCAACAAAAAGAAATAATAGAACAAGGAATAGATTTGTGAGTGTCCAATTTTAAGAAGAAATGTTACTGAATATCCTTTTGCTAGTACTGTATCACCCTTGCCCTGGGTTTCTCTACATCTTCAGAATATTTCTGTTCCTTTCTCATTACCACCTTTCATTGAGTAAAACCGGGCACAGGTCTCCTGTATCCAAGACTTCTAGTGGCTCATTATTCAGCTCTCCTTGTTTATTGCAGTCTAGCCCAAGAGACCCCTATAATGCACATTAAATTAATTTTGCAGCATATCTTACATACTGTTGATGAATATCATCTCAGTAGTTTTGCATTGTTCATTTAGTAGCTCAGTTATAAAATCCCCCATTATATTTCCTAAGCAGATGACAAGTAAAAAATTTACAATATGAAACTTCTAATAGCTAGCTTCTCATTGCTCCTTTTATAGGTTTTATATTTTCTCCAGTTGGGTTACAAATGTGCTACTCTTGTTACTGATCCATTGTTACCAATTTCAGTTTTATATGTTGATAAGGTAATAACCTCCTTTTCCAACCTGGCTACTCTACCAGACCCAGATCTTGTAAAGTCAGTTTTCCCACTAAGCTGTATGGCATTGACCTGCTCCTGGACTATTTCGTATCCAAATAGTACCATGCTGCTTTCATTCCTCTAATTGCCCATCTTTTTCAAAGAGAAACTGGAAGGAAACATGAAGTTGCTGACATTTCTCCATGGATCTAGCTACTGTAAACTGTTAAAAAATTCCCTTGTATATTTACCTGGTTTGCTACTTCTCCTGTAAAGCATTTCTTCTGACTCTTAAACAGTACCTTTTGGTGAACGTTCAAGTTCCCAAAAAAAGGCAAAATGTATGCACGTATATTGTCATAAAATTATAAAATCTCACAAAATTGCCTCAGGAAAGAGCCATTAATAGTTCATTCATTCCAGTTTTTCAGTCAATATTTATCAAAGTCCCATCTGTTCCTGACATTATGCAAGGTCCTAGGGAAACCTGATGAAGGAAACAGCCATGGCTTCTAAGGGACTCAGGGTCTAGTATGTGTAATCAGATACTCATATTGAAATTCTCAGCAAGTGTTACTCAGCAAACATATATTTGGTGTTTGGGACTGTGTGCCAAGAACCATGAAAGCATTGGTTCTTGTATTTAAGATTACAGCCTAAATATGGGGCAAAAGTGTTTTTCTAAAATAATACCATGTATTGTCCATAATCGTATACAAAGTGCTGCCAAGATATGATAACTCTCTTTGAAGTATTTGGGAGTGAGTTGGAGCCGTCACAGGACTGCAAAGCGGAGGGCTCCTTAGTCTCTAGTCGGCCTTTCAGCCCCTGGACTTGATCTCTGCTTCATACTTTCATGAGAATGCTTTCATGTTGCTATGTTCTCATTACACTCTTTCATGACTGTGGCACCATTCTGTCTTGTTCTCCTACCATTCTGATCATGCCATCTCAGTCTTCCTGTGGGCTCTTTATCTCCTGCATACAGCTTAGCATTTCCAGAGTTCTGTCCCTCAGCCCTTTCTTACTTTGTAATTTCTCCTAGATGATCATGTTCTTTTTCATGACTTCAGCTACTATGTATGTGCTAGCATGTCACCACTCCCCAGTGTTACTTCTAATGTAAATACCTCTGCTGAAGTCTAGACTCATGTCCATAATTGCCCGTTGGACATCTCTGTTGGATATTGCTTAGGTTCTCACACTCAGTATGTCCATAACCAAATTTATCAGTCTCCATTCTCTCCATAATCAACTCCCTAATACTCTAACCAAAAACAAAAGACAAATAGAAAACTACTGTTTCTGTATTTCTTATTTAGGCTAGTAACCCCAGCATGCTACCAAATTTAAAAGCTAGAATCCTG
>NC_138372.1:112398199-112458714 GCF_054177405.1 Leptonychotes weddellii | reverse complement strand
GATGGACTCTGAAAAACAAACTGAGGGTTCTAGAGGGGAGGGGGGTGGGAGGATGGGTTGGCCTGGTGGTGGGTATTGAGGAGGGCACGTTCTGCATGGAGCACTGGGTGTTGTGCACAAACAATGAATCATGGAACACTTCATCTAGAACTAATGATGTAATGTATGGGGATTAACATAAGAATAAAAAAAAAAAAAGCTAGAATCCTGGGAGTTACTTATATTTTCCCTTTGGATCTAGTCTGTCGCTAAATCCTGTTGATTGTACTTGCTAAATATCTATGCTATTTATCTCTTCTCTCCATCTCCCACAGTTGTTTTCGCAAGTCAAACCAACACCATTTCTTGCCTTGACTCATGTAATCTTTTAATTGGCCTACCTTTCTTTGGTCTTATTTATTCTGTAGTCTTTTCTCACACTTAGCTAGAGTGATCTCTCTTGAATGAAAGCCAACTTCTGTTTCTGCCCCCCTTTTGTTTTTAAACAATAAAGTCACAGCTTCTTGTAATAGGATATAATAACTTTCATGATATAGGTCTGCTGGACTCTAAGCTTCATCACCTGCCACTTCTTTGGCTCACTTCATCCTTCCAACAATGCAGAGCTGTTTGTTACCATGTCATTGCTGTTTTATGCTGCCGTGTGTTAATATGACCCCTTCCTCTCTGAGATGTTTTTTCTTTTTATGAAATATGTAGTCCTTCTTCAAAGCTCAGTTTCACAGTCACCTTCCCCAGGAAATATGTCACAGCCATCTCTGTTCATTACTTCCTCTTCTGTGCTATCTTACCTTGTCAATACATTAGTTGTTGCATTTTTACTATTACAGTTTTTAAAAATCAAGTTTATTTTATTAGGGAGAGAGCTTCTAGAGAGCAGAGACTGTGCTTATCTCAGTGAAATATGTTTGATTTTAATTTATGGTATGAATTAGGACTTGACAGGATCATTAGGACAGGACAGGTAAGGACATTTTAGACAAAGAGAATGACATGTGCCGCAGCACAGAGGAGAGGAACATTGAGGACTGTTGCTCAGCATGGCAAAGGCAGGGTCGGGGGGCAGTCGCAGGAGATGAAATGAGAGCATTGAGTTGGATCCGGATTCCAGAAGGCCTTATTCTCCATGTAAACAAATTTTTATCTTGTTTTTCTTGACTTTGGCATACTAGTATTGAAGGATTTTAGTCAGAGGAGGAGTAGCATCAGATTTCTCTTTTGGAACGATTACTTGGCCAGTAGCCTGAAGGATGGATTAGAATGTGAGCAAAACAAAAGATAACAAGACCATTTAAGTACTGTTACCCAGGTGACAGGTGATGAGGGACCAAAGTAATTAGTGGTGTAATAAAAGTAGAAGGTAAATGATGTGGAAACAAGGAGGTGACCTTTGAACTGGATCTGTAAGCATGAAGGAGAGTTCCACAGTGAATGGAGCAAGTAAAGGCCGTGTGGAGGAAATAGACTGCAGAAATGCATTCTGCTTAAGAAATGAGAATAGGATATGTGGGAGTAGGTGGGTGGGAGGGGATGAGATAAACTAGAGCTGTACTGAGAAAGATTTTGTGTATCCATCTAGTCAGTTTGGAGCTGTATTGAGAAAGATTTTGTGTATCCATCTAGTGAGTTTGGACTTGACTTTGAAAACATTGGGTATCTAGGGATTTTTTTAATAAAGGAAATGATGCTGTCAGATTCTTCTTAAACAGTCACTAGAATTCTTTACTTTAAAAGCAGGAAACAGAATTAATCAGTGGGTGTATATGGAATGAACCAAGATTACTTGAGCATTAAGGAAAATATAAATATTAAAAGCATGAGATATTTAGTATTTATATCCTTACTCAGAGCTTATCTACAACATGACATTATCTCAAATAGTGAAATGGTCCATATCATGGCCTTTTGCTTCAGACTCTTTTCTAAGAAAAGAAAAATAAAACTTTGGATAATGTAAAAAGTTTTGTATATTCATGCATTGATTATATTAAATAAACTATTTGCTAAGTTGTATTAGAAAATTAATTTACGGTAGTTTAAGATCTTCTTTTCAAATGATTTTCTGTTTCTAATGTTTGTATTAACTTTAACATCATCTAGATTTAATAAGAAACCAAAGAGAGGAATACAGTACCTCCAAGAACAAGGGATGCTTGGCACTACACCTGAAGATATTGCCCAATTCTTACATCAAGAGGAAAGATTAGATTCTGTAAGAAAACCCATTTTTTTATTCTAACCTTCTCTATACAATTCCTTTTTAAATTAATAATGATACATATTGTTTCCCCTTTAAAAGTGCCCTCCTAAGTATGTAAGTAAAACTTACAAAGAATAATCTAGGTATTCTTAATTTTGCTTTTTAATTTTCTAAACTCAAAAGGATATCTTTTTTTAATAAACACATTTAGTGTGTTTAACTTTTAGTTTCACGTTTGAAATAGTTAACCCTGTAGTCAAAACCTGTGAATCTTACAGATTTTTCTGCTCTTTAAATCTCTGTGACAAATGTAACATTTCATTAGGATATCAGTTTTTTTATCTTTTGTTCTTTAGACTCAAGTGGGCGAGTTCCTGGGAGATAATGATAAATTTAACAAAGAAGTCATGTATGCATATGTGGACCAACATGACTTTTCAGGAAAGGACTTTGTTTCAGCCCTTCGTATGTTTCTGGAAGGATTCCGTCTTCCAGGGGAAGCTCAGAAAATTGATCGATTGATGGAAAAATTTGCTGCAAGATACCTCGAATGCAACCAAGGGTAAGCAAGATTCAAATTCAGGTATTTATTGGTTGCCAGCTATATCCAAGACACTGTGGCAGGGAGCATCAGAAGATTCATCATTCCTTACACCCAGAGAATTTAGATTGTGATCTAGAAGTGATAAGACAATTCCATAAAAACACTATAGTATGAGCTAGAACATAAATCCTGAAAGAGAAAATTATGGGGGTTTGAGATGATTTATTTAAATGCAACTGTAAAACAATAAAAGTTTGTAACATGATACACTTATTTTTCCAGACAAACCCTTTTTGCTAGTGCAGATACTGCTTATGTTTTGGCTTATTCAATTATCATGCTGACCACAGATCTTCACAGTCCACAGGTATGTACTGTGTATGATAGATAGTACAAATTAAATAAGTGCTTTTGAATTCAGTAAGAGTTGAAATTTTAATCTTATTCAGTGAAACCAGTCACCAGATTGGGGTATTTAATTTGGTGTAGTGTTCATTTTACAAATGTGGTTTCTGGGGGCACTGGGGTGGCTCAGTCAGTTGAGTGTCTGACTCTTGGTTTCTGCTCTGGTACTGATCTCAGGGTTCTGGGGTGGAGCCTTGTGTCAGGCTCCACGCTCAGTAGGGAGCCTGCTAAGATTTTTTTTTTCTCTCTCCCTCTGCCCTTCCTTCAGCTCATGGGAGTGCTCTCTCTTTCTCTCTCTCTCTCCCTCAAATCTTTTTTTTTTTTTAAGATTTTATTTTTTTGAGAGAGTGTGAGAGCATGAGCAGGGGGAGAGGCAGAGCGAGAAGCGGACTGCCTGCTGAGCATGGAGCCCCCACTGCAACTGTGGGGCTCAATCCCAGGACCTTGGGATCATGACCTGAACCGAAGGCAGACGCTTAACTGAGTCACCTAGACACCTCTAAATAAATAAATGTTTAAAAAAAAAAAACAAAAAACGCAGTTTCTGGTAATAATTCTAGTTAGACTTTCAGATATCTGTAAAATAAGTCTGTATTTGTCTCATGATGGATAGCTGTATAAAGCTTAAGATAAATTTTAAGAATATGTATTAGTTCTTCTGCCTATACTTATTACAACATAGAAGAACACTATACATAAACTTTTTTTCTTTTAAATGTTTCAAACTTAAGCAGTAGAGTGGTTAGTATGGGAATCCTTCCTGTGCTCATCACCCAGCTTCCACAGTTACCAACCATGGCCAGTCTTCATTCTGTATCTTCTCTCTCCCAGATCATTTTGAAGTAAATACCAGGTGTCATATCATTTCATCTGTATTTATCTCAGGGTATATCTCTGAAAGACACATACTCTATTTAAACATAACCACAATACCATTGCACCTAAAAATTAACAATAATTTTAAAGTGTTGATACCTAGGATATTGAGATATTCATTTGCCTCTTGAAATTCATAACTCTTTCTTAAATATTAAGGAACTGTCACTTGAGTTCTGATATCCATTAGCAAAAAATTATTTTTAAAGTTTTAGGTATTTTATACTTTGTTTCAAAAAACATGCTTTGATATGTTTGGGGAAAATTACCTTTATACATTTATCTATTTGAAAGAATTTCTTCATACTTCTTAGGGATAGGCATCTAATGAAATTTATTATTCTTAGGAAATGAAATAAACTATTACTAATCTTAGAGGTTTGGAAAAATTAAAATTTATTTAAAGGTTGAGATTAAACTTTGCAATGTAGGGACTTGTCTGTGTGTGTTTTGAGATGCTTAAGGCAGGGTTGATATGGAAAGTATATATCAAATGTATCATGGGGATTATATACAGAATTACCCTTAGATTTAAACATCAGAGTTCAGCAACTATGCATTCACCAGCGATTTATTTGATTTTATATAGACATTTCTTAAAAGGTCATTTAATATTTTAATCATTTAAAAATTGCCCTTCGCAGGGTGCCTGGGTGACTCAGTTAAGTGCCTGCCTTCTGTTCAGGTCATGATCCCAGGGTCCTGGGATCGAGCCCCATGTAGGGCTTCCTGTTAGGCGGGAAATCTGCTTCTCCCTCTGCAGAGTGCCACCCCCCTCCCCCACCCCCGGCTCGTGCTCTTGCTTGTGCTCTCTTGCATGTACTATCTCTCTCACTCTCTCTCAAATAAATAGAATCTTTAAAAAAATAAATAAAAATTGCCCTTGGCATATTACTGGCAGTGTAGTTAAAGCAGCTCCCTTTCAGGTTTTTTTTATGCAGTATACTTTTTTCCATGGTGTTACAAGGCTGTCTACAGATACTGACTTACTTGGATATCTTCATATCAGAGTTTGCTGTCTGGTGTTTTGGTCCAAACCAATACACTACTACCCGTTTGTTTTTAAAATGTTATATTTTTAAAGAATTTGGTTCTGTAAAGGAATTATCAATGTTACATGCATCTGTGTCATATCTTCCCATACATATGTACATCCTTGTCTAAGTTATTTTGAGGAAATATTAAAACATCCTTTAATGTCCTTTCATAGTACCCAGATTGTTAAAAGTTTCTGAACACAGATTAGTTAGGAAACAACTTGAGAACAGTGCTCTGTCTTCATGGCACTTGTTTCTGCCCATAGAACATGTGCATGGAGTCCTGGCCTAGCAGTGGTAATTGCTTGTAGTCTTCCCGCTCCCTCTCAGACTACTGTTGGCTGGCTGATAGGCAGCCTGCAGGTACAGAACAGCTTATGAGTTTCTATGAAGGAAAATTCAATTAGAAAACTGAACCCATAATCATGACCCCATATGATTTGATTCAAGACCACATGAACTGTAACAAATGACATCATTTTGAAAAGAACATGGGTAAATTTTAAAGGAATTCCTTAGAACTAGGTCTTTTCATTCTTAGTTGTTTTCAAAGTTAAAATATTTAAACAAGTCATTTTTGTTTCTGTTTCACCTAGAATATTTACAATTAGACTAGTTTTTATAGATTGTCTGAGTCAATGAATTATTTTAAAATTTGAGGTATATATTTAGAACACATTTAGTTTTTTTTGTGTATATTAATCTCCATCATAGTAACAACTGGCTTGAAGTGACTTAAACACTAAAACTAAACACAGCTTGATATAAGTACATGAAGGGCGCCTGGGTGGCTCACTTGGTTAAGCGACTGCCTTCGGCTCAGGTCATGATCCCAGGGTCTTGGGATCGAGCCCTGAGTTGGGCTCCTTGCTCAGCGGGGAGCCTGCTTCTCCCTCTCCCTCTGCCTGCCTGCCGCTCCCCCTGCTTGTGCTCTCTCTCTTGCTATCTCTCTCTGTCAAATAAATAAAATCTTTTAAAAAAAACATACGCACATGAAAACAAAAGTTAAGAATGGAGT
Organism: Leptonychotes weddellii; assembly: GCF_054177405.1. NCBI lineage: Eukaryota > Metazoa > Chordata > Mammalia > Carnivora > Phocidae > Leptonychotes > Leptonychotes weddellii. The sequence continues at coordinate 112,452,634 of NC_138372.1, read as the reverse complement.
GTTCCATAAAAGATAAGGAGGAAAAGAAAAGTAGGATTATGTTTTTTTTATCCTACTTTCAGAATCCCGTTGTGGCAGAATTGTTCTGTTTGAGCAGTATATTTTTATTCAGAGTATCTGAAATTCACGTATTCCCTACTCCCACTTCTGGGAGCTCCCACTCCCACTTCCCAGCCCAGACCCACAAGTATATTATACTGCTACTTCAGATTTTTATCAAGACTTCTTTTTGTCTCTGCTTGGCATGATGCTAAAACAATATGGCATGCTCAAGATCTCCAAGTGATGTTAATCTTCTTTTAGCCTCTTATTGGCAGCACTTGTATGGTCTTTTATTTTAGTGTCTCTGAGTTACTGTTTTTTAGTATTTATCAGAACTCCAGGAGAAATGGCTTTCTTTCTTTCTTTCCTTTTTTTTTAAGTGCTGACTCAAGATGAGTTTTTAAAGTTATGACTTGCTTATTACTCTGTGTACCTTATAAATTTACAGGAGGAGTCTTACGTTTGGAGTTGCTTCAAATTCTTTATGGGAGATGGTGGAAATATATATATAATAGAATAAATATATAGGCATACCTCGTTTTATTTTTTGCAAATTGAAGGTCTATGGCAACCTTGCATCAAGCGAGTCTGTCAGCACCATTTTTCCAACAGCATTTGCTCATTTCATGTCTCTGTCACAATTTGGTGATTCTCGCAATAAACCAAACTTTTTCATTACTATTACATTTGTTACTGATGATCTGTGATCAGTGATTATGACTCTTTGAAAGCTCAGATGACGGTATTTTTAGCAATAAAGTATTTTTGAATTAAGGTATGTACATTGTTTTTTTAGACATATTGTTATTGCACGCTTAGGGTAAATATAACTTTATATGCACTAGGAAGCCAAAAAATTTTATTTGACTCACTTTATTGTGGTAGTCTGGACCCAAACACAGTTTCTCCCAGGTATGCCTGTATCTTTAGAGACGTCGTAAGACCTACATGGATTTTTTGGAGATATAAACATTTTGACTGTGCTCTCAAGTTTGGTGACAGGGCTGTATCTTATAAACTACAAATTATTACTCCACAGATTGATCAAGGTATGCTGCAGGACATTCCTATTCTAAGACAGAATGTTCAAAGGCTACTTCACCTGGATCACCTAACATTCATTTACCATGCTGAGTCAGTCAGGGAGGGGAGATTGTTATCTGATTTTAAATGAATTCAGCTGTTACTTTGCATCCACTGTTATATAAAATCAGCTTTTAAATCATTACAACATATTTATGTTTTCCCAAACTAAGATTTAAATCTTTTTGATACCATATGTTTTTAATAGTTGTCATGGTTCTTTTTTTAAACCTTGGGCAAAAATAAATAATTTCATTATTCGATTTCCCTGTTTCTTATTATAAATTATTTATGTACCCATCTGAGAAGGTGTATTAGCATATACCAGGCTAGGTCTTTTCTACATTGCCTTCATTTTCTATGACTTTTTTCATTTTAATACATGTTTTGTTGAATATTTTCCCCTTCCTGTCCTCAAAGTATTTATAAATTTTAATTCATATTCTTAAAATAGGAGTAATTTTTAAGTAAGTTTTAAGAATTAATGGTTTTTCATTTCTAGGTTAAAAATAAAATGACAAAGGAACAGTACATTAAGATGAATAGAGGTATCAATGACAGTAAAGACCTTCCGGAAGAGTATCTATCAGCTATCTATAATGAAATTGCTGGAAAAAAGATATCAATGAAAGAAACAAAAGAACTCACAATCCCTACAAAATCAAGTAAGCAGAGTAAGTATCCAAATCAATTGAATTCTGATTGTTCAGGAGGAAAAATAGGGTTTCCTAAGAGTTTTTCACTTGGTTTAGAGTAAATCAGATACTATTCTAATGAGAAGTATAATAATATACAGTTGGCTGATCTGGTTATATTTTTTTTCCACATTCTGAGTAAAAATAGCACTGACCAGTGATCAACAGAAAATGCTATATAATTTGCATGGATTCGTGTGCATTTAATATATACTTGTCAATTTAGCAGTAAATCTCAGCATGGATTTGGACGTCAGCAAGACTGCTTAGGCAGCCCCACTAGTCACACTTCAGCTCTCAGTCTTTTACTTCCTCCTCACCATCTACAAGCAACACAATTCTATCTGTTCATCTATTGCTACACATAAACACAAGCTGGAAGTAGGGATGATTCAAGGAGATGGGGAAGGTTAGGATTGTGAGGGAGCTCATGAAGTTGGAAATCACTCCTTCAGATGCACCACAAATTATATCATTATAGAGGTCGTAGATCTAACCAGCATGAGAAGCCAACTGTGGGCTTGTCTCCATTGTAAACATTCTATACATGTGGATAGTGGTGATTAAATTAGAGCTAAAAATCTGACTATAAAATAAGATGAGTGTAGTGGCTCAGGAATATAACAGTAATATGGAAAGAAGATTCCTGCCTTTCTGAACACTCCACCTGGAAATGAAATCTCAAGCTTTATCTCACAGAACAGGTTGCAGTAGCACAATTCTATTGACAGGAGAGGAACAAGGGCCTATGTGATATGTGTATTTCCAGAAGTTGATAAAGAATTATGAGAGTCGGGGGCTAGGGAGGTGTTAGAAGGAATAGTGAAATATAAATGGCCTTATCTTTTGGAATAATGTAGAAGATGATTCTAAGGAGTTTTAATACTCCCTTCATTTTATAGATGAGGAAACTGAAGTCCAGAGAGGTTAGAAAACTTAGAATCATAGAATCTATAAGCTGAGTATAATGTAAAAAACTTATATTAAATCTTTACAGCTAAAATCCACAGGGTGGCAAAGCTAAATCTTGAATTAGTGTCTTTGGCTCATTTTGCAGTCCAGTTCCAATCAGCAGTTTACTTGGTTGTATTATTTTCAGCTCTTCTCCTTATAACGTTGTTAAATATGTTGCTCAAGACTTCATTTTCACACCTGAGTAGATGCCAATTCTCTGATTCAGTTTTCTTCTTCAGACCCATAATAAAACCTCTTCCTATCCTCCTTTTCTCTGGCCTAATTTGTCCATGGTGGTAGAGTATCAATGAGAAGCAGGAGATGGGAAGGCTGTAGGTGTACTGAAATACTGATGTCCTCCCGGAATGTTAGGATTACTGTTTTCTTGTTAACTCAGGAGTTGTCATTCAAGCCTGTGTCATCCAAGGATCCCCTTGCCTTCTACCTGTCTCCTGCTATTCTCCCATCCAATGGGTTGTTTCCCTAGTGCTTCCACTGTGACAGATTTATACCTACTCTCTTCCCTTCTCATAGGTTTTCCACTTATCCCCAGCTCTTAGTTCAGGAATTTTCCCCCCATTTTTGAGGTATAATTCATATAACATAAAATTAAACATTTTGAAGTGAACGGTTCAGTGGCATTTAGTACATTTACATTGTTGTGCAACCACCACCTCTGTCTAGTTCCAAAACATTTTCATCACCCAAAATAAAACCTTGTACCCATTAAACTTAACATTCCCTCCCTCTCACCAGCCTCTGGCTACCACCAGTCTGCTTTCTTTTTCTATGGATTTACCTACTCTGGGTATTTCATATAAATGGAATCACACCTTATGTGACCTTTTGTGTCTGGCTTTTTAAGACTATACCTAATTAGTATTAATTGGTGGTATTTATTATTTTATAGTAAAAAAGCATTTAAAAAGCTTTATATCTTAAATGCTAATAGTGCTTGTTATTTCAGATGTAGCCAGTGAAAAACAAAGAAGGCTTCTGTATAATTTAGAAATGGAACAGATGGCCAAGACAGCAAAAGCACTCATGGAAGCCGTGAGCCATGTTCAGGCACCTTTTACAAGTGCAACACATTTGGAGCATGTGAGACCCATGTTTAAGGTAAGAGTTACTAATAACTTTTGGTTGCAGTATACATTTATATGTAACTTTGTTCAGTGTGTTTTTAAGTTAAGGAAATACAGTGATTATAGCCCATTAGTATAGACCTGGAAGCAAAAGCAATGCTATTTAGGATATAGGAAATATAAATTTTTTCTTAAAGAGAATGAGAAAAGGTATACACTATCAGCAGTTAATAAGTGTGTGACCTTAAGAAATAAGAATGGGAGGATTTCAGAGAATGATCATTAATTTTTGGCCTGGTTTTCTCCAAATAAGTTCTATTTAAACCTTTGGAGTTACCTGAAATTTCAAAGTGATCTTGAACTTCTGGCCAGGAACTCACATGAGGGTTCTGGGTATACCTGGAGTGCAAAGAGTAGAGTGAGGAACAAAAGCAAGCGTTATTTATGTTTAAAGGTTGATCTAGTAAGAATGATACCTAGTGGTTCTTTAAAATTTGATTGCCTATTCCTTCTTCATTTTCCTGTTCTTTTTTCCTATCCTTTCTCTGAATGCAAGAGTAAGTAAGCAGTGAATCGATAAGGATTACAGGGAAATAGAGGAGAGTCTAGTCGAGATTGAAAAGGGAGAAGGGATAAAGTACATTCCAGTTTGTGGGACGGTGTGGTAGGATGGTTTGTGGAGGCTAAAGATTATAATTTGAGTTCTCATTCAGATATGAAGTACACATATGTGTATGGGCAGTAAAAGATGACTACAAGATTGCTTTCTTTTCATTCTAAAGTTTTATAGTTCTACCTCTACTTCAATGTCTATGTGATAATGTTATTTCCAAAAGTTGATGAATTGTAGGATGGGGGAGAGGGGCCTGGGGGAGGCGTTGTTAGAAGGAATAGTGGAGTATGACTAGCCTTATCTTTTGAAATAATACAGAAAATAATACAAGAAACATTTTCTCTTTATTATGAACCATTTTATTTTTATTTATTTATTTATTTATTTTAAAGATTTTATTTATTTATTTGAGAGAGAGACTGAGAGAGAGAGAGAGCATGAGAGGGGGGAGGGTCGGGAGGGTCAGAGGGAGAAGCAGACTCCCTGCCGAGCAGGGAGCCCGATGCGGGACTCGATCCAGGAACTCCAGGATCATGACCTGAGCTGAAGGCAGTCACTTAACCAACTGAGCCACCCAGGCGCCCTATTATGAACCATTTTATAAAGCAGCTTTTTGTTTTGTTTTGAATAGTCTTACACTCTTGTTTTTCTTCTCAAATGTTTTTTGTTTGGGGGAGGTAGAGAATGAAAAAAAAAAAAAAAGAAGAAACCAGCCACAATTTTATCACTCAGAAAAAACTTCTGTTGATATGTTCATATACTACTTTTTTAATCTTAATTGAATAATTGTGACCATATTATGTGTAGAATTTGTATCTTGCTATTTCTCTCATAATAAGTATTTCCCTGTATCATTAAAAATTCTTCATAAATAGCTTATTTATTCTCTAAATTAGTTCTTTAAACATCTTCTAAGCTGGCATTAAGAATCTTTCCTCTTATCACCATTCTACTGCCATTAACCTCTCCAGACATCCTCATTTCTCATCTTATTATTGTAGTGTACTAACTGGTATCCTTAGGTCTATTTTTGTGCTCCTCTTATCCATTTACAGAGGCCAGAATGATCATTTTAAAATACAAAAAGAAATGTTGCCTTCTTCCTTAAGGCCCTTCACTAACTTTGCATGATACTATGATGAAATTAACACATCCACAACATCTGTAACCTTGCGTGGTCTGGCTCCAACTGCCTTTCCAGCCTCATTGCTAGATTTCTTCGGTCTTACTAGGCTGCAGTCACACAGCATTCCTTCAGTTTCTAGAAATGTCCTAAATTATTTTCTTTTCAAAGCATTCTTACAAGCTGTGTCTTTTGTCTAGAATGCTCTTTCCTTCTTTGCCCACGTGGTTTCAGCTTTAAATGTTACCTTCTCAGACAGGTCTACCCTACCCCCACCATCCAAATTTGGTCCTTTTTCATAATGTGCTATGCTTATCCTTCATTGTATTTATAACAGTTTGTGTTTATACATTTACTTATTTTAAAATTTAATATCTGTTTACTAGACTTTAAGTTCCATGAGGCAAGGGACTATGTAATGTTCACTTTTCCCAGTATCTATCACCGTTCTTAGCTTGTAGTGTTCAGTAAACAAGCATTGACTAAGTACCAGACTAAATGAAAGATTTCTAGATGTGATATAATATTAAGGGACTTTTTAAATATTGCCAAATTGTATTTTAACCAAGGGTTGTACAGTATGAATGGGTAATTTCACTGACCCCTGGATATTATTTAGGTGTAGTTCGATAGGAGAAATCATTGTCTTTAATTCCTAATGGAGTTAAATATATTTTTCACATTTATACTTCTTCTTGTATAAAATATTGCACAGGTTTCTGAATAGATGTGCTGTTTCTCTACTTAAAATAGAACATGTAATTTATTACTTCCATGTGGTACTTCATATTTTAAAAGTACTGTATTTCATACGCTTCCCAAAGCATCTCTCTATAGTGGCAGTCCAGGTATTAAAGAGAAAGAAAATGAGGTTCAGAGAGATTAAGTAAGTGGCAAAGCTAGGACTAGAAATAAGGTCCTGTGACATGTTCCTTTATTTAGGGATTATATACTTTTACTTCTAAACTTTCTGATGTTACAAACAAAGCTTTGGGTAATCCTTTGGGTAATGTTTTTCTTAGTAATCTTAAAAACTTTTTAGATCTTTTTAAAATTCCAGTTGTCATTTTTACAGTACACTGGTATCAATCTTTTTCATCTCTATGGTTATGTGGATATGTATTTTTGCTTCGTTAGAACCTATTAAAAGCAACAAATACTCGTATTAGACAATTCAGGGTTACACAAGCACACACCAATGTATACACATATGTTTTGATGTCAGAATTTTCAGTAATCCAAAGGCATTTTTGTTTAATTTACATTACAGTTTTACATTAGGTATTTAGTATTACCTACTGGTAAAATTTAGTATTTGTTGGTTTTTGCAGTTTGTAACAAAGAAGTATTTTATTGAACTGTATTTTTTAAGTATTGTCCAACTAGGAACCAGACATATCATTGATAGTTCAGTGTAAAATATTTGACTATAAAAAAAGTAAGGCTAAATGTGATGTCCAGGGAGCGGGCTTAAAGAAAAAAGAATAAGGTAATTATTGCAAGTAGAAAATGACTAAAAGGATTTTCTTAGAAATAAAGTCTGTGAAATACTGCAAGGGCCTTTAAAGCTTGCAGAGAGAGATGAGTTCTGAAAGTAGGGGTAAGACTACTATCATTTATGAATAGTGACAATTCCCGTTTCTTATTGATGTGAATAATTTATAGATGCTGTACTTAAAATATGCCTAAGGTCCTCTAGTGAATTTGTAGTCTTGCTGTCCCTCTTATTTAAGCCCAGGCAATATTATGTATTTTTTCCCCAAAAAAACTCATTACTTTTTTTTTTCCAGAATTTTCTCAAATCATTTGTCTGAAGCTTTGAGAAATATTAATGTATTACTACAATAAAATTTAATTATCACTTGATATTCATGATAGAGTTTAAATTTTTAAATTTTCTAGTTGGCTTGGACACCTTTCCTGGCTGCGTTTAGTGTGGGTCTGCAAGATTGTGATGATACTGAAGTAGCCTCTCTTTGCCTGGAAGGTATAAGATGTGCAATCAGAATTGCATGCATTTTCAGCATTCAGGTAACAAAGAATTTTGCCTTTGTAGCCAGTGTGGAAAACATAAATTACTTACGTCATGACTATAATTAAAATTATTTTTTTATGTTTGACTTACTAAAGACTAATTTCAAGTTTATGATGGAATTTAAATGAATCTAATGTTTAAGTTTCTGAGAAACTGTGACAGAAGGGGTAGTTCTATATTGGTTCATCTGGAATTCATCATGATAACTTTGGTTAGCATTTTTTTTCTCTATAGAATATTAGCCATATCCAAAGTTTCTAAGACTTTGAATTTCTATATGTTAATTTGAATATCTTATTTAAATATGTTGCAGGTTCATACTTATTGAATCATATTTTTTCATACTTGTGTGCTTATATATATTACTTTATAATTTCACTTAAACCTAAGAAAAGTTATCTTGAAGAGAACCAAGTATCTAGAACTTAATTTTCATGAAGACAGGCCCTTCTAGTAATTTATATACTTTGATAATAAATTTTAGCCTTGCTAAAAAAAAGCTTGCTTGCTTTTTTTTTTTTTTAAACCCATTTCACATTTATTTATGAATGTTATGGCTTAAAAAGCACAGCCTAGCTGTAGAGAAAAAATGAGCACATTTATAAATCACATTTCTGTTAGTCTGCACAGTACTTGAAACATAAGCACTCCAGGAATTTTTTTACTATATGAATTTATTTGTTGTCACTAAAATCTCATCTTGATTTGACATCTCCATTGCCTTTAGATTTTAGAAATTCATTTAAATAAAAACACTGTAGTTTGAGGTATGTAATTTGTCAGTTAAAAACTTAAACAAGTAAACAGTTTGTCAATAGGGAATTAGAGATCACTCTGTTGTGTTTATAACAATGTAAGTATACTTTTCTCTTTTTTATAGCTGGAAAGAGATGCATATGTCCAGGCACTAGCAAGATTTACCTTACTTACAGTGAGTTCTGGTATTACTGAAATGAAACAGAAGAACATTGATACAATAAAAACACTTATCACAGTGGCCCATACAGATGGAAATTATTTAGGAAATTCATGGCATGAGGTATAAGCACTTTATTTTCAACTTTACAGTTTGGTTTATAAAATGATTTAATGCTAAATATTCTGCCCACTGACATGCTTAAGTGTTTGGGAAAAAATTTAGTATATTCAGGATAAGTTTATTTAGGTTTTTGTAATGATTTATAATATAGCCTGTATTTAAATCCTGGCTCCATACATTTAAGTATTTTTGCGATCATTTTTAATGTGGAATTAAAAAGATTTTTTTTTTTTTTATAAGATTCTGAAGTGCATCAGTCAGTTGGAGCTTGCACAGCTTATAGGAACTGGAGTGAAACCTCGATACATTTCTGGAACAGTACGGGGCAGAGAAGGATCTCTTACTGGAACAAAAGATCAGGCTCCTGATGAATTTGTGGGTCTGGGGCTAGGTGAGAATTTTAAAAATTATTTTTATGAAGTATCAAAGATTCTTGTTCAGTATGTGTAACTTTATTGTAGCAAGGAAATATAATTGAGGGACATGATAAAATGCCCTTTGTGGCTAACCTTATGGGAAAAGCAAGAAGACCATTTTTGCCTGGTCTAGTTTGCAGCATTAAGTGGCCCTTAATCTAAATCTCATAGTTGGGGGTAGGAGAAAGGTACAATTTAAAATGACCTATTTTTAACACTAAGCAGGTAACTTAAATGAGTGAAGGCTTGTATAAGATGATAAATAGTTGGGGCAACTGGAGAAAGCATTCACTTTCAGATTTTTTTTAAAGGCACTATGCAGTCCTAACCAGACTCTTATACTGGTATAGAAACTTCCCCATGGTTCCTTATCTGCTCAGTGTGGCCAGGAACTTCCAGATTTAACCCAATAGAACAAAGCAAAATATTAGTGAGAATGGCTACAGAAGAACTAAAGACAATACATTTTGAATCATAAATGGGAAGAGTACCACCAGGGAAGAAGCAGCATTTAGACTGTCTTTGGCTTTGAATACGTACTTTGGGGTTTGAACTCTTTTGTGTATCTTCCTTACTGTGTGCGGGTTACTTTAACTCTCTGAGCTTTGGTTTCCACGTCTGCAAACTAATAGTAATATCTGCATAGAGGTCTTAGGATTAAATAAGAATATGTATAAATGGACTTGGCACAGTGGCTGGTATATTGATGGTTTGTGGATTGTTCTCTGTCCACTTTCCCCACCCCACTTCCATCCAAGAAATCTAGAGACATGACTTAAGAAGAGCAGGAAAGAGATGAGATCGAGGAATATTTACCTTTTTAAGGTTTTTACTCTAGCACTATATTTCTGGATATTTTTTATCTTTTTGTCTTTTAGTGATTTCTCTGTTATTGCTTGCAGTAAAAATACGTAAGGAAATCCAAAAAATCCTTTAAATTTGAAAAAATGATCCACAGGGAAAGAAGAAACACCAGGACCATGTGTGGCTTTAAGTTGGCCTGGGGACAGTTATTTCCTAGTGATATTTCAACTGTGGCAGCCAGCAGTGCAGTTCTTTTACCCAGCTGTATCTTAGATACTTTGGTTCTGGGAGGTGAAGGTATAGACCTAATAACTTGGTGACCCAGCAGAATTTAAAACCAGTGAGCACCTTCATGGTGACTTATATCACTTAGAAGTCTGAGATACAGATGAAAAATATTTACCAACAAGTGAAATGAATGTGCATTGATTGATTCAGTAATTTTTGAAAGGCATTTTTGTTTGGGGGGTGGGGTGGGGAAAAGCCAAATAGGAGTACAGGAAGGCTAAAATAATGACAGGTGCAAATTGCCAGCGCTTAATTTTGGCAAGTAATAAAAGTAGGTTACACTAAAAATAAAACACCAGTGGAGTATTTTATCTTCTAAAAGTTTTAGTCAAATAAGAGAAATAATGATACTTACTGATAATGTTTCCTAGTATACTTGAAAGTAAATTAAATTAATCATTATTGTTGTGCTACCTAAGTTGTAAGAATATGAGATGACCTGTCTTCTCACTTCAGGAAAGGGGAATTTACATAAAAATAAATACTTTTTGGATCTGGAAATGAAATAAAAAGTTCAGGCTTCCAAGCCACTCAAGCAACCAGCCATATTCTTCCACTTCTCTTTCTTGTTTTATCTAGATTTCATCTTATGTCATCTATTTCTCTTTTGGGCCTGCTCCATTCTCCACTCATTCCTGATTGATTAGGTCTCTCATTTTTGAGTCTGCATCCTAGAGGGATTCAGTCTGTTGACTTGGCCCCTGTTGGGCAGAGTCTTCCCTTCAGGCCCTCTCATCAGTTATCAACTAGCCCAGTGTGGCAGATGTCCACTCCTGTCCATCTGTGCCCTATCACTTAGGCAACAGATGTTTTCTTCAGCAGGATGCTGTAGTCAGAATTTAAGCTAGAAGAGGATGTAGGCCAGACATTCGAGCTTGTTTAATCTGTATATATATGGTTTTTAAAAATGAATTAGTATCCTCCTTTATTGATAGCATCTACTTCCAAGTGTTCATGTAACCACGTTAATAGGACTGAGTATATGTTTATGTGACTTTCTGACTGATAGGATGTAAGTCTGTACTTCCACTTTTTGGAAACGTGAAACTTTTAATTATTAAGAATACATAGCATATGGTATTTTTTAAAAAGGATTTTATTTGAGAGGGAGAGAGAGAGAGCACAAGTGAGAGGCAGAAGGAGAAGCAGACTTCCCGGTGAGCAGGGAGCCCGGCGCAGGGCTCCATCCCAGGACCCTGAGATCATGACCTGAGCCAAAGGCAGATGCCCAACCAACTGAGCCACCCATGCGCCCAAGTAGCATATGATTATTAGAATTATATACATACTGTATATCAAAGTTTAAAAATTCAGTGGTTTGGCCATAGAAATCTTAAGTGAATATTCACTCCTACCTCTTTGTTCTTTATCTGAGTATTTGTGCTTTGAGTAATTTGTTTGGTAAAGCTGAAACTATTAGCCTGTCATGTTACAGTGTTATACAGATCTTCGAAAGATTTCATGTGTTTTTGAAATAGGTTCCTTGGATTGCTAAACATTTTATATATTTTTTTTGATTCCTCTAAATATATTTCTTAATGATTACAGATTATTATATTTAAATATAATAATAAAAACTCTTAAATATAAAAATAAAAGCTTTCTAGGAAGGACATTCAGATAATACACAAAGGAAGTTAGTGGTGATGGGCATTATTTTTTCTCATAGACTTTTCTTTGTTAAATTCCTGTAACGTGCTAATGTGCTTCAAGTGTTGCTTGACACTATTTCCCTAACCACTCCAGTTCTCTGTCACTTATTTCAGGCTTTCGTCCTTGTTCACTTGTATTATAGAAATAGACTCTTTATTTGTCTTTCTAGCTCTAGTATCTCTTCCTGTTTCACTGTGTTCTACAGATACTACCAGAATTATCTTTCAGAAAATAGGTTGCTTAACATAAGAATAAAAAAAAAAAATAGGTTGCATTATGTCAGTCTTCTAAAAGGTCTATTTTCCTGGTTTTCAATTTTTTTTTTTTTTTTAAGATTTTATTTTATTTTTTGACAGAGACAGCAAGAGAGAGAGTATAAGCGGGGGGGAGGCAGGGAGAGGAAGAAGCAGGCTCCCCGCTGAGCAAAAAGCCTGACATGGGGCTTGATCCCAGGACCCTGAGATCATGACCTGAGCCGAACGCAGACACTTAGCGATTGAGCCACCCAGACGTCCCTCAATCTTTTTTTTTTTTTTTGAGATTTATTTATTTGAGATAGAGTGCGCGCACATGTGCGCGAGCAGGGGTGAGAGGCAGAGGAGGAAGAAGGAGAGGGAGAGAAGCAGTCTACCTCCCAAGTGGTGAGGCCAAATAGGGTCGATCCCAGATTGTGATCATGACCTGAGCTGAAATCAAGAGCCACCCAGGTGCCCCATATTACTCTATTTTCAAAAGCAATACATTAAAAGTAACAGTCAAGGTTCTTCACATTTTAATGTTACCCTCTCTTTCCAGCTTCATCTCCTACTACTGTTCTGTCCCTTCTCTTTTGTCCCCAGCTAGATCCTCCATTATGGCTGTAGCCAAGTGTGTTAAAACATGGTGTTTACTTTCATCCTTCCATTAGTTTATATATGCTGCTCCTTTTCCTTCTGCCTCCTTTTCTACATGATTATCCTTCTAGGTCCAGCTTGAATTAATGCATCATCATATATGAAGGTTTTCCATGAGCTAATAACCCTGTTCTTCTCCTCCCAAAATTAGTTCTCCTTCTCCTCCCAAAATTAGTTCTCTTTAGCAAAACTTGTATTATATGTCATTAGTTTATCTCAGCGATGGAGTAATTATTACATTTTACTAAAGTTGGTTATAAGTCTGTCTCAGTCTGTGTCTCCTGGTAAATTATAAACTCTCTGAGGTCAAGGATCACATCTTTTTTCACACTGTTCAGTTCCTGGAAGAGAATTTGAATTTAGCTGCTTTAAATAATATCATCTATTATGGTTGTATTCATAAAGGCATTTAATGAGTGTCTGGTCCGTTGAGTCAACAAATATTTCTTAACATCCTCTTTGGACTTAATATTGTGACGTCGAGAAATAACAGCAATTAAAAAAATGTGTATGATCTGGTTCCTTGCCTTAGGGAACTTTTAATTGTACTGAGAAGGCAACATTTATGTAATTTATGTGAAACTGTATGGAAAAAATCCTGGTCTGACTATTATTTACTTAAGTAAATGCTTAGTTCAGAGGAACAATGGGAGGAATCCTTCCTGAGAACTCAGATTGGGTTTTAGATAGTTGAGGGATGGCCTGAATAGATTCTGTAATGGCTAGAATGTTGAAGAGTACTACCTTAAATGCTAGGCTTAAAAAGTTTATGCTTTATCCTGAAAGTAATAGGCAGCAAAATGAATGTGATGATACAGAAAAATTAACCTGACAGGAGACTAGAAAGAGAGATTGAAGAGGGAAAAAATTAGCAGCAGGGAAAGCAGTCAGGAAACTATCCGTAATCTGGCCCTGAAATTATAAGGCTCTACATTGTGTAGGAATGAAAATGAAGGAATGACACCAGAAACAGATCAAAAGAAAGATTTAGTAACTCGTGGAGGAGGGGAAAGATATCAAAGATGATTGTGAGGTTAAGAGCGAAAACTGGGAAAATTGTTCTGTCCAACATATGGAACCAGTTTTGAGGGGGAAAGAGAAATGATTTTTTTGAATAAGAAGATACTACAAAATACAGTTAAAATTTCCAAAAAGCATTTGTAAATATAGAGAACTGGAGATTGAATGACAGGGAGATCTAATTATATGGAATTGGGAATCATCCTAAGAAGATAACATTGGAACTACAGTTAGTGCTATTTCTTAAACATTAAGGGAAATTATGCCTACTGTCATTAATTTTGTGATCTGAATTCTCAGTGCCCCTAATTTGTTGATCTCTGGAAGCACAATTTGTCTTTATAACCATCCATGTCTATATGCCACTTAGTATAGCTAATGAAGCGCATTTGGCCTTGATATAGGTCACTAATGCCAAAAGCATTATTTACCAAAAGCTTTATTTCTTTCATTAAGAAAATAACTGTTTTCAGAAATATGTTTTAGAACTATAAGTGTATTCTTCTACTGAATTATTTTCAAACTGAAATGACTCTCTTTTATGTGTGGTAGTTGGAGGAAATGTGGACTGGAAGCAGATAGCAAGTATTCAGGAATCCATCGGAGAAACCAGTTCTCAAAGTGTTGTTGTTGCTGTAGATAGGTAAGGTATTTATTTTATTCCCTTTTCAAATGAATACTGTTTCAATTCTGTAGCATTTAGGTGTATTTTGCTCCGTAGTGGTTAAAAAAGAAAAATTATTGCCAAAATAACTTTCCTTAACTATTATAAGACTATACTGTGATATATGGTGATTTTGATGATGAAGTACCTATAATTTTGCTCTTTAGATCATGGAATACAAGAAGGAGATAAACAGTATGAAAATTTAACTTAAAATAGATATTAGTGGACATTAGGGAAATGGTAATCTTGATGAAAAAGAACACGTTTTATTTTCTTCATAGAGAACTAATTGGTCTTATTATATGAAAATGGAGTGTTAATCTTTCAAGTCCTATTTGATATAAGATTGCATTATGGGTAAGTGAAGGATTTGCTGGCAATTCTCATTGCAAGCTTCTTTGGAAAGGACTTCAGAGTTTGTATAGTATATATATTACCAAGTATTCCTCATTTTTAGTTTGTTTTCTAAAAGTGAACCCGTACTAAATGTTCTTTTGAAGATTAGCTTTTTCTAGATGAATGCCCAAATATTTGAAACTTAACATTTTACAACACTGACATTTAAATTTTTTTATTACTTGTGATGAAACTGTCCAAAATATAATACGTATTTTTTCTTGGTGCTTGGAGACTTACGCTAATCCAGAATTTTACTTCAGATAAAACTTTTTGCTATAAGTACAGACTGAGCTAGAGTATTCAGTGGCCACTGACCCTGGAAATATTCCCTGCAACTTTTTCTTTGAAAAGAACTCTTAATCTTCACTTGCTGACCTTTTTTTTTTTTTTTTAATAAGGGAAGGAGGTCATTTGCCTTTTCCTTATGAAGGCTGAAGAAAGATTGCATATCCTCTTAGACCCCCTGTATAACTTGAAGGCTTACCATGTGCTTGGCACTTTTCAAAGTACTTCCTAGGTATTACTTATCACTTAATACTTCCAGTAACTTAATGAGATAAGTATTAATATTGTCCTTAGTTTATAAAGGAGGAAACTGAGGCAGAGGGGGCCTAAATAACTTGTTCATCCCCACAACTAATCTTGTCTTGATTATTGTTGCAATAACGGTTTCATCCACAAAGAATTTTGAGGAGTGGTGCCAGGACATAGACTCAGGCAGCATGTCTCTTGAATGTACATTCTTACCCTCTCCACCGAGCCTCTGCCTGCATGTACAACTGGAGAGCCATGTAATAATGTCTGCCCTTCTGTTGTCAGGGTAGCTTGTTTCCAAATCATTTTCCTGCCTTCAGTGTCTTTATGAGAATCTCTTCAGACAAGAGTTAACATTTTACGTACTATTTATTTCCATAGTATATTTTATATGACCATAGCCAGTTCTAATTTATCCATCTATGCACTGTTTGTTGCAGGGAGACATTCACTCATTTGAGTAAATGATAGGCCTCTCCATTTTAAGAATTTAAGGTATTTTAGAGGGGTCTTAACACAAATTCTGTTAGTACTTTGTTGTCTCAGATTCATCATCACCAGATAACTTCTGCAAACATAAATCCAATGTCCAATTTTATACAAAACCTCAACATTTAAATTTTAGCTTATAATAAAAGCATTAAAAGTTACATCTTTGATTTACTATAGGATTATATTCTTGTGTGGTACTTTTCACTTTCTTATTAAATTTCTTCTGAATTTCTCAGTATTAGAGTATATTTTCATATGTAATATTCTGACTAAATTCATAAGCTAAGTCAGATAACTTAGGTATTCAAGTCAGTGGTGTGAATATTGTTAGGTATCATCCTGGAAAGTTCTGTACTTGTCTTGTAACAAGTCATTTTCTTGTCCTTAGGTCTGTTGTTCTGAATAATCTGTTATGACAAGTATAGGAAGTAAACATGAAAAAATTAAAGTAGTTGTTTGTTTTTTTGCTTATTTATAGCTTCTGTTTCTTAAGAAAAAAAATATATGATTCTATTAAAAGCTACTTTGTGCAGGAATAGATTTTGTCCAGGAATGAGTTACCACTAAAAGTTAAAAAACAGTACCATAGTTTTTGTTTTTACTAATTTTAAGCACACCAGATCTAGCTTTATATTGGCGCATCTCACACTTTGGAACATTGTCTCCTCAGAAAATACGTGTAGCTCATCCCCAACTGCATTTGCTCATAAATATCTTCGGATTAGGTCTTAGAAATAAGTGTTACCTCTGATATTTTCACTGTGAAAACTTTTTACATATACAGTAATTTAGTTTGCCTCTGTATTATATACAGTTTAAAGTTTATGTGGTCCAGAATCTGCAGGTTTTGTCAACCTTTTTTTTTTTTAACTTTTTTTCTTGTATTGCTGCATTGCTTTTCATTTTGTGGCTGAAGCAGTAATCTATCATTTTGTTTTCCTGCTCACAGTTTTTCAGCACAGGTCTTTTAATATTAACACACAAGATTTTCATGCATCCGTCCTTTGCTTTTCATACAAGGAATGTAGAATCCATTTCGTAGACTGATTTTGTGAAACATAGCTCTGTCCTCTTGCCTTAGTTTATGAAGGCTTAACTTTAAATGCCTCCACAGACTGCTATGCTCTACCATATGGCTTATCTGTAGTGGAGCATTACTAGAAATAAAGTGACCCCTCAGAGGCTACCACAGTGAGTAGGAATTTGAATGCCTTTTTTCAGGATGCATGCTCCCCCTAACTTCTGTCACCCTGAGTCTATAAACTTGTCTGATTGCTACTGGTATTTCTTTGTCCTTGTTCTCCATCATTTCAGGGCCTTCAGAGAATTTGTTGCTTCTTTCCCCTGTAGTTGCATATAATGTCCATCGCTTTACCCCTCTACTCTTTGTCATTTGCTTCCTTCTCCGTTTAAAGAATTTTTTTTTCTTTTTTTCCTCTCTTTTCTTGTTGTTTCTCCTATATACTGTTTAGTTTTATCACTGTGATTATTTTTTTTTTTATATAGCCATTGCCTATGTACCTGTAGTTTGAGAAATCACCTAATGACATTTATAATGTGTATTCTAGCCATGTTCATTTTTGTTCATGTGAGAAATTTGTAGCCTTTGTATATTTTTAATTTCTGGATCCAGTCTAACCACTGAATTAAACGGGGCCTGTATTATGCTATTTTTTCCCCCAGATGATGTTCTCAGCCAGATCTTTGAATTACTATTTTGTTCTGACGAGCAATAGAGGAAATCTTAAAATATTCCTTTAGCAGGAGAACCAGAGTGTGAGTCGTCATGTCAGTTTTTTAGGCTGTTTTTCCTGTCTTGTATTTGTTACTCATTGCCAGGACACATGGACAGACATACAAGGGCACTGAGGTTAAAAAATCATGATATACTCACAACATGGATATAGTGGACATAGTAGGAAAAAAAAACCTTTCAGAATATATTTTAAATGTTTTATGTTTTGCTCAGGTAAGTGTGAGGCGGTATATCAAAGTAGTTAAGAGGGTGGACTCTGGGGGGTGCCCACCCTGGTTTGAATCTTAGCTGTAGGACTTACTAGTTCTGTGACTTCGAGGAATTCATTAAATATCTTTGTGTCTCAGTTTATAAAATTAGAAGTTATACCAGTCCCTACTTCACAGGCTATTTGTGATTACTAAGTGAGTGGCTATATTATAAAACACCTAGAATAGCAGCCACTTCGTGGTTGTTGGTAGCTATTACTGTTACTATGATTACTTTTTATTTCTTTCTCTTTTTTTTTTCAGATTTATTTATTTTAAAGAGAGAGAGAGGGTGAGTGGGGGGAGAGGGGCAGAGGGAGAGAGCATCCCAGGCAGAATCCACAGTAAGCACAGAGCCCGACACAGGGCTCAATCTCAGATCACGACTTGAGCTGAAACCAAGAGTTGGTCACTTAACCAACAGAGCCACCCAGATGCCCCAGATTACTTTTATTTCTAAGCTTAATATTTGACCTGCTTCTGCCTTTAAGGTGTCCTTTTTGCCATGCAAATCCTGTGGTACACAATGTAAATTGAGGAATATCAGTTCACCCTGGAAGGCTCATCAGACCCTTGGTTACAAACCCAGAGCATCAGTAAAAATGCAGACTTTAAAAGGACTAATAGGTTTATGCTGAAATACTTTATGAAACTTTGAAACAAATAAAAACCTTAGTGAAGAAAGCTGGGCAAAGCTGGACAGCACAGCTTAACTCTAAACATTTGAATTTTCCAGGACATGTTATTTAGCCACTTCTTGGTTAAACTATTAGAGACTATTTGCAGCTTCTGTTAAGTTGCTTGTAATTTAACATAAATGAGTTTTAATCAAATGTATGTTACTTGTAAAAGCAAAGAATTTTTCATCTTAACATGCTTAATGCTAGTAGATAATCAGGAAAAATTGAAAAAATCTTCTTTTTTGTACTGTGCCAATTATCAGTTAGTTTTACAAATTGATATTTTCCTTATCTTAGAGTCTCATGTTGATCTAGTGTTTGTAAGCCTACTAATAAAATTAACGATACATTCTTATTCTATTATCAAATGCAAAGGAGGGAGAGAGGAACATCCAAACTGTACTTGTTATGAAGCAATATGTTAACAATATCATTTGACTACCTGATTTTTTGTTCCTTTAAACCAGATTTAAAGTAGCAAGTACCTCAGGCTACTTACTTTTGAATTGATATAACAGAAGTAAGACTTTATAAATTTTTGAATTATGTTTCTTTTCTTTAGAATATTTACAGGTTCTACAAGACTAGATGGAAATGCTATTGGTAAGTATATACATTTATTTCACTTAAATTGGTTTTTTGGCTAAAAGACTTGAAAGTTAAGCTAAAAAAAATGTAAATCTATTTATATTATAGTGGATTTTGTCCGTTGGCTCTGTGCCGTGTCTATGGATGAATTACTTTCCACTACACATCCAAGAATGTTTAGTCTACAAAAAATAGTAGAAATATCGTATTACAACATGGGAAGAATAAGATTGCAGTGGTCTCGAATTTGGGAAGTTATTGGCGATCATTTTAATAAGGTATTTGAATAATTGTAGGATTTGCTTACATTTGTAATGTTTTTTGTTGTTAAAATTCCTTATAATGTAATTGAGACTTTTTTCTTTTTCTAGGTTTTTTAAATTACATTTTTGTAATTAAAATTAGAAAACCCTTTGAATCTTTTTTTTTTTAAAGAAGTGATTGCTGTGGGTTTTAAGAATTTAGTTAAAATATGTTTTTCTTGTTGAGAAATATTGTTAGTACACCTAGTGCTTTTGTGGAGAATTTCAGCATTTACCTATCTGTGCTATTAGTCATATATTTTTTCTAAAACAAAAATGAAGAAATAGATTTTCACTGCTGACATTAGCACCCTATATTTCTGTTGCCATTACAGGTTGGCTGTAATCCTAATGAAGATGTAGCTATTTTTGCAGTAGACTCCTTGAGGCAATTGTCAATGAAGTTTTTAGAGAAAGGGGAGCTTGCTAATTTCAGATTCCAGAAGGATTTCTTAAGACCGTTTGAACATATAATGAAACGGAACAGGTATTATATTTGTTGAATTGCTTAATATCAGAAAAATACCTTATTATTTTCCACCGCAGGGGGAAAACAGAAGAAAGGAGAAAAAAAAACTGATGGGTTTTATGTATATGCATATCCAAGCAATTATATTAATATTTTAGGTCTCCAACAATTCGAGATATGGTTGTACGGTGTATAGCACAAATGGTTAATTCTCAAGCTGCTAACATTCGGTCTGGATGGAAGAACATTTTCTCTGTGTTTCATCTAGCTGCATCCGATCAAGATGAAAGCATAGTGGAACTTGCATTCCAAACAACAGGGCACATTGTCAGTGAGTATTCTTCTGCCTGAGTTCACGTTTAAAAAAAGAAAACAAAACTTTAATGTGTTCAGAAAATAATACAAAAGTAAGATCAAGGGCCTATTCTGGGTTTTAAGTTTACCAAGTTTTGCCTGTAGAAACAGAGTACATAATGACAGTAATATTGTTATTACATTATCATAGTTAACATTTATTGAATGTTTACGTTGTGGCAAGAACAGTAAGCACATTGAATGTGTTTCCTTCCATGTTTACAACAACTCTATAATGAAGTGTCTTCATTATCCCTTTTTAAATAGATCAGGAAATTCAGCCCCAGTGAGGTTAAGTGACCTGCATAAGGTGCATGATGGAGTTGTTGGGATTCAAAGCCAGGGAGAGGTTTTTGACCACTCCATTATACAGCCTCCTTAAGGGAGAATTAAATACTGAGGATGTAAGTTAAGCCTGTCTGAAAGATGATAATGATGATCATCATTATTTTTCATAGATTAAGAGACTGAAATACAGATAGGTTGAACATAATTTTGTATATTCAACTCAACAACTACTGATTCGGGACGTACTGTGTACTGTCACTGTATTATGTGCTGGGTTTATAGTGTAAAGAAAACACAGACCTGTGTCCCTCTCCCCACTACTCAGGACAGTCAAGTAAACAGTAATGACAGATACAAAGCCATGTCTGTTAGACATCAAAACCCTTCACCTTTAAGTATGCTTTACATCTGGGGGTTGGTGTTTTTTGGTGCAGTTAAGAATAATTGAAAAACTAAAATTACTTTGATATATTTTTTACCCTTTTAGCTCTTGTGTTTGAAAAACACTTTCCAGCGACCATTGATTCTTTCCAGGATGCAGTGAAGTGTTTGTCTGAATTTGCGTGCAATGCAGCTTTCCCAGACACAAGCATGGAAGCAATTCGACTTATTCGCCATTGTGCAAAATATGTGTCTGATAGACCTCAGGTATAGTGTCATTTAGTAAACAAAATTTTGCTGAGTATTTATTTCCAGTCTAAGATCAAAGTTTATTTGGGAATTGAGGGGATAGGAAACGTTTTTCAGTAAACCCCAAAATTACCTGAGCTTGATTCTGACTTAAGTGATTAGTAATGATAGCTATCATTTATTAAAGGTGTCAGGTCTTTGTTTTTCCAAGTGTAATGATAGCTGTCATTTAGTCTACGGCCATACCACCCTGAACACGCCCGATCTCGGAAGCTAAGCAGGATTGGGCCTAGTTAGTACTTGGATGGGAGATAGCTGTCATTTATTAAAGATGTCACGTGTTTTTCTATTTCACACGTATTAACTTGTTTAATGTTCTTAACTTTATGGGACAGGTAGTGTTATAGCCCCATACAGATAAGGAATCTGAGGCACAAAGAAGTTAAAAAAAATGTGTCCATGGTTGCAGGGCTAGTAAAGGAGACCTAGGGTTTGAACCGAATCCTGTGTTTTTAGCCTTTTAGCCCATACTGTTTCTTGCATGTGGTGCTGTGCGGTACTGAAGTTGACTGTCTGTCTATAGATGAGTGTGGACTTAAGCACTGGAGTAAAAAATTGAATTGGCAACCTGGCTGCCAACCTTAACTTGCGTCTCTGAATCTATCTCTGTAACTATTATCAAGAGAAGTGATGCATTAGATTTGGTAGTAAAATTTTTTACTACATACTAATGTGGACCTATGGGGGTGCTTAGTACTTTTTACATACATTGACTCATTTGACCTTCACACTTCCCAGGGCGGCTGATAAGGCTGCATGTGTCATAACCAGGGAAATGATAAATATGCAAGCCTGATTTAACCTGGCGAATAGAATAATACAGAAAAGCTGATGACAGAGTTGAAGCTGAAACCAACTTTGGAATTTTAGTGCAGTGCTCTTCATAGGCAGTTATAATCTCCATCTTTCTATAAATTGTTTATCAAATTGCTTATTTGTAAAGCATTTAAAAAATTTTTTGGAGAAATAATACAGGTGTTATGTTTTGCCTTAAGTATATCTCCCTTTCTTCCTGAAGGCTTTCAAGGAGTACACAAGTGATGATATGAATGTGGCGCCTGAAGA
The DNA here is from genome assembly GCF_054177405.1 of Leptonychotes weddellii. Lineage (NCBI taxonomy): Eukaryota > Metazoa > Chordata > Mammalia > Carnivora > Phocidae > Leptonychotes > Leptonychotes weddellii. The sequence continues at coordinate 112,430,359 of NC_138372.1, read as the reverse complement.
CAGGGTTTGGGTCAGAGGATGGTTCCCAATCCTCTTCGAGCTGTCCTGCATCATTAATAGATGCAAATTAGATGTAAGAACCAGGTAACAATCAGTGTTTGTAACTATAATTTTGAAAGGCTCGTTTTGACCGCAATGAATTTTTGTTTTGTGAATGTAAGTTCAGTAGTTGAAGGCCGTAAGTCCGTAAGTCATGCGTTTTATCAAATATAGTAATATTTGATAGGCAGATTTTAAAATATGTTAAATGGAACAACAGTAAAAATGGAAATACTACTTTTCCTTCAGATTTTAGTCTAGCATTTCACTTTGAGTTTTAGCTTCTATGTTAATTTAATAATGTTACACAGTCTGTCTTTTCATACATTTGTTTCCAAATAAAAATTGAAGTTAGTGGCACAATTTATTTTCCTGACAAATGCTAGAAGAATTTCTCAATGCATGTCCTTGGTCAGCTTTAGATAAAGAACCATTTCTCTTTGAAGACTGGTCAGTAACACAGTTTTGAATAATACAGGTCTATTAACAAAGAAGTGTGCTCTTTCAAAAGTATATTCTCAATAAAAGATCTATATGAATGTATAGTCCATTTGTGAAGAAACTATTAGGGATATAATGCAACTGGATAAGCATTTAGTATGCTCTTCTTATGTTACAGCTCATGTCACTCCCATAGTAAAATTTTTATCCTACATTTTTTACTACCAAATTGAAATGATTGATTTGTGTATCCTGTTACCTGTCAACAAGTGCTTGAGACACCATGAGTTCAATCATATGTTTAAATAAAATCTGTCTTTTATGTATCCCCTCTTCTTTTTAGGGAGGATCATTAGTCATTTGGGCAGTTAACTTTATTGGATTTTTTAAATTGGAAAGGTAGTAAATAGAGACTTGTAAGATATCAGCGATAGGACTATAATGAAGGAATGAACCTTTCCTTCCTCCTCTTATGCCACAGCCACCCTTATCCCCATCCAAGGTGGAGTTGATACATATCCTAAGAAATTTCATTTTTATTTGTTATAAGAGAAATTTTATAAAATTAGGTAAATAATCCAAAATAGGACTCAAACCTTAGGAATTTGTCATAGAATTTAATAATCACAAGAACACTATACAGCATTTTAGACATTGAGAATTGTTTGGCAGTGGACCTGTTAGGAACTTGATAAAATTCAAGATAGCCGCTGATTCATGTAAACTAAATTATTGAGATTTACAACTTTGAATTGTCCAGCCACATCATTGGAGCAGCTAACATATCACGACCAACACATCATATAAACTCAGCACCCCCTCCCTGCCCTTGTTTCTTTGTAGAAATTTATTTGATGAGGGGACCTTCCTGCTTCCTTAGTATTTGAGCCTGTCCTTGTCTGGGACCATCCTGCTTTCCTTCTTGCCATATCCCATGATCAGATTATGGATGAGTTCTAGTTGTTAAAGAGAAAATATGTATTCTGGTTGATAAAGGAGAGGAAAGATGTGAGTAAACTTTGTTCAGTAATGGCTTTTTCTTATTTTATTCCAGGATTTGTAAGGGCTGATATTTAGATTACATTTGAAAAATGTAATACCATGATTTGTATAACAGGTTAATTACATAGTACTTTCACATGTGTTCTTATTTGATTGCCTCAAAATTCTGTAGATTGAGGGTTGGTTAATTAACCTGGGGTCTCACATACTCTTTTTCCCTGTACCAGCAACTTAAGTATTGCTTTCAAAAAGATTTCTTGAACAGTGAAAATCCTTGGAAACCTCTGTAGCTCTGTGGGCCTGGAAGAAACAGGATTCCCACATCCCCTTATCCCTAGCTGTGGGAGTTAGCATCCAGTTACTTAGAGTGGGAGGAAATGGATTTCAGGCTCAGGAGATGGAGGAAGAGGGAGCCTTGTTCCATTGTAGGGGGAAAAATGAATTCCAACAGGCTTCTCCCAAAGAAGAGAGTCTGTTTCTTCCACAGGAATTTCTTTACTACGGTTCCTTTACTTTTCATTACACACATTAGGTATCTCTTACGGATCAAATAACTCTTATGGATCAAATAACTGCTGTGAACTTGCTGAAGGACCAAGCTACCATAATGTACTTTACACGTTTATTTAACAGTTAGTTATAGCCTGCTGTGTGCCAGACATGAATTAAGCCCAGAGGTAGCATAGCAGCAAATGAGCTGGACTGCGAACCAGTCCTTATGGAGTCTTTAGATAACATTTGGTTCTGGCTTACCATCAGTCTTCTCAGAAATATAAACCTTTTTCTAAATGGAAAGATACCTATTTTGCTAGAAGAAAGTAACATGTAGAGAAAAGATCAAGCTTTTTAATGGTTACATGAAGGGATTATTATTTAGAGGAAGATAATAAGGAATCAGGAAGGCAATGTTGAGTTTTTAATTTTAACACTTATTCAAAAGACAGTGAATGTGGTACTAAGCAGTTTATTTGTTCAGTAAATACTTATTGTGTGCCTCGTGGGTGACAAGCATTGCTCTGTCTCTGGACTATAGTAGGAAACAAACTGCCCACATGAATGTCTTAGTGGATCAGTTCCTTTGGTTTCTGGGATATCTTTTTCAAAGAGTTATAGGACTTTTAGCAACACTTTAATTGCTCATACAGTATCCCTGAACTAATTTTATGATGATCACTCACAATCTTTAATTTCATTTACAATCTTAAAATGCTGGGATGATGGGGTGGGAGTGGAAGAAAAGTGAAATAAAACATTTTAAGGCCAAGGCCTTTGGAATTTTCTCCTACATGATGCGTCCCAAAGAAACCAGTTTTACAGTTGAAATTTCTTAAAACTGAATCTCTTATGTTAGTTTAAAACCAGTTTTAAACTTTTTTAGTAGCTTCATGACCTCTAAAAACTATTTTAAGAGGGGATTCTGATGTGGCATACTTTTTTGTATTACAGCTGTCCACTTGTGTTCTATCGTTTTAGGGGTTTAACAGTAATGTTCGAAATAATGAAAACTTATGGCCACACTTATGAAAAACACTGGTGGCAGGATTTATTTAGAATTGTTTTCAGAATCTTTGACAACATGAAATTGCCAGAACAGCAGACAGAGGTAAGAGAAAAATATTTTCATTTAACACAGTCAAGTTAAAAGGTTCTGAATATTTTCTCTAATACAGTTTAGTAGATCAAATCAAGTACCTGGAAAAGAAAAAAAAATTCCTAGAGAGTTTTTCATTATAATAAGAAGTATGTCTTTATAAAGAAAGAATGCTAGTTGGGGATAGAATCTGAGTTAATGAACTGGTTGTTTTCAGTGTTTTTGTTGAACTTCCAGTTTCTTTCCTCATTTTAATATTGCCACAATTACAGATACCAGTAGCTTTCTTTAGTATTCATAGTGACATCTTATTCTGAAGTGAGTACAGAATACATAGTAATAAGTTTTATTTATTTTATGTCAATGTCTTTTACTACAAACCAATTATGGTATGCATCTCAGTAAATGTAGGGAGAGAGCCTCAACTTTTCTTGTTTTGTCCTATATAGCTATATTAAATGCAGACATTAGGGACACTGACCTGCACGAAGTTTTACTTTAGATTTGTGATTTTTAAATCTACAGGTAGACTCTTACTGAAAACATCTAAGTAGACATATGTGTATGCACTGGCACAAGGATTAGTCCTTTATGTATTTAAGAAAAATAAATAATTTATACTTATTTTGTATGGCCCTATTCACCATTTATGGTATTTTCAAGTAACCATACTTCATGAGAGTTTTATTTTAAATTTATGCCAAGCACACTTGGATAAATTCTTACTTCCTTCCACTTTATTTCTCTTTTATGTTCTGTCATATTATGGAGCAAGGCCAGCTGTTGATATTCATGCATATTGTTTGAGAAGAGTCATAATGTTAATAGCAAGACAATTCAGTGATAATTTTTTAAAATCAAAAATAATGCAAAAAATAGATAAAATTATTTTATACATAAATTGTGGAATAATGGAGAAAAAATAGATCTCAGATACTGAGTCGAGGTGAATGTAATATTATAGAGGGAAGTAAGTGCTCTGAAAGGAACATGGACAGACTTAGCATTTTTAAATAAGCAAACATATTTCTTCTTTAATTCTGGTTGTTGACGAATTGTCTGACCTTCTTTTAATGACTTTTTTGCCTTAGAAAGCTGAATGGATGACTACGACTTGTAATCATGCACTTTATGCGATCTGTGATGTATTCACCCAGTATTTAGAAGTACTCAGTGATGTACTTTTGGATGATATTTTTGCCCAGCTCTACTGGTGTGTGCAGCAAGGTCAGTCTATAGCAAATAGTGACACAAAGTGTTAAATGTGGCCCTGGCAATATATAAATGAATTGCTCTTTTCTTTTCCAGACAATGAGCAGTTAGCACGATCTGGTACAAACTGCTTAGAGAATGTTGTTATTCTGAATGGTGAGAAATTTACCCTAGAAATCTGGGATAAAACTTGTAACTGCACACTGGATATCTTCAAAACCACAATCCCACATGCGTAAGAAGATTTTACTCAACTTTATATTTGTATATTGAATGATAGACATAAAAAGTTTGATAGTAACTAGTGATTTTTTTTAACAAATTCTTTTAAAAATACTTCAGTGTTCCATGAATTTGTATTTATTGCAAATCAGACTCCTATAAACCGTAACAAATACTTGAATTAAATTCTTTATAAACCAGACACTTTCAGTCTGATTCGTCATATGGTCATTGGTCATATTGAGGTGATTCTGCTTTAATAGGGTTTTATTTTTATTTATCCAGATTAAAGCAAGCAGTGGTTTTGAATTTTAAAAAAGCAACAAAAAAACTAAACATCTATTTCAGTTACTTTAGATTTAATAATCTAAGGAAAATTTATTTGCAAATGTATTTTATAGTTAATTGTCATCTTCTAATGAATTAGTTTGGAATTGAATTGTAGGAGTTTTTATCAATGGAGAAACTAAAGACACAGTCTCACTAAATGACTAATAGCATCTGGATTATTTGTAGGACATACTTGAAGTTACTTCCCAGCTCAGCCTTTGGGGCTCTCTGACCTATGCAAAGTTTTACTTTAGATTTACTATTTTTAAATCTACTTAATAAGATGCTTTAAGTCTTACTTAAGTCGTACTTAAAACATCTTAAGTAGATATATGTGTATGTACTGGCATAAAATGATGTATGAAAACTAGTTCAGATTTTTAAGCATCATAAACTTTTTCTGGACATGAGTGAAATATGTTTGCACTGATACGATCCCCTTGTAAGTATCCTAATAATTAGGACATTGGAAGTCAAACAAAAGGGACACACCTCTAGGAAAGCAGTCTCTAGGTGGGTCTAAACTAAAAAGACAAATATTGGTCAGCTTTTCTTATTTTTTTGGTGCACATTTTGTTGGAACAATGTACTTGACAAATGATCCATTTTTGTCAGAGTTTATCTGTAGCCCTTATGTCAAAAGACAGTATGAATTCTTGCCTAGCTGTTGTCCCTGTGAAGTCAACAGAAACCAGCCAGGCTGAACATTCTTCTTTGTTTGTTTGTTTTAGGAACTGCCTCTGTTTTAATTTATTGAATTACAAATTCAGGTTAAGATACATGATCTTAAAGATCATCTAATAAGCATTTCTTAATAGAAAATAACTGTACTAGAGTTCTTTCCAAATTGAATTGAAATGATGTATCTACCATTGTCTGCTCCATTTCCCAGGAGCTCCTCCTTCTCAGAAGCAAGAACTTGGGCCTTAATCATCTTTCTATTCCAAGTACCCAATCCAGGGATGGCAAGTTAGTTTTTTCTTTTGGGCCAAATTTTATTTCATTTATTTTTATACATTAAAAAAAAAATAGAATCTAAAGAGATCCATGAATTTTTGAAAAGTCTCAAACTTTTCTCAATCTTACTTTAGGAAATACTTAGAAAAAGTGAGTTTAAAGTTTTTGAAACTTTCCAGAAGTGTTTTTTTTTTTTTAACTGATGACCAGAGTACCCTTTTGATTATATTATATGCTAGTCAGTTGTTTTCTGGAAATACATATTTTAAACTTTTTACTAGATTTTTTTCAGCAAATGGTTTTTAGCAGTAGTCAGAGAAGGATTATATTGTTTTTGGCATATTCTTGGGACTTTTTTATGCCTGTTTTAAAACATGTTGAATGTGTCATGTTTCACACTCGCAGTGATTGGTGTGATTTGGTATTTTTAAAGGCTCTTAACCTGGCGTCCCTCTTCTGGAGAAACTGTTCCCCCACCTCCATCTCCTGTGAGTGAAAAACAGCTGGTAAGTTTTCATAAATAAATCATACTTAAAATTGCTTGTGAGAAGTAATTTTACCATGGGCCAGCTTCTTTTATGTGAGTCCACATCTTTAAAAAAGATGGCATAAATCTGTCCAAAATTCTTAGGTTAAGCTTCATAATGGTAAATTTCCCGGGTGGCTAAAATTTATCTCTGTAAGTGCCATGAAGGAGGCATTTTAAATTATTTTATAATGTAGATGGTCTGAGACATAGAGTAAAATGATGTCAAGAGTTTTAAGATCCAGGTATGAGATTATGTAAGGATTTCCATGCCAAGGGGCACCTGGGCAGTGCAGTCGGTTAAGCATCCACCTCTTGATTTCAGCTCAGGTCTTGATCTCAGGGTCCTGAGTTCAAGGCCCACGTTGGGTTCCATGATGGGTATGGAGCCTACTTTAAAAAAAAAAAAAAAAATTATAAAGGATTTCCTTACCAAGCTAAAGATATTATTTATTTTAAAATTTTTATTTGGATACAATTTAACCTATGAGAAATATTACAGTAACAGTTCAAAGAATTTTAATATACCCTTCACCCAGTATATTTGCTTCGTAGGTCTGCCACAACAAATTACCACAAACTAAGTGGCTTTAAAACAACAGAAATATATTGTCTCCCAGTTTAGGAGGCCAAAGGCCCAAAATTAAGGCATCAGCAGGGCTGCATTTTCTCCAAAGGCCTTAGTGGAGAATCCTTCTTTGCCTTTTTCAGATTCTAGTGGCTCTTGGCAACCCTTGACTTGTACACACATCATTCTAATCTCTGCCTCCATTTTCACATGGCTGTGTAAAGTCAAATCCGTTATGTGTCAAATCTGCCTCTCCTTTTTTCTCTTTAAAGGACACTAGCCATCTCTTATGTTTGTAAGATAAGATATAAGCCACCTCATTTCAGAATCTTTAATTACATCTTTAAAGACCCTGTTTCCAAGTAACCTTCCTAAGTACCAGAGGTTCCAACTTTAATATACCTTTTTGGGGCCAGTGTTCAACCTATTGCAGTTTCTACCCTCTGGCACCCAAAAATTCATGTTCATCTTTCAGGCAAAATGTATTCATGCCATCCCAGTATTCCCAAAAGTTTCAACTCATTATAGCATCAGCAAGTCCAAAATCTGATCTAAACATCATATCAGAAGTCCCAGATCTCATCATCACAGCCATCTAGATCAGGTATGTGGTCTCTTCTGGGGACATCATCCGTCCCCATCTGTGGACCTGTAAACCGAGAAAACAAAGTACCTGTTTGTAAAATACAGTGGTGGGACAAGCATAGGATAAACATCCTCATTCCAAAAGGGAGAAATTGGAAGGAATAAAAGGGTCACTGGTCCTAAACAGGTTCAAAACCCAGCAGGGCAAATTCTATTAATTTTTAAGGTCTGAGGGGCACCTGGGTGGCTCATTCAGTTAAGCGTCTTCAGCTCAGGTCATAATCCCAGGGTCCTGGGATTGAGCCCCGCGCCTCCCCCCACTCATGCTCTCTTCTCTCTCTCTCAGTCAAATAAATAAAAATCTTTCAAAAAAAATTTTTAAGGCCTGAGGATAATTCTCTGTACCTTGATACTCTGCCCTCTGGGCCCACTGCTCCTTCCTATGCCCCTGCAGCTCTGCTCTCTAAATCATTTCTTCTTAAAGGTTAGCATGTGTTTGCAGCCATGTAGCCCATTTCCTGCCTGTAGAATCCCAGAGATCTGATAACCTTCATTCATTTTATCCTATGTCTGTCCCTTTCAGTCTAGGCTGGCTGTGTTTCTACTGGTATATCATTCTTAAAATCCCTGTGGGTCTCTCATGTATGTCAAGAGGGTTATTCATGGAACCTTTCTGGATGACTTCATCTCTCTTCCAGGCTTCTGCTAAGATGTTTGATTGGATCCATTGGATCCACACACCTAATCTCTTTCAACAAAATGTTGTCTAACTGTCCAAAGAAATGTTTTCATAACGATGAATTTTCCAATTTTGGCATCCTTTGCAGTTTATCCTTCCAAATTATCAAGTGCTAGTTCATTTTTGCTTGGTAATTCCTTCCTCAGTGTATCTCTCTAGCCTCTCATTTTTCTGTAAACACCAAGGAGAAACTGGGCCACACCTTTAACCTTTTGCTTGGAAATATCCTCAGCTAAATATCCAAGTTCATCACTTAGAAGTTCTGCTTTCCACTCAGTAGTACAACACAATTGAACCAAGTTTTCTGCTACTGTATACAAATATCACCTTACTTCCATTATCCAGTTACACGTTCCTGATTTCCTTCTGAGACCTCACCAGAAGCACTTTTAACATTCATATTTCTGTCCACATTCGATTCTATGCCCATATGTGTATTCTTTAGGGTGACAGAAGATTTCTCCATTATGCATTTCACTGCCTTCTGCATCCTCACCAGAATCTCATTTAATGGCCATGTTGCTACTAACAGTCTCTTCAAGGCAATCTAGGCTTTTTCTGTCATATGCCTCAGAACTCTTCTGGTTTCTACCATTACCCAGTTCCAAAGCCATTTCCACATTTCTAGGTATTTCTTATAGCAGCACGCCACTTCATGGTACCAAAATCTGTATCAGTCAGTGTTCTACCAGAGAAATGGAACCAGTGGGAAATATCTGTATCTATCTGTGTGTGTGTGTGTATATAATATATGTATATGCATAAATTTTTTTTTTTTAATTTGAATTTCACAGAATTGGCCATGCGATTATGGGTGCCAGTAATTTGAAATCTGTAGGGCAGGTTGGAAACTCTTAGGCAGGGGCTGTAGCTGCAGTCCACAGGTAGAATTACTTTAGGGAGACCTGAGGCCTTTCAGTTGGTCACGTGAAGTTCTGGCCATATTATTGAGGATAATCTTCTTTACTTAAAGTCGACTGGTTGTAGATGATCACCACATCTACAGAATACCTTCATAGTAACACTTGTATTTGTGTTGGAACTGAGTAACTAGATCCTATAGCCTAGCCAGGTTGACACATAAAACTACATGACACCATGTTTCACCAGATGTTATAATTTCACTACATTTGCTTTATTATTTCCTCCCTCCTTCCTTTTTCTCTCTCTGGCCCACCCCCCCACCCACAAACTTTTCAGAATTCTTTGAACGTAAATTGAAAATAAGATATCCTTTTCTTCTTAAGTTCTTTAGTGTTTTTCCATAAAAAATACAAAGCAAAAGCACTTACATAATCACAGTGCCGTTAACAAAATCAGGAAATTACCACTGAAACAGTACTATTATTTAATCTGGCCTTACTGAATTTTAAACCCAGGAGACCAGAGGTAGCATATTAGTGTCCATTGGTCAATTTATCCCCCTCACAACTTTTAAATTTCCTAAGTAATTGTCAATGGCTAAAACTTAGATTTCACAGAGAATTACTACTCTGAATTTATCTTGAGAGAACAGTCACATCTGATATATTGGGGCCACATTGCTCCATGACCCTGATCTGCAGGAGCTATCTGTTCATTATAGACTCCACCACTTATGAAACCGTCTTTCAAGTCCAGAATGAACTTGCTCTCTTTTTTGTTTTTCTTAACTTTGGCCCACCCTCTGCGTACTCTGTGGGTTTTTGTTTTTGCTACCTCTGCTGTATAGTATAGTAGTTTGTAGTGTGGGCTTTGATGCCAGACCCAAAATGAAATCCTGGCTCTGGGGCGCCTGGGTGGCTCAGTCGGTTAAGCGACTGCCTTCAGCTCAGGTCATGATCCTGGAGTCCCGGGATCGAGTCCCGCATCGGGCTCCCTGCTCAGCAGGGAGTCTGCTTCTCCCTCTGACCCTCCCCCCTCATGTGCTCTCTCTCTCTCATTCTCTCTCTCAAATAAATAAATAAAATCTTTAAAAAAAAAAGAAATCCTGGCTCTGCAGTGACTAGCTCTGTGGCCTCAGCAAGTTACCTAACCTCATGGTAGAGTGAGTTTTGTGATGGGAGTTAAGTCAGGTAATGCATTATAATGCACATAAAGTTGTTGGAACCGCATGTGCCGGGGTGAGTGATGAGAGGCTGGGCTGCTGCCGGGCTCCATAGAGGGAGGCAGCGGTGCCCCTCGGGACCAGCTCACAGTCTCCTCTGTGAGCTGCTGCCGCCACCCCTTCTTTCACCCCGCTTCCTTTTGCTTTCCCTTCTCTGTACGGCTCACAGCTTGCCAATAAACTGCAGTGTTTTCCTCGCTGAATATTTCTTGCCGTGCACTGGAGGACTACTTCTTATTTATTTTTATTTGTTTCTTTCATTAAACTTTTGTTTTAATGGGTCTCAAAATGCTGTGACAGATTTTTGGTCAAGTGTTTTCCATTAAAAAGTACTGATTTTAAAAACTAATAACTTAAAAAAACCCTAATAACTTTAAAATTGCCACACACACACACACACACACCACACAACACACACACACACACAACACACACACACAGAAGGTCCACAAAACATTCTCCTTTCCATCTGAAGGTTTTACAATGCATTGTTATCATTAACCAGTCTTTTACTATTAAACTTAAATGGCCAGTTGATACAAACATTTCTGAGACTGTTCTTCCACCACTGAATAAGACCGGGGTGTCAGGTTATTGGGGATAATACTCATTTAGCCTTCTGAGTGACCTTGCCAGCTCCAGCTGCCTTCTCGTCTGTCTCATGTCACAAACAGCAAAATGGCCCACAGAATAGTCAGAGAGGCTCTCAACGCACACAGGCTTGTCAGGAGCCATGTCAGCGATGGTGGCATCACCAGATTTCAAGAACTTAGAGCCGTCTTCCCCCTTTTTCCTGGGATGACAATCAGTCTTCTCCTTCATCTCCACAAATTTGCAAGCAGTCTGACCTGTGTGACAATCAGTGCAGGTGCATATCCAGTACTGATTTGGTGAAGGATTACTTTTTAAAAATTAAAAATAGAAATATACCCTGTTAATATAAAAAAATTTTTTTTTTGGATAGTACAGAAGAAAATAGGGTAAAAAATGCAAGTCCCAGGATGCCTGGGTGGCCCAGTCGGTTAGGTGTCTGCCTTCAGCTCAGGTCATGATTCCGGGGTCCTGGGGTCGAGCTCCACGTCAGGCTCCCAGCTCAGCAGGGAGCCTGCTTCTCCCTCTGCCTGCCTCTGTCTCTCTCTCTGACAAACAAAATCTTTAAAAAAAAAAAAAAAAAATGCAATTCCCTTTTCATACTGCCCCCTTCAGCCACAACTTATGTTTAATGTTGTGATGTTTATCCTTCCAGCTGTTTTCCATACATTTTGTATATAGTTAATATTAATTATATGTGGTTTTTGAAAAAATGAAATCTTGTTTTGAGACTAACATTTTATATTTGGAATAGCTAAGAGATGTCTCCACTTCGATACATAGAGATTGCTTTCATAGGAACGCCTCCTTTTCCAGTAAAGGGTCCTTTTTTTAAAGGGGAGGTGTGGGCATATTTCTGGTACACAGCTGTTCTAAAAAATGCAAAGATTACCAAAAAATCATCCTCATTTACATTGATTAATCAGAAAAATTGAGAAAGCAATATGCCTAACATTAAAAAAATTCCTCTGATACAAAGGAGACTTTAAATCCCCAATACTGTGACCTAGTTTTTGTGTACATTTAATTTCCTGGGGAGAAGCTTCTTAGAAATCATCAGAATGTTCAAAAGAGCCAGTGCCCCAAAAATTTAAAAACTAGTGCCTTAAAAAAAATGCTTTCCCTTACATTCAGTAGGACAATGCATTTTTTATTCTGTCAACTGATTAATTTCCCCCCTTAAAATATACTTCTTAAAGTGTACAAGTTAAAAAGAGATTTTTTTTTTATAGTTAATTTTAAACAATAAACATTCCCTTAAAGGACTTACAAATTTAGAAGTGTTGTTATATGCATTCTTCCATTTAAGTTTTTATCTAAAAGTGCATTATAGGAAGCCTGGGTGGCTCAGTCGGTTGAGTGTCTGCCTTTAGCTCAGGTCATGATTTCAGGGTCCTGGGACCAAGTCCCCCGAGTTGCCCGGGAGTCTGCTTCTCCCTCTTCCTTTGCCCCTCCCCCCTGCTCATGCTCACGTGCTCTCTCTCTCTCTCTCAAATAAATAAATAAAATCTTTAAAAAAAATTTTTTTTAACTGTATTATAGTCCATCATGGCCAAAGAAATTACCCAACTACTCTACTGGGTCTATATAATTATTATTAAAGGCCTCCTGTGTATTAAACATGAAAAATACAAAGATGAGTAAGAACAATTACAACAGTAATAATATGGCTTTAGATTCGTGTAGCACTTCACCATTTAAAAAATATTTTCACATTTGATCCTTTCAGCAATTTTTTGAATCCAGTTTGGTATATTATCCCTGTTTTATACGGAACAGCAAATGAAAAATCAAACTGTGATATTTTAAATCTAAGTTAAAATACTATTTTGATTAGCACTGTTTTGGGGAATGTAAGCCCCTGCCTTCTTTTCAGAAACCCAGGTGAGGTCGCTTCCGGCTAAGGCTGTTAGGTTACAGTTCTCCGTTCCTCTGGAAACCACGTTCTAGATTCTGTCCGGAGTATGTTGTATTGCTGTAACAAAATAAAGCTCGAATAGTAATGCCAGCTATCACATACTGTCTGGCACTGTGCTAGTGCTTTGCATTTCTTACCTTATCCTTAATAACTTACAAGGAAAGTGTTCTCTCCATTTTCAGTTCAGAAAATCTTAACACAAGAGGGTTCTATGCTTTTCCAAGGTTATACCTAATGCTGGAGCAAAAGTCTGGTGTAGTTCTCTTGGACTTGAACTTGAGCTTTTCTTCATGACACCACACTTGCAGTTAGTCACCTTCTTACTGACCTTTCCGGTCGCCAGTTCCTTTGGATGACAGAATGTCTTTCCCTAAACTCACCCCTACAAAGCTTTCTTGAGCACCGCCTACACAAAGCTTGCAGAAATGTCCCCCACCTCTGCCACATACATGTTCTGTTTAAACAGATTTCATGACAGTTCGTGGATATTGCTGACTAGCTTTTCCTCACAGTGAAGCTTAGCATTTTTATCTATTGCTTTTGGGTGCTACCAGGCCCGAAACGAATGAGGGTTAGAAAGGAAGCTTTTCTCTTAAAGACTGTCAGCGTAGGTAACTTTAAATAATTTTCTCCTTGTGTCTGTAATCACACTGCGTAGAATGTCCTTTTCATAGTGACACACGTAATTTTTTTTTCAAAAACATACTAGGAACTGTTTTCATCCTTAAGCTTTATTCGTTGTACTTACAATGAATTTTTTGTTTTATTAGGATACAATATCACAGAAATCTGTAGATATTCATGATTCTGTTCAGCCAAGATCTGCAGATAATAGACAGCAAGCACAATTGGCTGCTGTCTCTACTGTGAACGAAGAAGTCAGCAAAATTAAACATACAGCAAGTGAGTTATTTCTCCTAATAAAAATAGTGTGTTTTGTTTTGTGTAGGTAAAGGATGAAATGTTTGCTTTTACTTTTGGTATTAACAAATATGTACTGTAATTGATGGTGTGTAGTCACTTTGTTACTGTGTGTGTTCCAACTTGGACATTCACTAACACCTGTAGTACCAGCTTTTTCCACAAAGGCTTTTCGCTAATGTTTGTGTCGGACACATGAGTCTTTTCTCTCCGTTCCCTTCTGCATGTCAGCCCCATATCCTTTCTGCAAAAGTGGGGCCTGAGGGGCCTTTCTCTACAGTGCTTTCTAAGCAGGAACACCCAGCTTCCTGGGGAGCCAGCCTTCTGTACACTCAGCTGCCTCACCCCACGTCTCCTCCGCTCACCATCTTAGTTCTTTTCACAAAGAAGGGGAACCCCTTCTGTTTTTTTACAAAACTGATCCAACTTTGTTTACTGAAGGAAAATTATAACACCAAGGAAAAGCTGCCTCCTCCCTAGAAGAAAACAGGACAACTCTAATTGCTTTTATAAAATGAGGTGAAAGTCACAGAAGAAAAGTAACCATTTTAGGGGCACCTGGGTGGCTCATTTGATTGAGTGGCCAGTTCTTCCTTTCTGCTCAGGTCGTGATCCTGGGTCCTGAGATTGAGCCCTGTGTCGGGCTCTGCGCTCAGCAGGGAGTCTGCTTGAGATTCCCTATCTCCCTCTGCCCCTCCCCCTGTGTGCACACTCTCTCTCTAAAATAAATAAATAAATCTTTAAAAAATAAAAGTATTTTCAGTACATTCACAGTGTTGTGCAATCACCCTAATGATTAATGATGGTAAAGCATCTTTTCATGTGCTTATTGCCATTTGTATGTCTCTTTGGAGAAATGTCTATTCATGTCCTTTGCTCATTTTTAATTGGTTTATGCCTTTTTGTTATTGAAATGTAAGTTTGTTACACACTCTGGATACTCTACCTGTATCACATATATGATTTGCAGATACTTATATTCTGTAGTATAAATCTTACGATTTCTTTGGTAACATCATCTTATGCAGAAAGTCTTTAATTCTGATGAAATCCAATTTACCTGTTTTTTTCCTTGCTCTTGCTTTTGGTGTCATAGCTAAGAATCCATTGCCAGATTTAAGGTCATGAAGGTTTTACTTGATGTTTCCTTTTAAGAGTTTTATGCTTTTAGTCCCTACATTTTTAATTTTAATTTTTTTTTTCGGGGAATTTTTTATTAATGCTAGGTGCTTGTTCTTGAGAGAAGACAGATTTGGTATCCTACTTGAAAGGAGTTTCCAGCTTCAGTCACTGTGTTTTGCTAACTTCCTAAAAGGGAGATAGGTAGTGTTGAGTGGCTTATTTTCATTTTTGATTCCTGTTCTCTGGAGAACAGCAATGGCTTGTGCAGGAATCCATGACAGCTTTAGTCTGCACTGGAACATGCCATGAGGACAGACTAGTGAGTGACTTCTCTATCTCTCAGCCCCAAGACTGAATTTAAATATACTTAGCTTTGTAAAGGAAGGGCCAGGTCATCACACATTAGAAAGTCTTCACATGGCTAATCCAGGAGTATGTCTTTAACTGGAGCTGCTTCCCTACCACCCTGAGCTGAGGACCCATGCTTCTTTCCTTCTGTCAGACACCCTGTTCGTTCTCCCCTTGAAGTTCTTTAGGAAAAGTTCACCATGGGATTGACGACTCAGAATAGGTGGAGCTGGGGGAAGAACAGATGGCCACCATGCTCCCATGAGCTCTTTCATTAAGTGGACAGGTGATGGTTCCTCTGTTCAATGAGGCGGCCATCTGCGGTCTGACTCCTCCTCAAAGAATCATAACACGGACCTGAGTACTTCATCCTGTCTGCAGGGCAACTAGCTCATTCTCTCTGTACACTTTCAGAAAACATCACTGCCCCATCTAGCCTCGGCTCCGTACCTGCTATCCCACATAGTTCATCTTTGCTTAGCTTGGGTGAACCAGTGACATGGTCACCTAATAAACCCGGGCAGTGTCAACCAACCCGAGTTGTAAAATTTGTCCAGATAGATATTGTCCCCAAACATGCTGCTGGTCATTGCTAGTGAGTCTGAAGTTAAGATCCTTATCCTCCAAGGACACCAGAAAGCAGGGGAGGCCCAGCTTTGCCCATTCGATCAGAGTGGAGCCTCATCAGCCATACTCTCAGTTCACCCTGCTGAAAGCTCTTCCGGCCCTTAGCGGCTGATGTTAGAACTAACGAGGACACATCTTGTCAGACGTCAGCCAACTCCCAATTCTCTCTGGGAGCTCCGGCTGTGCTGCCAGGAGTCTCCTGCTCTAGGAACTGAGTTTTAGGACTGGAATGGGGGAGGGGAAGGAGCGACTGGTATGTGTCAGCTCTGACTGAGGTAGAGGGCTAGGAAAAAGACACTGAAGAGGAGACAGTTTGTGGGACTTGTGGCTTCTTTGTTTTCTTTTCTTTTTCTTTTTTCTTTTTTTTTTTTTTGACATGCGATCTAGTAGTAAGTGTTAAATACAACAGCATTTCTGAAAACTACCTGGAAAGGAGCCTTTACTAATAACCTCAGTAAGAATGAATTTATGCAAGTTGTTTTGCTACCCCTAAAGTCCCTAAAACATGAATTTAAGTTCCACAAATTGGTGCCGCAAAAGGGAATTTGTAATAAAAGCAAAAGTAGAGACTGAAGAATTGTAAGTCAGCCACTCCCCTGGGGCAGTCATCTGCCTCCTGGAAAGCTCACTGGAGAAGCTGGCCCTGACATCCCAGGATTGAGAGCTCCCTTGGAGCCGCATGTCAGCACTGCCAAGCTCTCGCAGCATCTCAGTAGTTGAGTTCTTTCTGACCTTGTGCTTCGGCATTTGGTCAGTGAAATGCAAAGTTCTTCTATGAGCATGTCCTTGTAGGCTGGTGGATTGTCAGAAACATCTTGCTGAGCAGGTTCGTTCAGGCTAGAAGACTTAGCTGTGTTTCATCTTGCCTGCACAGTGTGGAGAACATTTTGTTACTTCGAAATTCGGTTAGTTTTGTGATCATGTACTTAGCATAATCTTTTGTAGACTTCTTTGCTTATGGATGCATTTGAAAATATAGTTAGCTACAACTTCTAACCTGGATTCAAATAAAACGTGCTCTGATTAACCCACAGTATTACCGCATTTGTCAGAATTTGTGGCTGTCCCTCACTTCCTTTCTCACAGATCCAGTTCCTGTTGTTTTCTTTTGGTATATATAGGTTTTTACATTACCTATTTCAAAGGTCAAACTTGAGTTCCAGTAAATGCTATTAAAGTCTTAGCTTTTAATCCATTTGTTACATTTTATTAAAGAGTAACCTAAATCTTATTTTAGAAGTTGTAGTGGGACCTTTCTGAACATTATTTACTGCTCTAAGTCCTTGGGAATATTTTTATTTAAAAAATTAATTTTGTAAGGCTTTTCTAAAAATTGATTAAACTTTTATTGAGTAGTGCTTATGTGCAAAAGCAGTATGTTCTCAGTGTGATATGTGCAGGTAACCTTCACACATATGAATGTTTCCTTAGCATTGTAATGTCATAGATATTATAAAGGATTCAAAATAATTTTTGTTTGCATGTGCATTGGGGTGGGTTTCCTCACAGAATTTCCAGAACAAAAATTGTTTGCCGCCCTGTTGATTAAATGTGTTGTGCAGCTGGAACTCATCCAGACTATCGACAACATTGTGTTCTTCCCAGCCACAAGCAAGAAGGAAGATGCCGAAAACCTAGCTGCCGCACAGGTACGGATGTGGGGGGACAGCAGCTTTTACATTGAGGAGGAAGTTGGCTTTCACAGTCTGGACTTTAGAGCAGAGGTCACACTAGAGATTTGATTTGGGGGCTCTTCATCACAGAAATGTCATTTTAAACCATGGGACTGAATGACATGCCCTAGGCAGTAAGTGTGGACAGCTGAGAGGAGGGTTGCCGACTGAGCCCTGGGGCTTCCGTAGTTAGAGCTCCTGGTGATGAAGCGGCTGGTTAAAGAGCTCGAGAATAAGAATCCGTGAGGCAAGGGGAGAGCAAGAGACAGTGGTGTCCTGGAAGCCAAATGAAGAAAATGTTTTAAGAAGAAGGATGTGATCATCTCTGTCAAATCCTCAGTGGGTCAAGTAATATTTCATCTGAGAATCGCCCCCTAGCAATTTGGTAGACTTCAGTGACCTTGACATTGCATTTAATTGTAATGTTGAGGACAAAAGCATTATGGAAATGGGTACAAGAGAGGAATTGCAGGCAGAAAATATTGATAATTCCGTCAAGGGGAGTTTTGCTGTAAAGGGATACAGAGAAATAGGATAATCGCTGGAGGAGGATGAAGGGGTCAAGAGAAGGGTTTGCTTTGTTTTGTCTTTAAGATTGGCAGTATTGCAGCATTTTCCCTGATGAGAGAACTGAATGCAGAAGACAGGGGCAGTTGCAGAACAATCTTTTTGAAAAGTGAACGGGGACGGCATCTAGTGCCAGCTCCTGGGGGGTTGTCTTGAATGTAAGCCCTGGCCGCTCGTGCATTGTAATAGGAAAGCAGCGAAGTGTGTGGGGTGTTAACACGGGAAGGTTGGTCCATTTGCTCTTGGGAGTTTGTGGGAGGTCTCTTCTGATAGAGGGGAGAAGAAAAATCATCCACCAAATGAGGTTGGGAAGAGAGTTTTTTAGATGCTTGGAGAATTGAAAACATGAGCTAGTCATCCAGGAAAGCAGACTAGGGCAGTGCAGGATTGCTGGGCAGCACCCAGAGCCCACTGGATTTAAAACCAGTCTGTTTTCTCCAGTCGTGTTTGCTGTGTGGGTGGCGATGTGGAGTAGGCAGTTTTGCCAGCCAATTAATCTAAAAAGAGTGAGGGATTATGCAAGAGAATAATTATAACTGGAGCACATGGAGTCTAAACTGGTTAATAAGAGAAGAGAGGACCTAAGTGGCAGGGAGGAATAGTGAAGGGCTGTAGGCTCTGGCAGGGGAAGAGCTCCTGGAGTCAGGAAATAGGAGGGAATTGGAAAGATAGGAGGTGGTGCCGGATGACTAGGATGCACGAAGGAAGATTCTGGAAGTTTAATGACAAAAGATAGACCTTTCCCTATTTCCTGTTGAGGTAAAAGAGATTAAGTTCAGTTCTCTTAAAACTGATATTTGGGGGAGCATTGAATTCTAAACTTACTAAAATTTGTGACTGTGTGTGTGTGTGTGTGTGTGTGTGTGTTTGTGTGCATGCACGTGCTGTGGTGGTTTGTTTTCCAAAGAGAGATGCTGTGGACTTTGATGTTCGAGTTGATACACAGGATCAAGGAATGTACCGCTTTTTAACATCACAACAACTTTTTAAGCTACTGGACTGCTTATTAGAGTCCCATAGATTTGCAAAAGCATTTAATTCCAACAATGAACAGAGGACTGCTCTGTGGAAAGCAGGTAAGCTGCAC
Source organism: Leptonychotes weddellii (assembly GCF_054177405.1). Lineage (NCBI taxonomy): Eukaryota > Metazoa > Chordata > Mammalia > Carnivora > Phocidae > Leptonychotes > Leptonychotes weddellii. Next base: position 112,411,207 of record NC_138372.1, on the reverse strand, counting down.
GAGCATCACACTTTGGTGTTCACTGTTAACGGTTGTGCACCAGAGGTGTGCGTTTATCAGAATTCATTACTGTACACTTCAGGTGTATGCATTTCACTGTATGAACTTTTTACCTTAATAATAGTAGGAAGGCCTAATATAATACATATGTAATATAATGTGTAATTATAGTAAGCTGCTCGGGGCAACTTGTTTCCCACTTGTTTAATCAATCTGTTGTTCGACTGATTTGACCATTCATTTTTTCATCTTGTTCACCCAACCTGGACCTCCCTGTCGATACTGTCAGCACACTAAAAGCCGCCCTTTTTTTAATGAGAAAAAGTGTGTGAAGGTCCTAAACATGAAATCCTTGCATGTGTATTCAAATGACTTCTCCATACTTATCTGGGAGTGGCCACACCTCAGAATGGAAGTGAATGTTCTGAGGGAGGGAGGCATATTTTTGAACAAGTTGGAAAATTTAAGTATAATATAATTATATAAATATGTAAATAATTAAACTGACATCTAATTTTTTACTTAAGTAGTTATTTGGTGCGTATTAGGTAAAAAACAGTGCTGGAAGAATGAAAGGCAGCAGAATGTGAAGAAAAAAGGGGAGCTAATGTTTATTGAACATCAGACTCTGAAATAGTGTTGGGTACTTTATATTTGCATATTTTATTTAATCTAAAATGATCGTTTAACCCCTAATGAAGCCCATGGCTTGTTCCTCCTCTTTCCTTTACAACCTAACTTCTGGGAAGAGTAGTGTATATTTTTTCCCCTTTATTCAACTCAAGTTGTTGCTGCCATTCAACCAGGACTGCTCCTGCTAAAGTCACCAGGTTCCACGTTTGCATGCGCATTGGACCCTTCACAATGCTTGGACCCTTGGCCTGATGAAACCTTCTTCCTGCTGAGGGGTCTGCCCCTGTTCACCCAGGAGCCCTCCTGTAAGCTGTATGGAGCTTTCAGGTGCAGTTTCATTTGAAGAGTTCCGCTTTCCCAGGCCAACATTGTTTTGTACCTCCTATCCCCACAGCTGGAAAGGAGGGGAAATTTTCCACATAGAAATCGCCTTTAGCTGGGCCTCCCCCACGGTCTCGAGGTGTGCCTTCCCTGTGCGACTCCTTCCCTGTGGGCCACCTCAGGGCTGCTGAGGCCCTGGGTTCAGGACAGGCACAAGATGTGCCTTCACACAAGGCGGTTTTGTCTTTCTGTAACATGCAACTTCCCTTCTCCACAGGCTTCAAAGGCAAATCCAAACCTAACCTTCTGAAGCAGGAGACGAGCAGCCTTGCCTGTGGGCTGCGCATTCTCTTCCGGATGTACATGGATGAGAGCCGCGTTAGTGCCTGGGAGGAGGTCCAGCAGAGGCTTTTAAAGTAAGACTCTTGGCTCAGTGTCTGCCTTTGACCCATGTGGCTGCGTGGTACAGAGGAGGAAAGGGCCACTAGGTTTGCACTCGTGGCAGAGTCCACATCTCAGCCCTGCTGCAGGACCATGCAAACAGCTTGGGGCCCAAGGAAGAGATTGTGAAAATTAGAGAGTCTTATAGATGGACGCACTTTTGCGCAGTTGGTGGCATGAGCAAATCATGTCTGTTGTTGCCGCTGTGGGACAGGAAGAAAGTTTCCTAAAATTTAAAAGTTCAGAGTTTTTAGGCTTTTTCATGCCACAGATAATCGCATTTTTACGAACCATTAGGCTTTTTCATGCCACAGATAATCGCATTTTTACGAACCAATCATATGTGAAAGTGAAAACCTGCCTGCCTGCATTTAGTTTGAAAGAAGGTTTGATGTTTTGTTAGTGTTACTTTTTTTTTTGCATTCTTTTACTTCATGACAACTTAAGATTCTGTCCTTTAAATTTTAAACTCATGCTAAGAATGAAACATGCCATTCAGAAAGACTGCTGTCTTCTGCATTGTATTTTTGTGTATTCTCAGGGAATAGATGTTCTCAGAGACCAGTTAAGTACATTTTAGAACTTCAAGAGATGACTTAGTCCCTGTTTCCCACTTTACTGATGAGACTTTTAAGACCCAGAAGTGTCTACACCTTCACAGTGAGTGAAGACCCACCCGATTTCAGCCCCGGTTTCTTGATGCCAGGCTTGGACGTGCGCTGCCGCACAGGGGTCTGAAATTCGGGGGACCTTTTAGAAAATGCGTTTCCTGATACATTGCACTGGCTTCTTTTAACGTCCGGTTTTCTTCCTAATTTGAAAAGGACACGGTTATGTTGATACTGCAGTTAGTGTTAGCAGACAGACTGTAACCAGTTCCTGATAGTTAATAGTCCCTCCCCGCCTCGTCCCAGCGGTTTTCTCTGTGAACACCCGTAGCCGCACGTATGCAGCACATGCCAAAGTGAGCCCTTTCTGTTACAGTGTCTGCAGCGAAGCCCTAAGTTACTTCCTTACTCTGACGTCAGAGAGTCACCGGGAAGCCTGGACTAATTTACTGCTTTTGTTTCTAACTAAAGTTCTAAAGATAAGCGACAGTAGGGTAAGTATGAGATGTCTTCTCCAGCCCGGCATTTCTAGCCTGACCAGCATCAGGCTCAAGTGGGAGGCAGGGGCGCCGGCTTGCAGACCCATTGCTCGGAGGTAGATCCAGCAAAGCCCGGGCTGTGGTGCCACTTTGTCCCGGACCACGGTGGCCCGTCTCCGCATGGGCCCTCAGTCTTCTCCCTCCTCACCCTGCTTGGTTCTCTAAGCAGTGACTTTGTAGGGGAGTCAGTAAAGAAGGAATCAGTGTCCTTTGGAACACTCTGACCAAGCTGCTGGGTCCCCCATACTTTGCAATTCCCATCCTGACCTCTGAAGTCTGTCCTCCATTTTGAAAACTGTCACCCTGCCCAACCTCTGGCCCTGGACTCTGCCCCTACCGGGGTCCCAGGCCTGTGCTCCAGGCTTTAGCCATTCCTTTGGCATATTTATTGGTTCCATGTAACACAGAGGCCCTAGTGAATAGGCCATAAACTCATTTAAGAATATGAAACCAGTAGAAATGATGATAAATTAAAAATATGTAACTAAATATAAATACATAGTGCAGATTTTCAAAAATACGCATTTCCCGCTTTAAAAAATACAGCAACTTACAGCTCATATACTTGGAAACGGGTTGCCATGATCCCTGAGTTGGTTTAAAAATGTCTAGTGAGGTAGCCTGAGATTGGGGTCACAGTGGTGTACGGGGCCCCAGAGAGGCTGTGTGGTGTCACTTGCTGCCATAGAGATGTTTGTCCGAAGTCGTGCTCTAGTCCACATGCATTTCCCTCTGGGCTGGATAAAGCTTGGAGAAGTGACCTAAGGCATCAGCAGCCATGTGGCCAAAAAGGACTCCAAACCCCAGTCTCTCTGGTTCCACCGTGGGCTTTCGTGCCACCATCGGTCACACTGCTACCTAGTCCCTCATGGGGTGTGGAGAGCAGCAGAGAGAGCGATTCAGAGATTGAGGAATTCCAGCAAACACGACCACAGTACATCAGTTGAACTGTAAATGTGGGAAGTCTGATCTTTGCCTGGAGATTGCAATTTTGTATTGCACTATTAGGTAGAATTTTCCATAAAAATGAAAATTTTCTTTAACAAGATTGTTTCAATAACCCATAGCTTATAAAAACTCAGCTGTGGTTCCTGCTTGTCTTACTTTTGCTTATTATCCAGAAAAACAATGATAAATACTAAAAGTTTGTCATAAGTTTGTCAAGGAAATGGAAATGTTTTTCAAAATAAGGATAGCTAAGTGAATAATGTTTGTATTGAGTCTTTTGAATACTTCTCTTTCAGTTCCATAATCACTATAGTCCCTGCTTTATGCAGATGCCTTTCCTCTGTCTTCACTGATCAGTGCAGGCCCCAGAGTGGTTTGACGCTAAAGGCATTTGAGCTGCTGTGGTTTGGAATGCAAGCATTACTAATGGAGAAATTTATTTCCCCCCCTCCCCCCCAGTTTAAAGCTCATGCATCATTCTACTACCCTCTCTTATGTGAAATTATGCAATTTGACTTGATTCCTGAACTTCGTGCCGTTCTTAGAAGATTTTTTCTGCGAATTGGAGTAGTTTTTCAGATATCACAACCACCTGAACAGGAACTTGGAATAAACAAGCAATGATGGCAACTTGGTATTGTTCTGTTGGCGTTTACATCCCTCCGCTCTTTAAAAGGACCTTGGAGCTGAGGTTTCCTACCTGAAAAATGGTTTCTCTGAATTGCGGTGTCTGAGGGTTACTGGTAAAGATGCTTAGAACTGTAACTCAAACTTGCGCAACGCTCCAGTCCCTATTTAGTAATCTGGTGGATTCTGTTTGTCATGTTGGGCTCATGTTGAGCAGAAAGCCTGTTTCCACAGTGTCAGCTTGTGTTCATGTGTCCTTTCCCTGTCCTTGGCGGCAGGGAGAGCCCCACAGTTTTCGGCAGGTGTGGAAGTAAAACTTTACCCAAAGAACTATAGATGTAAAGATTTGAACTTCTGCAAGAAGTACAACTCAGGAGAGCTGTATTTTGAAGGATAAAATGTTTATAATTGGGGGGGTGGGGGGGAGAAGAAGAAATTATTGTTCATGGTAAAAGATATTTAGCAACTATGGTATTCTTATTCTGAAGATTTTTGCACACTCAGGCTATCTGAGATACTGGTAATCATCCTTCTGTGAAAAATGTACAGAGATGCAGGTCTGTAATATAAAAATCTTAAACATTATATAGTTCTTCCTGCACTGTTTTATTTTAATTTCTTTATTTTCTTATTCATTTGCTAAATACCTATAATATTTTGTCAAATGCACTAAACATTTGGGTTGAACTTTTTGTCTTTTTTATTTTGTGGGGGTTTTGGTTTTGCCCTTTTTGGTGGGGGGGGGAGGGGTTGGTAATTTTGAGGGTTTAACATGCCCAGAAAGCTGTTGTGGCTGACGCTTGTCATGATCAACAACAAAAAAGGTAGAAAATACTCCTACTGACCTAACTACCTGTAATATACTTCTCTTAGGGCTTCTAAAGATGAGCCATTAAAATAGAGTTGATCCTTCATGGACCGAAACTTGAATCACTGCAAAATGAATCTAGGTTGCTGTCACTTTCTTTTTCTTTTGGGTGGCGGGGCTTGATGTAGATTTTACTCTGTGTACAGAATTTAATGTTGAATATGTTAAAATAACAAATCTGGCATGGTTGGGGGAGTTAGATTTACTGGAAATGTATTCATACTGTGAATTGTGCTCTGATGGTTAAAAAAAGACAAGATTGTCAAGCATTCCGTATTAACAGTGGATGTAGAAAATTTTTTCAGATGGATAAAATGTATATGGTACAGATGTAAAGTTTTCTATGTAAAAAATTCTGTACAACTTTCTGTACAATACTGATTCTCATCTGGCATATTCTAATCAGGTTATATAGGTCAATAAAGTTTTTGGATTATTTCATCCGTGCAATCAAAACCTGTGTAATCTACAGCCCCATGTTTCATTGATCCTTTCTTTGTTAAAAGCCGAACAACTTAGGAATATTCTTGGCCAGAACTACAAATTCAGTGTTCTTCTTTTGGCATTAGGATCGTGCTTTCTCAGCCATAGGATATTCATAATTAAAATTTTGTGTATTAATAACCCAAAATAAGGCTATACTGTGTGAATGCTGAGAGAGCTGAAGTCCCTTTTGGGGCAGTTTGTCAGGGGGGCATTGTGTGTCCTAGGAGTCAGTTCAAGTTGTATGGTACGATGGCATTGAACGAAAAATGGAACATGTCAAGATAATGACTGTGTTTAAAAATAGAAGTGTGCAGTGTTTGCTCTCATACCGCTCTTAGATGAGTTACTGAACAATGCATTTATAGGTGTACCGTATTTACTACCCCCCAAGACAGCCCTGTGCAAGCCCAGCTGGACACTAGAGCTGGGAGTCACCCACCTTGGAAGATGGAAACCACCCTGACCTTGCTGATGGGTGTTTGTTTCAGATGATGGGTGTTTCAGATGAAGATATAACAGGAAAAATCTTCTTCACAGTAAAATAAACAACAGATAGGTTACAAAATTGAGTATAAAATGTATGGCTAAAATTCAAAATGGAGAAATTTCACATTTGCAGTAAACTTGTCAATCCTGTCCGTCATTAGTTCCATCAGTGGAAATGTGCAGGAAGTAGTACCTGGGGGTGTTCTCAGCCATCATAATGCTAAAGAAAGACCAAAGAATTATTTCCCAGAATTTGAATTAATCTTTCTTTACTTTTTTAAATGTGATTAAGGAGTGATTAGGAAGACTGACTCACTGATCCAAGGGTCCATGGTGATGCAGTCTCTGTCCTTGGCCCCTGATGGTCCTGTCTTCAACTTCTAAAACACCTCGTCTAGAAACCTCAATTCCAGTTAAAATAAATTGACACTGGTAATAAAAAATAATTTATTTCTATCAAGTATTTAAGTCATATAAATTAGTAAATAATGCCTTCATTTGCATAAACATAGCGGCAAAAAGATGATGTGACATTTAGTTTATGGCTCATGGGAGTAAAATCAGTTACGATTCCCCCATCATTTATACTGAGTAGCTATAAATGACATGGAAATAACTAGCACATTTGATTCATTACCTAGCAACTGAAATACAGCTACAACGAATGTATTTATTACAGGAATTATTATTTTGAATAGCGATGACTGTGGCAAATGTACATACAACAAGCGTATTCAGGTTTTACAATACTGTTAAGACACCTCTTTTATTCACCTTATCTTACTGACAAGCAGAATTTAAAATAATGCACATATGGTAATTGATTCCAAGAGTTCATTACCACCCCAATTTATGGCAAAATTGTGCAAAAATAATTCTAGGTAATCCTGTTATGTAATCATTGCCTTTTATTTATGTACATAATATATACATCATTATACATCATGGGAAAAAATACACCTTATATACAGATGAAACTTGTGTAAGTAACTTCAGGTAGGGGCCAAAAGTAGCACACTTATTAAAGGTTCTGATTTGACATTCCTTTCACCTTAAAAGGCACTGCTGGGTCCAATGCAGATTTATTTAACCGTGGGCAGTAGACAGGCCCTGCCAGTTTTAAGTGCCTGGTTTTCCAGGAACCTGCTGCTGCTCCTGGTTCAGCTGCTCAGCCATGAATTGTTGCAGCGTTTCTGAGGTGCCTGGGCGGAGCCAGGGCTCAGTTGCTACAGAGTTTGATCCATCGTCCCCCACGTGTTTCATGTCATCGGGGTCAAGCAGTGAACTCTCATCGTCTAAAGGAGGCAAGAGGAATAGGACTCAGGTAACACTGGTGGCAAAGGGTGAAATGAACACAGATCTTCCTGTAATTTAACCCATTTCAGCCCTGCAGTTCTCCATAGTATTTATGTTCTACAAAGTAGTTTTGTCCAGGCCCCGCATTTTAGAGGTAGGAAGAAAATGGTCAAGGGAATAGGTGTGACTCCATGGTACCAACACCCACAGGGATTCCAAAGATAGCAAAGTAGAGGGTGCCAAACATTAAGTTGACTGTAGAAGTGTATGCAATCTTATACAACTTTTAAATTCAGCAAAGTTTTAGAAATACCCCAAACCTGTTAACAATGCTCTAAGGAGATGAAATTCCTTCCATTCTTGCACCTAATAGTAAGAGTTTGGTGTCTACTCCATTAAAAGGTAGGTCCTTAAGTTTCATCCTTTAATTGAATGTACTCAACTTCTATCTCTGTATTTTACTTACTAGATATAATAGGAAAATCTGTCTTCCTACCCTGTGATGTCATTTTTATTTTTTTTAATTACATCTCCCGGTCTGTGAAGGATTAGCCCAGCAAAGGGATATGTGCAGTCAATTTAATAATCAATCCACATCGTACCAGAAAGCTCCTGTTTGAAAGGACAATGTTAAAAAGTTTAGAAGTTGAAAACCCGTAAGAGATTCTTCAAATGCTCTATTTTTCTCAATTTAAATATATCCCTGTTAAATATTAATTACCCTTACTGGCTCTAAAAGAAATTGAGGAATAGGTAATCCTCAGTGCAGATTTAAAGAACTGTTTTCCGGGGCGCCTGGGTGGCTCAGTCGTTAGGCGTCTGCCTTCGGCTCAGGTCATGATCCCAGGGTGCTGGGATCGAGCCCCGCATCGGGCTCCCTGCTCAGCGGGAAGCCTGCTTCTCCCTCTTCCACTCCCCCTGCTTGTGTTCCCTCTCTCGCTGTGTCTCTGTCAAATAAATAAAATAAATAAAATCTTAAAAAAAAAAAAAAACTGGGCGCCTGGGCAACTACCTTCGGCTCAGGTCATGATCCTGGAGTCCCGGGATCGAGTCCCACATCGGGCTCCCTGCTCAGCAGGGAGTCTGCTTCTCCCTCTAACCCTCCTCCCTCTCATGCTCTCTGTCTCTCATTCTCTCTCTCGCAAATAAATAAAAAAAAAAAAACTTAACTGTTTTCCCACTGGTCCCCATTTTTTCAGTATATGATGAAAAGTACTGCTCCCATCAATTTACCATATGTGCTCATATTTGATATGGAATTGCCACCAGAACATATGACACCTTGACTGCTAGAGATTGTAGTATCGTTTTAAATTAATAAAGATAATTGCTATTAGAAAATTACTGTATGTAGCTTAACAGACTAAAGGGAATTGTCCCAAAAGACCACTCTACTATTTGCCAAAACTAGTACTGAGGGGCTCACTAGCTGCCTAAGGAACCATCCTGTCTGCCTGTGCTTGCTGAGCACCCTTCAACCTGCTGGTCACCCAAGCAAGGAGAGACAGTGAAACCATAATAAAAACACTAAACCCTGGCTTCTATTTTTTTTTTAAGATTTTAGTTTTTGACAGCAAGAGAGGGAACACAAACGGGGAGAGGGAGAAACAGGCTTCCCGCCAAGCAGGGAGCCCGATGCGGGGCTCGACCCCAGGACCCTGGAATCAGTATCTGAGCCGAAGGCAGACGCTTAACCGACTGAGCCACCCAGGCGCCCCACTGGCTTCTAAAAAGAAACATTAACCTGAGGCTACTTGTTTTGTCTGTGGCATTGAAAGCCAAGCAAAAAAGCAAAAAAAAAAGTCCTTTGTAGTACTATAAATTCATAATAGATGTGTTACCTAAAGAACTCAAAAGTTGTCAAGTTAATTTCTCACTTCAGTAAGGGGAATGAGATGCTGATACTAGCCAGCATTTTCCCTGCTCAAAGCAAAGAAAGGCTGGATATATTTAATAAAAATTTCATCTGTTTAGAATCCACTCAAGGGATGCCTGGGTGGCTCAGTCGGTTAAGCGTCTGCCTGCGGCTCAGGTCACGATCCCGGGGTCCTGGGATCGAGTCCTGCATCAGGCTCCTTGCTCAGTGAGGAGCTGCTTCTCCCTCTGCCTGCCCCTCCCCCTGCTTGTGCTCGCTCTCTCTTGACAAATAAAATCTTTAAAAAAAGAATCCACTCAAAAAAGCATACCCTCTGGTAGAATCTGATGCAAAGTTGATCCCGAGTCCCAAGTTTTCCTGGATAGTGTCTATGGTTCTAGGCCTTACAACTCAAAGGGATTTCAAAATTCATTCCATCTCTCTCCAACCCACCTATCCCTGCCCCGAGCCAACAGTGAAAATTTCCCTGTAAACAGGTTTGAGTTCTTACAGATAATACTCCATTAAGCATTAAGACTGGCCATTTACCTGTATTAATCGGTTTATTCTGAAGTTCATTCAGTCTTCGCATCCGTTCCTCATTTTTCATTCTAAGCTGATCAATATTTATACTGGACACAGATTTTAGAGAGAGACCATCTGGTGGCATATTAGGATGACTGTTCTCCTACAATTAGAAAAGAGAATTTTAGAAACAATCAGTAACAAATCTGTGAACCTAAAAATATTCTTGCCCCTGATAAATGTATAGTGTGAGGAATAAAACAAATGGAAATCTGTAGCATTTATATTCTAACTCCTGGTGTTTATTCATGCAGGCTCAGATGAAGATACAGAATTTGTGATAATATTTAAATGCTGCCAGGCTGGGTGAAGGTGGGGAATTAACAGAACCCAAAAGGTAAAAAGTGAAACAACAGGGGCTAAGAATCAATTAAGCTACAGTAATCAAGACAGGGTGGTAATGGCATAAAGACAATGGAATAGAGAGTCCAGGAATAAACCCTTAATTTATGGACAAAAGGGCCAATAAAATTCACTGGGGGAAAGAAGAGCCTTTTCAATAAATGTTATTGGAACAACCCAGATTGTCCACATGCAGAAGAATGAATTTGGACCCCTACACCTCACATCAATTGCAAAAATTAGAGTGGATCACTGACCTAAATTTGAGAGCAAAACTATAAAAACCCTTAGAAGAAAACAAGTAATTTTCATGATGCTGGGTTAGGTAATGGTTTCTTGATAAGACACCAGAAGCACAAGCAATAAAAGAGAAGATTGGTTAAGTTGGACCCCATCAAGAAAGTAAGACAACACACAAAATGAGAGGAACTATAAAAATCATACATCTAATAAGGGACTTGTGTCTCGAATACATAACTTACAAATCAACAATAGACAAACTGATTAGAAAATGGGCAAAGGAGGGCGCCTGGGTGGCTCAGTTGGTTAAGCGACTGCCTTCGGCTCAGGTCATGATCCTGGAGTCCCGGGATCGAGTCCCGCATCGGGCTCTCTGCTCGGCGGAGAGTCTGCTTCTCCCTCTGACCCTCCTCCCTCTCATGCTCTCTGTCTCTCATTCTCTCTCAAATAAATAAAATCTTAAAAAAAAAAAAAAATGGGCAAAGGATTTGCATAGACGTTATCTTCGAAGATACTGAACATCATCACAGAAATGCAAATCAAACCCACAAGGAGGCACTACTTCACACTCCCTAGGATGACTATAATAACTATAATAAAAGTAACAAGTGTTGCCATGATATAGAAACTGGAACCTTCATCTATTGCTGGTGGGAGTATAAAATGGTATAGCCACTTTGGAAACCAGTCTGGCAGTTCCTCAAAATGTCAACCATAGTTACTCTATAACAATTCTATTCCTAGGTATATATGCAAGAAAAATGAAAATCATCAGAAAACTTGTACACAAAAGTAGAAACAATCCAAATGTCCATCAAGTGTTGAACAGATAAACAAAATGTGGAATACCCATTCAAAGGAGTTACTCAGCAATAAAAAGGAGGCAAGTACTGACATGCTAAAACTTGACCACATCTCATGTCTTATGTATCCAAAAAAGGCAACTACATAGAGGCAAAGTAGACGTGGTTGCTGGGGAAACAAGTTACTGCCACCTGGTAAAGCTATACATGTAATAATGCTAATAATAGCATTTGTCCTTTGTGGACTTGACAGCGCTAATGGCTCATATATATTAACTATCTCCATGTCACATATATAAGAAAACACACACAGTTTAAGAATTTGCCCAAAGTTGTCTACTCAACAAAGTACATATCTCAACAATGTCACAAGGGCTTTTTACTAGTTATACTATAAAAACATTTACACACATTCTATGAAAAGAATATGGGTTGAATATCAGCCTTCCTGTGGAATGTGACCTTGGACAGGTTATCCGACCAAAATACTAGAAGATGCCTACATAGTAGGTTTAGGTGTCCAACTCTTGGACACCTAAAGTGTCCAAGCAGACTTCGCAGTAAACGTTTTCAGTTGCTTCTTGTACCTTCTCTGAAATCCAAATATTCTGCAACAGGGAAGGAGGAAGATTAGGGCGTGGAACAAACATTGCTGAACATTCTGTGCCAGGTACTACTAGGCTTATAACCACACTAGGAGATAGGAAAATACTACCTCAAGCCAAGGTACCAGAGTTCAATGACCTGCCTAAGCTTAGGGAGCTAGGTCAGGTGGTAGAGCCTACATTTACACCTACAGTCACCTCTTTCCAGACCAAGTGCGCTTTCTTTACTGGACCATGTCAATTTATATTATTTTTATGTATTTTTAAACATTTTTTAAATTTAAATTCAATTAACAGATAATGTATTACTGGTTTCAGAGGTACAGGCCTGTGATTCACCAGTCTTACATAATACCCAGTGCTCATTACATCACGTGCCCTCCTTCATGTCCATCACCCAGTTACCCCATCCCTCCGCCCCCCTCCCCTCCAGCAACCCTCAGCACTTTGTTTCCTATGATTAAGAGTCTCTTATGGTTTGTCTCCCTCTCTGGTTTCATCTTATTTTTCTCCTCTCTTCCCCTATGATCCTCTGTTTCTTAAATTCCACATAACAGTGAGATCACATAATTGTCTTTCTCTGATTGACTTATTTCGCTTAGCATGATAGCCTCTAGTTCCATCCACATCATTGCAAATGGCAAGATTTCATTTTTTGATGGCTGCATAATATTCCATTGTATATATATACCACATCTTCTTTAGCCAATTATCTGTCAGTGGACGTCTAGGCTCTTTCCATAGTATGGCTATTGTGGACATTACTGTTATGAACACTGGGGTGCAGGTGCCCCTTTGGATCATTACACTTATATCTTTGAGATAAATACTCAGTCGTGTAATTGCTGGCTCATATGGTAGCTCTATTTTTAACTTCTTGAGGAACATCATATGGTTTTCCAGAGTGGCTGCACCAGCTTGCATTCCCACCAACAGTGCAGGAGGGTTCCCCTTTCTCCACATCCTCACCAACACCTGATGTTTCTGGACTTGTTAATTTTAGCCATTCTGACTGGTGTGAGGTGGTATCTCACTGTGGTTTTGATTTGGATTTCCCTGATGCCGAGTGATGTTGAGCATTTTTTCATGTGTCTGTTGGCTATTTGGATGTCTTCTTTGCAGAAAAGTCTGTTCATGTCTTCTGCCCATTTCTTGAGTGGATTATTTGTTCTTTGGGTATTGAGTTTGATAAGTTCTTTATTGATTTTGGATGTTAGCCCATTATCTGCTATGTCATTTGCAAATATCTTCTTCCATTCTGTTGGTTGTCTTTTGGTTTTGTCAGCTATTTCCTTTGCTGTGCAAAAGCTTTTTATCTTGATGAA
>NC_138372.1:112381872-112397699 GCF_054177405.1 Leptonychotes weddellii | reverse complement strand
TGATCAGGCAGGAGACTAGAACAAAGCCATACACTAGAGATTTAGGGTATATTTTGGTCTGTTAGAAGAAACTGTATCCCAAAATTTTAAAGAGAGAACAACTTATATATATATACCAAAAATAAGGTTAACTCCTATGAAGGGATAGACTATGACTCTAAAAATGAAAAATAAAGATTTTTAAAAAAGGGATTGATAAGATGTTGTTTGAAAAAGGGAAAAAGAAAAATTAAAAAAAAAAAAGAAAAAAGAAAATTAAAAAGATTAACTTTGAAAGCCTTAAGAATCAGGGGGGAAAAATCCATGAATTCTATGTGCAGTATTCCCTAGCTCTGGAGTTCTGCCGTTCTCATTGATCAGTAAACTTGGTCTTGGCTGGCTGTTCTTGCTGATCTTCCGGGGGAGGGGTCTGTTGCTGTGGTTCCCAAATGTCTTTGCCCCAGGCGGAATTGCCCCACCCTTGCCGGCTCTGGGCTAAGTAATCTGCTCGGGTTTGCTCTGGGGAGCTTTTGTTCCCTGCAAGCTTTCCGTCCAGCTTTGGAGGACAAGAGTGAAAATGGCGGCCTCCCAATCTCCGCCCCGGAGGAGCCGAGAACTCGGGGCCCCACTCCTCAGTGAGCAGAGAAAAGTAGTCAATCACTCCTGTCTCCCCAGTCTCCGGCCGCCCTCTGTGCTCACCCGGTCTGTGACCGAGCGTCTCTATCTCTGTCACACGACCCCGTTTGGAGTCTCCAAACCCAGATCCCTGCGGTGCGCTCCCGCGCCGCTCCTCCCAGGGGAGGAAGCGGAGTCTCCCCGGATCTGCCGCTTGTTGGGTCCCTGCTGGAGGAGCAGTGGCCCGACTGTGCCGCGGATCACGGTTTATGGCAACCCCAAGCTGACAGCCCACTCCTGAGCTCCGTCTCTGCAGCCGGCTTCCCTGCTCCAATACGTGGGAGCTCTGCTGCACTCAGGCATCCCTGGTCTTTCCGTGACCCCAAGGGTCCTCAGATCGCACTGTCCCAGGGAGGGTTCCACCCCGCGCTTAGCCACTGGAGCCACATCCCTCAGTGGAGCAGACTTCTAAAAGTTCCCATTTTGTGCTCTGCTGCTCTATCACTTGCCAGTAGCGGCTGACGGAGACCCCCTCCCCCGCCGTCTATCTTCCTGAATATCGCCTCGGATTCCCTTCTCTGCATGTCCTACCTTCCAGAAAGTGGTCGCTTTTCTGTTCAGAGAGTTGCTGCTATTCTTTTCTTCAATCTCCTGTTGAGTTCGTAGGTGTTCATAGTGGTTTGATGACTATCTACTGAATTCCTGGGACCAGATGAAATTTAGGTCTCCTACTCCTCCGCCATCTTGCTTCTCCTCTCGCAAATAATAATTCTTATAGCCACCCTCAGAGATAAGTAATATTATCCCATTTTACAGATAAGGGAGCTAAGGCACAGAAAAGATTAAATACCCTGCCTTAAGTCACATAGCTAAAACAGACCAACCTGAACAGCCTAGCTCTAAAGTCTTGTAACACACTACACTTCGTATAACAATATGCTTTCTCTCTACATATTCTACTAATATATCTCTACCTACCCACTACATGGATGAGACAAGATTTAAATTCTTTCTTAGTTCAATATTCAAAACTGGATTACTCACTTACCATATGCCTAAAATTTTTTATCCCCCAAAAACTATCTTGAAAAATTGTAACTGGTTTCTTACCATTCTGCGGTCCCGTACTTTAGCACTTGGGATGGCATCCAAGTCAACTGTAGTTAATGGAGGGAAAAAAAAAAAAAAGAAAACATTTTAAAAATAAAAACTTTTAGAATATCAAAAAAAAAAAACCTTTTAGAATATCTTTTGTGACTAGCTCTCTACGGAAATTCTTTTTCAACTATCACATTTTAGAATGTTAAGATATTACTTATTAATAAATATAACTAACTCAGCACCCATTCTAGTTGACTAGAAAAACTAAAAGTCATTATGAGCTTAAAACTGATGTCTGCAGAAAAAGAAAAGCAGGATTCTTCACCAGTTTCACTCATATTTCCATAACCCAATTTCCAGTGGCTGAGTGGAGTTAAACACGGCCCCTCACATGGAATTAGTTCAGCTCCAGGCACCTGGTTCCACAGAGATTCTGGAACAGGTGTCCCAAAGGCCCCTCGTGGATTTGACCAGTGTTCCTCTGTGTTCCTCTGAATAGTGCATTTTGTCTTTTAGAGACTGCCTTTGGGAATAAACAGGCTACCAATGAATGACAGCCTGTATTCCTTCTCAGACTATTTTATACCATGTTTGTGACTTTTATAGTTAAGCCATTTGCTTATTAATTCAGTCATCATCGTGTTTACTGGAAATTGGCCGGTGGCTGCTATGGCAGATGAATACCCTCAGTGCCAAAATGCACCTGCATCCCTCCACCTGGGGACTACTTTTGGATTAATCAGCCTAATATGCCAAGACTACACCAGATCAGATCATCAGCTGGGTCTCCTCGGGAAAAATTCCACCAAAATGCTTATAAAGGTTGAAGAATGTCCTAGCTTTTCTTCTCTGATGACATGCCTACTATTTATCATAGAATCTGGGTTACTCTGCTGTCAGAGGGTGATCTATGAGACTACTGTGAAAAGTCCTGTACAAGATGGAGGAAAGACTTTCCCTGTATCAATCTTTATCAAAGTCCTGATCTGGGCCTAAAATGGTGCACCACTTACTCCTGTGATAATGTCTCCTGGTCAAAAAACATTCCTCAGATCCTGCAGGCCTGAGAATGAGAATGTCTTCTCATTCTTATTACTGGATTGTTGTGTTTTTAGGACTCATTTTCCATGGCCACCCTCAGTGGCCTGCAGGCTGGCAAAGCTGGGGAAATATGTGAAGTCCTGCAGGACACTGGGCCAACAGGGCCCACAGATGCTCTGCTCTGTGAGGCAGCTACCCCCACTCTGCCATCAGGTGCTCCCCCACCCCCAGTTCCATACTCCCAAGGGATCCTAGATTCTCCTTTGCAGCATTCAGCACACTTATGCTTATTTAGCATCTAACTCCTCCAACAAAGTATAAGCTCCTTGACAGGAGGAGCATATTTCATTCATCATCACATCCCCCGGATATGGGTCAGTACTTGTGCTCACCATAGGCACTCAGTATCTGTTGACTGGCTGATTATACGAACACACATTCATAGCCCAGTCTTGCTGAACAGATTTGATGCCATATCAAAACCTGTCAGACACACATGGCAAAGAAATGCCCCATAGGGCACTGGTGTGTTTGCCCAGCACTCCTTCCCCTGGCTCCTACTTCCTGCTGCAGATGGCACCTGGCCTAGCCGAGGTCCTCAATCCTCCCTGGACTCCTCTCACACATAACATACCTCAGCCACACCAATCAGAGCCCTCTTGGGACCTGCCCTTTTCTGGGACTATCTGCCAAAAGGGCCATGTGAGCATGGAGCTGCCAGTGGTGGGAAGCTGCCTGGGACTGAAATCAATACCAGAGAGAAAAGAAGCCAACAACAACAACAAACAACCCACTGATACTATTTGAGATAGGAATGATTATTTCTTACCTTCAGCACCTTCCAGCATCTTCATTCTATTCAGTTTCTTCTGCTGCTCTCTTAGCAGGGCTTGCTGCTGAATCTCTAAGGTGTGGTGATCTCTTGGAGGATCCGGGTATACAAATTTCAGATCAACTCGTGTTTCTGAATCTAGTACAAAAAATATATAGCTAAGTTCAATCTTGTTTCCAAAGGAGATTTTATAAAACTTCACTATAAGTAACAGATGAGTAACCTAATTTCAAAATCAAGGGAACAATTAAAATAATAAAATATCACCAAAGTCAAAAGATATTAAAATTGTCATAAAACTCAAGAACACGAAATTAATATTCTTTAAGTAAATGCCCTTTCACAAACTTATCAACATTAAAAGGAACCCCCTTGCCCTGCCCCAGAACAAGCAGTAGCTTATTAGGCATTCTCCATCCGTACCTCCCCACTCCCCAAGATGCCCCCCAGAGCACACAGCTGGGCAACTGGGTACAGGTCATAGCCAAGCAGTTAGTCATAGGGCTACAGCTCAGGGAGCCATCAGACACTGTAATCACAGCAGTCCCTAAAATATACTGAAAAAATGAAACATAATGTTATTGGCCAATTAATATTTTAACCCTTGCCAATATCATACAGAAAGCAAGATAAAGGCAGACTGGCTGGAATTTTAGGAGAGATGTCATTAGTGGAGGAAATGACAATCTAAGAATTCATCTGTGCCACAAGTTCAAGAATATCAAGTGATCAGAATGAAAATGTTAAAACTTCATTTTTAAATCTTGAGAACAAAAATATAGTTCATACATCTAAAAAGCCTTGAAACTATTATTCCCATTGATCTTCTAATTATACTACTGGAATATAATTTAAAGAAATGATCATAAATATGTAAAAGGTTTTATGGTCAGAAATTGCCACAATTACCAAAATAATTTAAAAGTATAATATAATAAAAACATGGGAGCCAGGTTGAGTAAGAACTAGAAAATGGTTAAGAGCAAAGTTAACAGAAGACACTCTGGACACATGAACTTGGATTGGATGGACCCTGACTTGGCCACTTCCAGACTCAGTTTCCTCTCTGTAAAAGCTTTAAGAAACCTCAAAAACCGAGTCATATAATGAACGAGGATTCAATGTGGAAATCATACAGGGAAATGAATGGCTCAATTTTATGGTGTAAACCTTTTTTGTTCTCACGATCTCTTTATACTCTTTGAGGACCCCAAGGAGCTTTTATCTATGTCTCTCTTTCTCGCACACACAGGCCTTATTAGAAATTAAAATTAAGAAATTTTTAAAACATGAGAATACACAAATATATTATTAGCATCAGAGCAATGAAGTTATCACATTTGTAACCTCCAGAAAACCTGTACACACATGTGAGAATAAATATGAAAAAGACAAATAATGTCTTAGTTTATAATGAAAACAGTTCTGACTGCACAGGTCCCCTGACCAAACTCTGAGACCCACTGGCTTAATACAACGCCTCCCATATACAATGGAATATTACTCAGCCATCAGAAAGGATGAATACCCACCATTTGCATCAACATGGATGGAACTGGAGGGGATTATGCTAAGTGAAATAAGTAGAGAAAGACAATCATATGGTTTCACTCATATGTGGAACATAAAGAATAGCACAGAGCACCATAGGGGAAGGAGAGAAAAATGAATGGGAAGAAATCAGAGAGGGAGACAAACCATGAGAGATTCTGGACTCGGGGAAACAAACTGAGGGTTACAGAAGGAGGGGGATGGGGTAACCGGGTGATGGCAATTAAGGAGGGCACGTGTTGGGATGAACACTGGGTGTTATATGCAACTAATGCATCACTGAACACTACACCAAAAACTAATGATATATTATATGCTGGCTAACTGAACATAATAATAAATAAATAAATAAATGGGTTGCTTTGCAATTGGATTGTTGTAATAAATTAACCAAATTCTAGTTAACCAACGATCAAATAAATAAATAAATGATAGCATTAAAAAACAACAGTAAATGTAACCGATGACACTTGTAAATCTAAATGAAAAACAAAAGAGAAAATTAAATAAGTTATATGTTGTTTTTATTTTTTTTAAGATTTTATTTATTTATTTGAGAGACAGAATGAGACAGAGAGAGAGAGCATGAGATGGGGGAGGATCAGAGGGAGAAGCAGACTCCAGGATCATGACCTGAGCCGAAGGCAGTCGCTTAACCAACTGAGCCACCCAGGCGCCCTTGTTTTACTTTTTTTGTTGTTTTGCTTTTTTCAAGATTTTATTCATTTATTTGACAGAGAGAGAGAGAGAGAGAGCGAGAGAGGGAACACAAGCAGGGGGAGTGGGAGAGGGAGAAGCAGGCTTCCCGCCGAGCAGGGAGCCCGATGTGGGACTCCATCCCAGGACCCTGGGATCATGACCTGAGCCGAGGCAGACTCTTAAACGACTGAGCCATCCAGGCGCCCCATACTTTTTTTGTTTTAAATAGGCTCAGAAAGAAGACCAGAAATATTTAGGTGGTTTGAGTAAGGTGATTTTCCCCTCTTATCTATCTTTCTGTGTTTTCAAAATTTTCTGTAATAGATACTACTTTTAAAAGTAAAAAGAAGAAAAGTTCAATTCTGGTTCATCTGGTATACGTCATATGACCACACATCCAACAATTTGCCACCTCAACTCCGACACCTGCTCTATTAAATGGTCCAAAAGGAAAAATCACATATAACACATTTTGGTTCCTCTACACATTTTCAGTCTCCCAGGCCCCTATGTCTCCTGGTAATCCTATTTCCCTACTAAGCTTTCTCTCCTCCTTCTAAGCGCTACATCAAATCTTCTCAACTCTCTCCCTTCAAATATCCTCTATTTGCTCCTGCCTACTGAGGGACTCGGCTCTCATCATTCCCTCCCTCTCTCATATCCTACACACACCTCTTACCCTGTCACAACCCACCCTCCACAGTAGCATCCGAATGCGCTCCCCCAGCTCTGGACCCTCTGTTCTTCCCCTTCCCAGCCAAGCTTCCTCCAGGGGTTGTCACTGCCTCCAACACTCTGCCTCCTAGTCAGTCCTCATTCCAATGTTAGTTGGCTTCTGATGCCCTAATTCCACCAGAAAAGATCTAATTGAGGTCACCAGTGACCTCTAATCCAAATGATACTTTGTAATATTCCTCTTACACGATTCTTTCTCCTTGACACACTCTGTTCCCTCAGCTTTCAGGATACCACATTCTCCAGTCACTCTGGCTGTTCCTTCTTAAAGTCTCTTTCCCAAGCTCAGCTTGCCCTGTCCCCCTCCAATAATGACTTCCATTAAGTGCCACTCTTCTCATTAGTCTACCTGATCTAATCCACTCCGGAGAGGCTTTAACAGCTGTATACGCTCCAAAAGAAAAGAGACAAACCAAAGCCTCATCTACCAGATTGGTAACATGAAGAACTAAAGTATATAGAGTTTTTTGTTGTTGTTTTTTGTTTTTTTAAAGATTTTATTTATTTTTCAACAGAGAGAGAGAGACAGCGAGAGAAGGAACACAAGCGGGGGAGTGGGAGAGAGGAAAAAGCAGGCTTCCTGCTGAGCAGGGAGCCCAATGCGGGGCTCAATCCCAGGACCCTGGGATCATGACCTGAGCCAAAGGCAGATGCTTAACGACTGAGCCACCCAGGCGCCCCAAGTATATAGAGTTTTATTCATCATTATTTGAAATAGGTATCCTAGATGAAACTTTACTTTAGAAAAAGGATAAAAATAAATACTTGAATATGGGGAGAACACAGGCTGTATATAAAAGAGCAGCATTCTACTCACCTCTATCTTTCAGCTCATTGAAGTCATGAATATTCTGAAAAGTAGTAGCATCTAAGCCCTTAGGCGACTGTCTTCTCACAGGAGCTTGCAGTCGATGCCTAGCCATGTCAAATATATCCATGGGATTCCTTTCTCTTTTCCTATAGATAGACGACAAATTTTGGTAAATGTGTTTTAATGGGAAGAGAATTGGAGTTCACATTTAACTCCCTGTACAAGAAATCTGGCATCTCGGGGCGCCTGGGTGGCTCAGTCGTTAAGCATCTGCCTTCTGCTCAGGTCATGATCCCAGGGTCCTGGGATCAAGCCCCGCATTGGGCTCCCTGCTCAGCGGGGAGCCTGCTCCTCCCTCTCCCTCTGCCATTCCCCCTGCTTGTGTTCCCTCTCTCACTGTGTCTCTCTCTGTCAAATAATAAAATCTAAAAGAAAGAAATCTGGCATCTTACATCACAGTATACTACAAAACTTTAATATGTTATTTCAATCTCTTGTATTAAAAAATATAGTAAAGGTCAGTGTAATCTTCCAAGAGATTCTGATGCAAAGTACCTTATTAGAAGAGTAAAATGAGTTAGCTTTACCTTAAAAATGTTCACATAGTAGAAAGATCATAGTCTTTGAAGTCAACAAAACCAAGATTCAAAGACCAGCTCTGCTATTTATTGGCAGTTTGACCTTGATTTCATCATCTCTATGATGCAGATGATGTCTACTCCTTCTAATTAAGTGAAGTTATACACTGTAAAGTACCCAGCATTGTACTTGACATATGTTAGGTAATCAATAAATGTTATCTTCCCCTCAGCCTAAAATAAAAATTATACAGAGAAACATGGTATTAATACACCACCCAATATAATGGGTACTATCCACAGCCTCCAACACTAATTTTACAACGGGCTTTCAGGGAACTCAATACCTAATTAGTTCATTTGATACTCTGGTACCTAGGAAGTTAACATAATAGGGGGCTTAGTAAGCGAGTTTCCTGCTAGGGCTTTGGGGGAGTGACTAAGAAGAGGAAAGGATGGGGGACAGTGTCTCTAGCCCCGAAAAGAAAGACCTACCTGTGCTTCCCGCAGCACTACACAGGCTCCCTCTATTTCTGAAAATTAGGCTTTAAGCTATAGCTGTCAGAGACTTGGCCCAACTCTTGCCTTCATTTCTTTGTTCACTAAATCTTCCCTAAGCACCTAGATGGGAAAGCTTGGATCCCAAAAGGCAATACTACTGCTCTCCTGGAGTTTCCTTTCGAGGTGAGGATAACAAATCACAAAACTACCTCGTCAAGGCTGACAAAGACTTCTAGTGAACTGGACTCCTGCCTAGTTTCCATTACTGCTAAAAGTTAAATAGGCTACTAAGTTAGGAATTAGATTATTAGATTTCTTTGGATGTGGGCTGGCTAATGTTTGTTTTGTGCCTAACACAAAGTAAGAGCTCAATAATGTGAGCTTAATTAATGAATAGGAGATTCTTGTTGTGAAACAATTTATAAAATTGGAATTATCAACTCTGAGATGTCTCTGATTATGATACATATTAAAAATTATACCAGAGTAAATGTATTTAACCAATTCTTATTAAATGATGGCAATCTAACATATATTCTCTAAGCTAGCATGTAGAATTTACAAGGTACTTTCAAATACATACATGTATTTATGCTTCACTAAAACCTCATGGGGTAGAAATTATTGCTATCACTTGCAAATGAGAAAATTGAAAAGCTGCCTGGTTTCTCTCTCTTATATTGGTTTGCCAAAAGAGAGTACAGTGTTCAATTTATGAAAGAAAATTAATGTCAATAACCCACTATACTGAATTAAACATGCATCTTTGAATATGTAAAGCTGCAATAGTTAAGACATTTATAACATCTTAAAAGTAAATAAAGAAAAACTATACTGACCTCTCAACTACTTAGAAGTAGTTGATAGAACTATTCACTGAAAATTACTGCCTTGGGTTAACATTTCATTACCTAGCCATTCCGTATTTTTGAAATTTTCTCACTGTGTTTACTTAGCTAGAACATGCTTGGAAATTAAGCTGTGACATTAAAATCCTACCACATACTGGATTAGAGTCTTAAACTTCAGTATAAATTTAACAGAAATACAAAATGATAGGCCAGGAACAATGACAGATATGTTTCTTAGTACACATATATTATCTAGCTCTGTCCACTAAACAGGGCCCAGACGCAAAGACACCCAAAAAGCACATACAGCATCCAGAGCTTGGTTTCTAAATACCATTCTCCAAGAGGAACCATGGCTTCCTGGAGAAATAGCGGTTTTCAGGGCTGGGGTAGGGGAAATACAAGAGCATCCTGGAGTGTCTCTTGTAATACCAAAAAGGAAGGAAGTGCTCAAAAAAATGGACAATGGATTATACCCCAAAGTACAAAATAAATATACATGAATCAAAAGTGATATGTGATAAATGTGTGATAAATGATTGAATAAATAAAGGGAAGAGAAGGGACAAAATTTTTAAGATTTATTTATTTATTTTAGAGAGAGAAAGAGAGAGAGTGTGTGAGAGCATGAGCAGGGGAGGGGCAGAAGGAGAGGGAGAGAAGCAGACTCCCCACTGAGCTCAGAGCCCAACATGGGGCTCAATCGCATGACCCCAAGACCATGACCTGAGCCGAAATCGAGTCTGATGCTCGACCAACTGGACTACTCAAGCACGCCAAGAAGGGACAAATCTTTCTTACAAAAGAATTCTAAAAAATATATATATAGATAACTAAGCCCCTCTACAGGCTATGGAGCTTAATCCTACCTCCTACCCATTCTTGTGAGTGTGCCAAATTCATTGAGTCATGTCCTAAGAATAGTAACTGCAGCAGAGAAACCTGGCAAATTCTACTTTAACCAATTGATGAAGGTTCCCATCCCCAGGAATGTCTATGTAGATGCCACATACCCCCATTATATGATGTGATGAGAAGGCCATCCACCCTGTGCTATTCTTTCCAAAAACCCTTAACACCAGTCTAATCATGAGTAAACTTCAGACAAACCCAGACTAGGGGATATTCTATAGAATTGTACCTGGCCAATGCCCCTCTAGACTGTCACAGTCATGAAAACAAGTAAAGACTAAGAAACTGTCCCAGACCAGAGGAGACTAGGAGACATGACAACTAAATGCAATGTGGTTCCTACACTGATTAGATTCTGGAATAGAAAGAGAACATTAATGGAAAAACTAGAGAAGTCTTAAAAGTCTAGAACTTAGTAGTAATGTTCCAACATCAGTTTTTTAGTGACAGTCATACTCCAGTAACACAAGATGCTAACAATTGGGAAAACTAAGTGAGGGGCATACGGAAACTCTGTACTATGTCTGCAACTTTTCTTTTAATCTAAAATGATGCCAAAATAAATAAAAGTTTATTTTGAACAAAACTGCTCTGCAGTTTGAAGAACACTACTTTAAAAAAATTTATGAGTCTTTTTGGCAAAAATGATCAGAAATGTTTGATAGTCTGTAAGTATTTTAGAAAATAGACTGTTGATGGAAAATGTAAAAAACAGCTTTAAAATGTAACTGTCTATGATAATTCCAACTCTGAAGTTGTCCATTCCTATATCATTTTCCCCCTGAAAGACTAAATTTCTGTGCCTGATTTTGTAGAAGACTAAAAATGGGAAAGTAAAGAGAATGTTTTCATAATTTCCTATTTCTAGTCTTGTTTCAATTATCTTTTTCCCAGCATGGACTTCCCTACCACTTAGATTAGCTTACAAAGCAACTTCTGCACCCATTTGCCTTATGTACATACGGACTGAAATCAGTCAATTATTTTCATTCACTGATTTCTGTGGTGAGACAAAACAGTCCATTCTAAGAGAGAGCTGGAAGAATGGTGTGCCTGCCCCAAACTCATTTTTTATTGAGTCTAATCCTATTAAACATTTCATGATTAGGGCTAGTATTTCTGGTTTTCCTTCAAGAAAGTGCTACTTCAGGGTGCCTGGGTGGCTTGGTTGTTTAAGCGTCTACCTTCAGCTCAGGTCATGATCCCAGGGTCCTGGAATCGAGCCCTGTGTCAGGCTCCCTGCTCAGCAGGGAGTGTGCTTCTCTCTCTCCCCCTGCCTCTCCACCCCACTCGTGCTCTCTCTCTCTAATAAATATTTTTTTTAAAAAGTGCTACTTCTTACTTCCTTCCCAATCTCAACATCTCTGTCACCACCATCATCATCATCACCATAAATATGTTATTGACAGTAAGGAAGGACAGTTAAGACATCAATTTAAATGTTTTCTATTAGGTTAAATATTCATTAAATATCCCATATTTTTGCAGTGAATAGATTGAACAGGTATGGATAAATGTTTTATGAAGGCAACTTAATCTACATAAAATTCAAGAATGTGAATCTAAGAGAATATTGGTGGAGACAGTTCAAGATGGCAGAGGAATAGGAGACCTTAGTTTTGTCTGGTTCCAGGAATTCAACTAGTAGCTATCAAATCATTCTGAACACCTGTGAACTCAACCAGAGATCTAAGGAAAGAATAGCTGCAACTCTACAAATAGAAAAGTGACCACTTTTTGCAAGGTAGAATGTGCAGAGAAGTGAATCTGAAGCTATATATGGGAAGATAAACCGCGGGGCAAGGGGGGCGGGGCGGGGAGCCTCCTGAAGCCAACACCAGAAACTGATATAGCAGCTGAGCACAAAATCAGAACTTTTAGAAGTCGGCTCCAGTGAGGGACGGCCCAGCCTGAGAGCCATGCTAAGGTGGTAAAACGGGGCAGAAATCTAGGTGGGACAGTGTGGTCTCTGGATCCTCAGGATCACAGAAAGACCTGGGGTGCCTGGGGGTGGCAGAGCTCCCAGACTTCAGAGTGGAGAGATGGGCTGCAATCAGAAAGCCCAGGTGTGGGCTCTCAGCATGGTCTTGCCATAAATGACAAACCGCCGAACGGTTGGGAGACTGCACTCCTGATAGCAGCTAGGAACAAGAGGTCCATAAACCCCAAGGGTAGAAATGTTAGACTGCCAGGAGACCTATCCACAGAGACCTGGCAGGCCATAAAGGACTGCCATGATATATTCAGAACTGACACTACTTCCTCCCCCAGGGAGGAACGGTGTGAGTGTGTGCCATAGGAGGCTGCAGGGTTTGGAGACTCCACTCGGGGTTTCGTGCAGATGGAGACCAGGGAGACAGATGTGATTGACTGCTTTTGCATGAGGGCACACTGAGGAGTGGGCCCCGAGCTCTGGCTCCGGGGCTGGAGATTGGGAGGCCGCCATTTTCATTCTAGTCCTCTAAAGCAGAGCAGAAAGCCTTCACGGAACAAAACCACACAGAACAAACCAGAGCAGCTTACTTAGCATGGACCCGTGGCAAAGGCAATGCAGTTCCCCCCGGGGCAAAGACACTTGAGAATCAGCACAACAGGTCCCTCCCCCAGAGGATCACCAAGAATACCCAGCTAAGACCAAGTTTACTGATCACACAGAACTGCAAAACTCCAGCGCTAAGGGAAAACACTATATAGAATTTATGGTCTTTTGACACGATTCTTTAGTCCTTCAATTTTAATTTTTTTGCTCTTTCCTTTTTCAACCACTTTATTTTTTGAATCAACTCTTTTTTTAAAATCTTTTTTAATTTTCATATTTACACTTACATTCTATCCTTCCATTGTATTTAATTTTATTTTTGTATATATATTAAAGTTTTTCTTTCCTTAAAATTTTGGGATGCAGTTTCTTCTAACAACAGACCAAAATACACTCAGGATATAGTGTATTGCTCTGTGCTGTTCACCTGTCTGTTTATATTCCTTTTTTTTCCTTTTTTAATTTTTTTGGATTTTAATTTTCATTTTTACAGTTACATTCTATCCTTTATTTTTGTATGTATATAAGTTTTTCTTTCTTTACAATTTTGGAATCTAGTTTTCTAACAAACAGACAAAAATGCACACAGGATCCAGTGTATTGCTCTGTTTTGTTCACCTGTCTGATTATATTCTCTCACTCTTTTTTAAAAATTTTTTCTGGTTTTGCGTCTCTTCTGATTTTAGTGTATATTTCTCTGGGGTCATTGTTGCCATTTTAGTATTTTGTTCTCTTCGTCATCTATTCTTCTCTGGACAGAATGACAAGACAAAAACTCACCTCAAAAAAGAGAACAAGACGCAGTAATGATGGCCAGAGACCTAATCAGTATGGACATGAATAAAATGTTGGAACTAGAGTTCAGAATAATGATTATAAAGATACTAGCTGGGCTTGTAAAAAGCACAGAAGACACTAGAGAAGCCTATACTGAAGAAATAAAAGAACTAAAACCTAATCAAGTCAAAATAAAAAAGGCTATTATTGAGATGTAATAAAAAATGGAGGCTCTAACTGCTAGGATAAATGAGGCAGCAGAGAGAATTAGTGAGATAGAAGACAAAATAACGGGGCGCCTGAGTGGCTCAGATGGTTAAGTTTCTGCCCTCGGCTCAGGTCATGATCCCAGGGTCCGGGGCTCGAGTCCCACATCGGGCTCTCTACTCCCTGGGAGCCTGCTTCTCCCTCTGCCTCTCTCCCTCTTTCTCTCCGTCTCTCATGAATAAATAAATAAAATCTTAAAAAAAAAAAAAAAGACAAAATAATGGAGAATAAACAAGCTGAGAAAAAGAGATAAACGGGCACCTGGGTGGCTGTCGTTAAGCCTCTGCCTTCAGCTCAGGTCATGATCCCAGGGTCCTGGGATCAAGCCCCGCATCAGGCTCTCTGCTCAGAGGGAAGCCTGCTTCTCCCTCTACCACTCCCCCTGGTTGTGTCCCCTCTCTGGCTGTCTCTCTGTCAAATAAAAAAATAAAATCTTTAAAAAAAGAGAGATAAACAATAACTGGATATCGAGGGGAGAATTCGAGAGGTAAGTGATACCATAAACCAAAACAATATTAAAGTAATTGGGATCCCAGAAGAGGAAAGGGAGAAGAGCAGAAGGTATACTGGAGCAAATTATAAAAGAGAACATCCCTCATCTGGGAAAGGACACAGGCATTCAAGTCCAGGACGCACAGAGAACACCCCTCAAAATCAGTTAAAAACAGGTCAACACCTCGACATATAATAGTGAAACTTGCTAATCTCAAAGACAAGGAGAAATTCCTGAAAGCAGCTTGGTACAAGAGGTCCATAACCTACAAGGACAGAAACATTAGACTGGCAGAGGACCTATCCACAGAGACCTAGCAGGGCAGAAAGGACTGCCATGATATATTCAGGGTGCTAAATGAGAAAACTATGCAGCCAAAAATACTTTATCCAGAAAGGCTGTCATTCAAAACTGAAGAAGAGATAAAAAGCTTCCAGGACAAACAGAAACTAAAAGAATTTGTGATCACTAAAAGAGCCCTGGAAGAAATATTAAAAGGGATCCTTTAAGTGAAGAGCAAACCCAAGTAACATAGGCCAGAAAGGAACAGAGACAATATACAGTAACAGTCACCTTACAGGCAATACAATGGCACTAAATTCATATCTTTCAGTAGTTACTCTGAATGTAAACGGGCTAAATGCCCCAATCAAAAGACGCAGGCTATCGGATTGGATAAAAAAAGCAAGATCCATCCATATACTGTCTGCAAGATACTCATTTTAGACCCAAGGAAACCTCCAGATTGAAAGTGAGGGGGTGGAAAACCATTTACCATGCTAATGGACATCAAAAGAGAGCTGGAGTAGCAATCCTTATATCGCACAAATTAGAATTTTTTTGAGAATTTTTTGTTGTTATGTTAATCACCATACATTACATCATTAGTTTTTGATGTGGTGTTCCATGATTCATTGTTTGTGCATAACACCCAGTGCTCCATGCAGAATGTGCCCTCTTAATACCCATCACCAGGCTAAGCCATAACATACTTAAAGGGTCTATCCAACAAGAAGATCTAACAACTGTAAATATTTATACCCCTATCATGGGAGCAGCCAAATACATAAGCCAATTAATAACTAAATCAAAGAAACACATCAAGGGCACCTGGGTGGCTCAGTTGGTTGGGCAACTGTCTTCAGCTCAGGTCATGACCCTGGAGTCCCGGGATCAAGTCCTGCATCAGGCTCCCCACTCAGTGGGGAAGACTTTCCCTCTGACCCTCCCCTCTCTCGTGCTCTCTCTCTCTCATTCTCTCTCTCAAATAAATAAAATCAAAAAAAAAAAGAAACACATCGATAATAATACAATAATAGTAGGGGCCTTTAAAACCCCAGGCACTGAAATGGACAGATCATCTAAGCAGAAGATCAACAAGGAAACAAGGGCTTTGAATGACACACTGGACCACATGGACTTCACAGATATATTCAGAGCATTCCATCCTAAAGCAAGAGAATACACATTCGTCTGGAGTCCACATGGAACATTCTCCAGAATAGATCACATACTGGGTCTCAAATCAGGTCTCCACCAGTACCA
>NC_138372.1:112349834-112381372 GCF_054177405.1 Leptonychotes weddellii | reverse complement strand
TTCATCAAGATAAAAAGCTTTTGCACAGCAAAGGAAATAGCTGACAAAACCAAAAGACAACCAACAGAATGGAAGAAGATATTTGCAAATGACATAGCAGATAATGGGCTAACATCCAAAATCAATAAAGAACTTATCAAACTCAATACCCAAAGAACAAATAATCCACTCAAGAAATGGGCAGAAGACATGAACAGACATTTCTCCAAAGAAGACATACAAATGGCCAACAGATACATGAAAAAAAGCTCCACATCACTCAGCATCAGGGAAATCCAAATCAAAACCACAGTGAGATACCACCTCACACTAGTCAGAATGGCTAAAATTAACAAGTCAGGAAGCGATTGATATTGGTGAGGATGCGGAGAAAGGGGTACACTGTTGGTGGGAATGCAAGCTGGTGCAGCCAGCTCTGGAAAACAATATGGAGGTTCCTCAAGAAGTTAAAAATAGAGCTGCCCTATGAGCCAGCAATTGCACTACTAGGGATTTACCCCAACGATACAAATTTAGTGATCCAAAGGGCACCTGCACCCCAATGTTCATAGCAGCAATGTCCACAATAGTCAAACTATGCAAAGAACCCAGATGTCCAGTGACAGATGAATGGATAAAGAAGATGCTATATATACATACAACGGAATACTACTCAACCATCAAAAAAAAAAAAAAAATGAAATCTTGCCATTTCTAACAACATGGATAGAAGTGGAGGGTAATAAGCTAAGCAAAATAATCAGAGAAAGACAATTATCATAAGATCTGTCATATGTGGAATTTAAGAAACAAAACAGAAGATCACAGGGGAAGAGAGGAAAAAATAAAATAAGACAAAATGAGAGAGGGAGAGAAACCATAAGAGACTCTAAATCATAGGAAACAAACTGAGCATTGCGGGAGGGGCGGGAGGTGGAGGGTTGGGGTAACTGGGTGATGGCCATTAAGCAGGGCACATGATGTAATGAGCACTGGGTATTATATAAAACTGATGAATCACTGACCTCTACTTCTGAAACTAATAATACATTATATGTTAATTAATTGAATTTAAATGAAAAAAAATAAAGTAAAAGCATATTAGTTAAAGAAAAAGCTACGTTGCAAAAAAGAAAAGAAAGAAGTCAAGAAAAAGAAAACCTACCACATACTTTAAACACAAACAGACTTAATAAATCATATACTATTTTGGATTAGTTGCACTGAGTCCCTCCACTGGGATATAATTATTTTGCTATATTTCTTTTGGGGGAAAAGGCTATTTCAGTATTACAATTTCACCAACAATCTGTTAAAAACTTTTCTCAAGCATGCTACTTAACTATTCTAATAAATGTGATTTTACAATAAAGACTGATTAATCCTGGTCCAAAACTGTGGAATTACTGGATAGGTTCTGATTAACGTATAATTCCTTTTCCTGAACACAAGAACAACAAAACACAAGAACAAACAAAAAACGCAAGTTGAATCTTGCCTTATACGAATTTCATCATCACTGTCCATATGTAGTAACCGGCCTTGTAGACGCCGTTCTTCACTGCGAAGCTGTTTTCTCATTTCTGATAACTCCATAATTACATTTTTTTTCTCCTCTGCAAATTCACAGTAAGTAAAAAATAAGACAGGTATAAGAACAGAAGATTAGGAGCACCTGAGTGGCTCAGTCGGTTAAGAGCCTGGCTTCGGCTCAGGTCATGATCCTGGAGTCCCCAGATCGAGCCCCACATCAGGCTCCCTGCTCAGCGGGGATTCTGCTTCTCCCTCCACCCCTCATCCCCTCACCCCACTCTCTCGTACTCTCTCTCAAATAAATAAAATCTTAAAAAAAAAAAAAAAAAAGAACAGAAGATTAAACATTAAAAGATAACCAGACGTAACACAAAACTAAAATGCTCAGAGACACATTTTTATGAAGGTTGCTGTTAATATTTTATAAATACAGATCATATTTATGAATACCAGTAAGATACACATACACATTTCTGAAAATACAGGAATTGCCAGACAAGAAATACTCTTGGGGTGGGGCGAGTGCAACTATAAAGAGGCACACAAGAGAGTTCCTTTGTGGTGATGCCACAGTTCTTCTCCTTTTTTTTAAAGATTTTATTTATTTGAAAGAAAGACAGAGAGAGAGAACATGAGCAGAGGGGAGGGGCAGAAGGAGGAGGAGAAGCAGACTTCCCACTGAGCAGGAAGCCTGATGTGGGGCTCAATCCCAGGACCCCAGGATCATGACCTGAGCCAAAGGCAGATACTTAACTGACTGAGCCACCAGGAGCCCCTGATGCCACAGTTCTATACTTTGTGCAGTAGTCACACAAATTATACACAATACAAATGCACAGAACCACACACAAAACACAAACACACATCAATTACTTTGTGTTAAAACTGTGAGACCTGATGGAGGTCTGTAGAGCGTACCAATGTCAATTTCCTGGTTATTGTTCTATATAAGATAGTACCACTGAGGGAAGCTGCAGGAAGGGTACCCGGGACTTCACTATGCTCTTCTGCCACATTCTGTGAGTCTACAATTATTTCAAAATAAAAAGCTTAAAAGAGAAATATTATAGGTCTCAGACTTAATAGTTAACTCTACCTTCTGCACGGAGCTGGTTTCTCCTGGCAGGTACCGGAGGAGACTGTGCCCTGGATATGGAACTTTCCTGTTTAACAATCATAACAAAGATATACTCAGTATGTCTTGCCTACTCAGAAGCTCGAAGAGAGTAATTTTTTTGAAACAACTATATGTAAAAGAAACCAGATTTCCCACTATCCTACCTATACACTTCCCTACATGTATTTTTCCTTCCCATCACAATGGAAGTGTCCTTGCTCCACCCAAAGACAACCCTGTCACCTGTTCTCTGTATCTGGTAAGTGACTCCCACCTCCTCCAATCACTCTTTTTTCTTAGCTTATGCTTAAAAATCTCTTTCTTCTTGGGGTGCCTAGGTGGCTAAGTTGGTTAAGCAACTGCCTTAGGCTCAGGTCATGATCCTAGAGTCCCAGGATCAAGTCCAGCATTGGGCTCCCTGCTCAGCAGGGAGTCTGCTTCTCCCTCTGACCCTCCCCCTCTCGTGCTCTCTCTCTCTCTCTCTCTCTCTCAAATAAATAAAATCTTAAAAAAAAAAAATCTCTTCCTTCTTAAAAAAAATTCTTATCTCCTCCTTCATCACTATCTACTGTCCCTTCTCTACTTCCCTCCATAGCCATCCTCTCAAGAATAGATGCAACACGGTGTCTACTTCCTCATGCCCATTCACTCCCCACCATACAGCTACTGCCTTTGCTTCTACACCCTCACTCCACAGCTCTCACCAAAGTCACCAGGGGATCCCCAAGTGACACATTCAATGGGCATTTTACACCCTTATTTTAATTGGCCAGTAGCAACTGATATTGCCATTCTCTATCACTTTCTCTGTCTCTATTTCCTTTCTCTGCCTCTTAAATATTTAATTCCCTGGTGTTCCATCCTCAGCCCTCTTTACTTCCCCCAAACCTATCCCCGACAACTATACTAATCTGACAAGGAACAATGTTAATGGCTTCCAAACCAGTCCAGAACTCCTTCCTTAGCCACAACCCATATTTTCAACCACCCACTCTATATAAATTTCACAAGAAACTTGAAGGTTGTCACTGATGCCTACCCCCCCCCACACAGTGAATGCCATTATTTGTGTCTCTTAAGTATGTCTTGAATTTATCACCCATTCTCAGTTCTTAATGTCACTGCCTTTAAGTCCTGAAAGTCTCACAAGTGGACTTCTGCAAAACCACTGTAACTTCTCTCCATGTTTATGGTCTTACCCGACCTCTAAAATACATCTCCACACCAGTGCCTGAGAGAAAGTTAGGTAAGACAAATATGGCCATTCTCCAACTTATAACATATGTCATTCTCCTACTTAAAGTATTACAAAGCATACCATTCATTATCTATCACAGACCGACTAAATCAGAATCTGAGAGAGCGGGATTAGGACAATGTTCTAACATTTGCTTTGTCTATTCTGGTAATTAGTCCATTTGGTACCCACTCATCTATGGGAATCAAGTCAAACTCCATACCACATCCTACTCACGTCTTGTCCTCTACCTCTGCTGCCACCCTGGTCAGGCATTCTGAGGCCAGAGCAAACCATGGGGTATTCTTCTCCTTGTGTGCCACTTCCTTCCATGATTTGGCACATCTCCTCCTCTTTATGGCAAATTCCTACTCATTCTTCAAGAGTCAAGTCAAGGATCAACCCTTCTGGAACATTTTCCCAGCTCTCTTTTTTTGATCATAGCTGAGTCTAAAGTATAAGGGACTTCAATGGCATAATTACAGGTAGCCAGATAATATATTATCAAAGAAAAGGCCTTCTTGAGAGGGCTGGACAAGAACCATTTGCTAAATTATAATCTGTCAAAAGAATTTAAACTTTATGGCACCAAGTATTACCAGTTACAACTGATGCAACAAATAAATGCAACCATTGTATTTCAGCTTTGAAAAAATGTAACATAGCTAAATATGATGAATTAAAAAAACTCACTCAATTCCCTTCATCTAAACTAATTTAGCTAAGATTAACAAATCAAAAGAAAAAGTATATACCTGAATAAAGGAACTTATAATGCTGTCAACTGAAGGAGGTCTTTGAAGTCTGTTTGCAATTTTGTTCTGAAGAGCAGGAACTACAGGAGAAGGCTGTCTCAAGCGCTGGGGGGAAGAAAGTATACATATATATGTATGTATATATATACATACAAACACACACATACATATATAAGCACATATGCATATATACACACACACACCAACATATGTCTATACACATACATACATATATGTATGTCTACATATATATGTGCCTGTGTGCACAGACACCCCTAATAGTTAACAAGACCACTTAGGAAATTCAGAAAGCTATTGCTTTTATTTAATAAAATACTTTTTACCAAAAAGAAAGTCAGAAATTCAATTATGTAAGATCAAAAACATCAGTTTTGATAAACATTAACTGATTTAGATATTGTTATTAAAACCAAAGCACTCTCAGATTAGAACAAAAAAACCCAACAAACTTAAGTAAAGCAATACCATACCAAATATTAGGAAAACAACAAAAACAAAAAACAGAACTAAGGTAAACACTTGTTTTAATAATAAAAAGAAACAGGTTAACACAAAAAAACAAAAACTCTTTTCTGGAAAATAATATAAATCAACATCTAAAACCTAGATCTCTTGTCACCAAGAGCATCACCATGAGGGAATGTTCCAGATAACAACAGCATTCTATGTCTCCATAAGAGATAAAAGAGGGTTTCAGTTTCCAGTGTAATAAAGTTAATAGTTCCCAATTTCATATTAAAATCAAAATGCAAAAAACAAATTCCCAACAAAATGCAGTAATAATTACCTGGTTTAAAAAAAAAAACAAAAAAAAAAAACCACCCAGAACAGAGTATATGTATGGATGTTAAATTGTTCATTTTGCATGGTACAAAATCAAATATTACTTTCACTGGTGACTCTGACAAAATCCGAAATACATGAGAAAATCTTTTCTTTTAAAACCAGTAGATGACCACAAGCAGAATTATAATGACAATATAAACCTTCTAAAGGACCACAGAGGATGAAGCAAACAAAGCATACTCCACAGAGTAAGAAAACAAGTAACTATCAAGGAAGCATAAATTTTAAAAAAGCCAGAAATTCAATTAATATGATCAAATATATTGGGTATGATAAAAATAGATGGATTTAGGTATCACTGTTCAAAAGACTATAATTCTCTGATTAGGGTAAAAAACTGAATTTTAAAAAAAAACATAAAACCAAATTCAACAAAACCAAATACACAAGCTAAATAAAAAATAAATGACACAAAAGTAAAAACTAAGAAAATGGACAAAAATATATTATCAGGCATACATAAATAAAAGAAAAATTATAGCTAGCAATGATAACTACATCACTGAGAGCAAAATACATTAAATGGAACAAAGCTGGTTTAAAACTATGGTACTTCATAATTGAACTAGAACAGTCATAAAACTGTATATTCCTAAGGAAAGCACTTTCTCTTAAACATAATTAGAAATTGGCAGAAACAAATGTTCTTTCATTTTTAAATAATTTTACAAGAAAATATTCTGTGTGTTTTCCACTCAATTTTGCTACAAGTCTAATATGGCTCTAAAAAATAATGCTATTAATTTAAAAAATGAATGAATGACATTTGAATAATATTTTAAAAGGCAGAACAAATATATATCCAACTTTAAAAATGAAGGGTATTGCCTAACATTACTAGAACACTGAAAATAAATAAAGCAAACAAAAAGCATAGGTGTTACTTATAAATTCTCTTTTAAATAATGTTTCAGCATATTCTAACTGCAAACCCTTATTTCTATCACCATAAAATCCTGGGGTGAGAAATCAAATAGTGTATCTGAACCCATCAAAAATGACTCACAATTGTCTATAGCAGGTTACACACTGAAAAGTGTACCAAACCACATCATAAATACACTAGAAGAGCCCACTGGTTAAAAGTAGTATTTCTGTGAATGCTGCTTAGAAGAAATAATGTCTGTATAAATCTAAACTTCTGAAAACCATTTTCTTAAATTAAATTGGGCTAAAGCTATAGCACATACAGTTTTTCAAGATGTGGTCCACAGGTCAACTACATCTAAACTCCTAAGAATGCTTGTAAAATGCAGATTCCTGGACTACCCTCAGACTTATTAAAATCAGACACTTTGTGGATAAGACCTGAAGATGCATTTTTAACAAATCCCCAGTGATACTTATGCATATAAAATTTTAAATACAGCTTTGAAATATGAGCAAGGGTGTAAACTGGAGCCTCATAGGGGCCAAGTGGCTTCCTAGAGAGAAAACCTCTTTGATCCACCACACACCTAACAGTGAGTATCAATCAGTCTCAGCTATGGACTTCAAACCAGTCCATTGTGAGCCACCAATTTCTTTTTTAATTTCCAATCCATCAAGGATAAAAGTGTAAAACAGTAAAAATGAATTATTAAATACATGAAAATTTTTAAAAAGACATTACACAATTTAAGTCCAACTTTTTTATCAGATCCAACAGACACAGAATTACTTTGACAAATTGCTACAAAAGTTTCCAGACACTTACTTTCCATTTCTGTACTTACTCTTAACATGAATAGCTGGCCGGGTGCTACTCCACAGACCACGAGGACAAGATTAAGAATGACTAAGGTAAGTAAAGCCCTTACACTCAACTGAGGGGGGAAAGAGCAGCAAGCACGATGACATGCTCTGTACAGGAAGCCCAGTGCGCTGCACCCAGATGAAGTAGCAAGATGGAAGGGAAGAACAAAAGCCTCCCTCCCCCTCTCTCTCTTTTGCTCCCAAGGCCACAGTGAAAGGGGTTTTAAACGTACCTTTGTTTCTTCCCCAATTATATTTTCTCTTGCATAGTAGTGCTGAAGCTGCAGATTATGTTTTTCTTCCTCTTCTTTCTTCTTTCTTTCTGCCTCTTTTCGTCTTTCTTCGGCTAACCGAATAAGCTCTTCATTTTTTAGCCTTTGCTTTAAAATAAAGAGAAAAATACACACTCCATACATACATTCTATAGTCCACTCAAATATCTGCTGTCTTATTTGTCTGAAATAAAGAGATAAAATTGAAGACATAGATGATACAGTGGTAACAAAAAGAAGCTATTTAACAATAAAGTATTAGGCATCTTGTATAACATCCCAGTAAGCCTAAGCTAATTTTTGGCTTAAAAAAGTCATCATTAATCTCTTTTCTTAACTTAGTCTTTCACTTTAATAAAATAGTATCCAATAAATGAATATTGATCTGATATTTTCTAAATGTACTCTAGGACTGTTCTCTGTAATACCTTTCCAAGTCAAAATAAAGATTTCACTTACAGGATAAGTATAAAAAGAAAGTAGGAAAAAAATGCACCTCCTCCTCTTTCTCCCTTTTCTTTTCCTGTTCCTCTTCATACTCTTGCTGAATTCGTGCTCTCTGTTCTGCAAGCCGTTTTTCTTCTTTTTCTTCTGCAATTCTTAGTCTCTCTCTCTCTGCTTCCTCTCTTTGTTTCTTTTCCTCAATCTAAAGAATTAAACCTAGTTATTACTTTGGGAAACTAATGAAAGTTAGAATACCATGTAATATTTTCTAGTATCCTATGAATTCAACATTCATACCCTCTTTTTAAGTTCCTAAATTTTTCAGTTTCCTGTATTTTATTAGGGAGGCTACATGATGTAATGTTGAGATATGAGTAAAATTCCAGCTCCACCAAATACTTACTCACTGAGTGACCTTAAGAAGACATTCTTATTCAGTTTTGTCATCTGGTAAAAAGAGCTATTAATGTCTGTATCTCCAAGGAGTACTTAAAGAACTGAAGTGGAACAATGTATGTCAAAAAAAATAAATAAAAATTCCTGTTTACAAATACTCAGTAAATAACTCATGATTATATTACTTTATAATGATCATTACTATTATGTCTCAAAGTTCCTTGGCTTGATTAGTATCCTGAAACAACAGTGTAGTATTTTAGCATTTAATCACTCCTTTTGCAAGAATCCCTTCCCCAGAATGCCCTTTCTTCTTTCCTATCTACTGGCAAGTGGTAAGGTAAACAAGGATTTTAGCCACAAGGGTTCACAACTAAGTTTCATCTTGAATGCCACCTGGGGCCTACAGTGCTAAGTACTCTGGAGAAATATTCTAAGGCAAAGTCTGAGATGTGAAAGGAAGAGGACCCTGAGATACAGTCTACATCCTCCATGAATGAGGTAAGGAAGAATGGCAGCAAAGGTATTGGGAATTCATGATGCTGGTTTTAAGGTTATCAATAGATTTTAGTTACTTTTAAATATGAAATAGTTATGGATATTCAAATTATTTTCATTGTTCTTGTCTACATTTCCTCTAGCTTCAAGGCTGTTATATCTAGTGTTATCAATCTTTTCAACTGTAAGAACTTTACTCTTCCTACATGTCCCATGACTTTACATGCTAGGGCTTCTTCCAACACTTTTTTTCAAACAACACTATTAAATAAGCACAATCCTAATATTTAGTACTAATAAGGTACCCACAATCACTTCTTCAAATACAATACACCTAGACAAAAGGTCCATTATGATCTAGACAACAAAACCTCACATTTAACACTCATTTCCCCCTTCTTCCTATTGCACAAAAAAAAAAAAAATTTACAGTCACAAAGTCAATTCTCCATTAAGGGTCACAATCATAAATGGATCACACACCTAAGAAATCCACAGAAATGCCATTCCAACAAAAATGCTACACAGCAGTTCAACAGAAAGAGGAAAGCTATCATCTAGGTCACTTGTTTTCAAATTGTATAATACAAAGGTGCTTCAAGGGTCCTGCAAATATTTTATCAAATTTTATTTTACAGCTGAAAAGATTAAATTATCTCTAAAGCTGTAATTAAAAATGTTACGTAAACACTCATTTGCATTACTTATCAGATTTTAACCACATGCAGACTTCTGCTGCATTAACTTAACAGTATAACTTTTTTATTCATACATGGAGCTAAGCCTTATTTTGCCATCTTGGTACACAGATCTGAACATTTTATAACATTTCTTTTGACATTTAAGTTTGGGGATACTTCTTGTCTGACACTTTAGTGTTGGTTGTAATAATAAATACCATTTAGATATTTTAAATTTTCTTAGAGTTTTGTGTTAGATTTTGCTTGAGAGGGAAAGAGTTTTAAGGGGCTGCTTAAAGAAAAATATGAAGCCACCATTCGAGAGCAATCCATTCACAGGTACACTGAGGATTTACAGGTTGGGAGAACTGAAGGCTAAACTTACTCTAAAACTGATATAGTCAAACTTCCCCTATTACTACTTTTTTCCAGAGGGAAAGACTCTGAGAGACCTCTAGAAATATAAGTGTGTATTGTGTATTGTACTTAAAGTCAGGAGACCTGGGTTCAATTTGCTGGCTCTGCCACCATGGGTAAGCGTCTTAGCCTGGGTTTTAGTTGCATGTCATAAAACAGAAGTAGTAATACCTTCCTTGGCGCGTTTGAAGATTAATGAGATACTATATGCAAAAGTACCTTCTAAATAATAAAAGGCTATATAATTTCAAGACTGTTTTCCCCCCTGAATTCTACCCTAAACCATGCTAACACTTGTTAAGTATAATAGGAGTGACATAATTTTGACTTGCTGTCATTATGGGCATATACCACAGGGCATTTCAAGTTCAATAGGTGACTCTGTGACCCTCAATCAGCTGCTACATGAGTGGCCAATACCATAGGGACTTCTGATGCCACTCTCTTACATTCATTATCTCTATTCATTCTGTCGATCCTTACAAAGGTCTTTCCATCCATTTCCGTTGTTGCCCGTCTAGTAAAATACCCTTGCTTCCAATCTTTTCAATCCTCCAAAAATACATCTTAAAGACTAATGCCAGATCAGTCACCGACAAGAGCATATCCATTACATCACTGCCTTATTGAAGAGTCCACAATAATTAGGATTAGAAAGAGGACATATCTGAGTAGAACCTTTTTAAGAAGAATTTAAGAGTTTGGGATTAGACTGGATAGCTTTAGGTGTCAGACTAAGGAATTTGGGTATTTTCTGTAGGAAAGAAAAGCTACCACCAGTTTTTGAGTAGCAAAGCATAACATGAGAAGTCATATCAAAGGAAGACCACCGAGACCACAGGGTTAATCTGAAATGGGATGTTAAGGGTGGGTGGGAAGGTGTGTGGAGGTGAGAAGAGAAGAAATTGTGAGTCCTTCTCTTTCTGTTTGCTTAATAAACCCTGGATACTCAAGTGTCTTCCTTTGGGCATTTCTACTATTTTTAAATGCTATTTGCTTACATGCATAAATGAGGCAAATAATTGCAAAATGTGATTACATCTGATTTTTAATAATTTACAAACTATAATGAGTCAAGAATATATCATTTGGAAAAAAACTATTGATTTTCTACTAACACATAAGCATCTAGAAATATTCATTCTATGCCTAAAAAGCAAATATTTTATTAAATCATTCAGTTTTAGAAATGTCAGTATTCTTTAACAATGATTTAATAAAGTTTAGAAAAGAGATGGACACTGGGGAGAGTATATGCTATGGTGAGCACTGTGAATTGTGTAAGACTGATGAATCACAGACCTGTACCCCTGAAACAAATAATACAGTATATGTTAATAATAAAAAAAAAAAAAAAGAGTAAGACAACTGGCATGCCTAACATGTCTCCATATTCCTTTCTCAGATATAAATGAAATAATATCATTTTAGTACTACCTATATCTGATGTAAATTAGGTATCTTAAATAACTGTGGAGGTATTTTAGAATTTATTCTTTATCCTGTGAGTAAAATCTTTTCAAGTTTAGCTTATTACAATTCTAACAAAACTTTGAAACTATGATAAAATAAGCACTTCACCTGAAAACGAAGAAAATTCTTGTATAATTCTTGCTGTTTAATCTGAAGTTCAGTTGGAGGCTCACAAAATATATTTCCCCGAGCAAAAGGAGAGCTCTGTGGTTGCATATAACCTTGAAAGAGAAATTTTGCAAAAACATACCATTACTCAATGGTTAGAAA
This sequence comes from Leptonychotes weddellii, assembly GCF_054177405.1. NCBI lineage: Eukaryota > Metazoa > Chordata > Mammalia > Carnivora > Phocidae > Leptonychotes > Leptonychotes weddellii. Next base: position 112,369,700 of record NC_138372.1, on the reverse strand, counting down.
ATATAAAGATTAAAGAATAAAGTTTGCTACTAAATCCATATTGTGAATACATGTGCTAACTACGGAAGTCCAGAGGTCAAAAATCAGAAGAGGAAGGTTGAGATTAGAATCTGAAGACCAGATGAAAAGTAACGAGTAAAGAAAAATGATGAAACAAAAATATATAGTTGAAAAATTTATGTCTATACCTGAAAGACACCAAGGAAACAAAAGGTAAGAGCCTGAACAACTTTCACTGCAGCACAGACTTTAAAGTAAAATTTATATAGAGAAAAAAAGTACATTTAAGTTCTTATTTTTTTTTAAAGATTTTATTTATTTATTTGACAGAGATAGACAGCGAGAGAGGGAACACAAGCAGGGGGAGCAGGAGAGGGAAAGCAGGCTTCCCACTGAGCAGGGAGCCCGATGCGGGGCTCGATCCCAGGACCTTGGGATCATGACCTGAGCCAAAGGCAGAGGCTTAATGATCGAGCCACTCAGACGCCCCTGTAAATACCCTTAAGAATATGCTTAATTATATATTAAAATCTAGTATGTATACGTATATTAAAAAATTTGTTTTAGAAAATCAGTAATTCCAAAAATCTTTCCATCTATGGTTCACAATAGATTAGAAAGCCAGCTCTGAAAACACTTTTTACAAATTAGAATGATTCTTTATCACTGCAATAATTTTTATTTAAAAATTCTATTAGAGTAACAGGATATAAACATGAAGAATAAAAATATGCTGTATGTTCCTATAAACAGAATTATACATTCTGGGGAAGGATTAAATGATTTCATAAAGGCAACCTGAAAAATAATTATATCCCAGGAGTCTCTCCTTAAATGCAGGAAAAATATATTTAAATTTAAGCCTCACATAACTTTTTATATTATTTTTTAGTTACTGCCTCAGTCTTTATACCATCAATCTAAAGCATATCTTTCACCCACCATGCCTTGCAGTTTAGCTGCCACTTAGGCCTATTTTGCCTTTGTGTTTAAATATACTAATGCTTATTTGAATAGATCGGCTGAAAATCAAATGTTATAGTGAAAAGGTAGATTAACAAAACAAAGTTTTTAAAAATAAGGTTTTTTAAAAATAAATAAATTACAAAAATAAAATCATAGGGAAACACATGCTCTAACCCATCGAAATATATCTAGGTATCATAATAAGCTAAACACTAAGTTTAAGTCAAATTAGTATGGACTTCATAAATACGGTTCTTCATCCTAGAACCAGAAAGTAAAAGAAAAACAATGAACTTTAGGAAAGGCCTCAAACAGGCCTAATGAAGAGAAAACATGAAAGGATAATGAACTTTTAAGCACACATTATAACATTCAATTTTCAGATATATTCAAGTTCCCTAAGGCCTTTAAAATATTAAATGCCACATATGTATGTGTATGTGTAAACACATATACATATATAAACATACACTCATACACATATATGCTAGCACAGCAACAAATTAGATGACTGGATAGTTTCTTGCATTCAGAAAGTCTATCTTAGGTTAATTCTTAGGGAACTTCAATACACAAAAAAAAGGGGACATTTTAGCACTTCATGAGTTTGTATGATTTCTTAAACGAAAGCATCCTGCCCACAATACCAGCACCAAAACCCTGGCAGTGTACAGAAAGGCAACAGGCAGTAAATTCTGCTGTACATGTTCAATCATCAAGTTTGTGTATTTTCCTTGGAAAGGGTCATAGAAACTTGATTTTTTTCCAGTGTTTTTGCTTGATAAGCAGAGCTAGATGCTTAAATCCTTATTAATATGATAGAGAAAGTTCTGGGTGAAGACAGAACTACAAACAATACCAGGTGTAGAAGAAAAGGATAGAGGAGTATGTAGAACTGGGATCTCAATACAGACTACTAGAAGAAACAAATGAAGAGAAAAATGATGTATCAAAAAAAAAAAAAGTCAAAATTCCCTTCAATAAAATGAAAGGTGTTTTTACTGCACAATGAACTATTACAAAGAGTGGAAGCCTGGGACACCTAGGTGGCTCAGTCAGTTAAGCGGCTGCCTTCGGCCCAGGTCATGACCCCAGGGTCCTGGGATCGAGTCCCACATCGGGCTCCTCGCTCAGCAGGGAGCCTGCTTCTCCCTCTCTCTCCCTCTGCTTGTGCTCTCTCTGTCAAATAAATAAAAATAAAAATCTTTAAAAAAAAAAAAAAAGAGTGGAAGCCAAATTAACAATCACATACAATAAAAAAAAATTCAATTGTACTGCTTCAAAAATGAAGACTGGATCCACTAGGTAAAAATCTACTGTGGATCAAAGAAAGAAAGCACTTCCTCGTAAATAGAGATCCAACAGTGGTACAGGCTGTCCACGGAAATGACAAGTAGCACATCTCCTAAAATGTTCAAGAAGGGCACAGGGATTAGCGCTACCATCAAAGGCGTGAAAGATGAAAGGCTGGTGATTCTAATCACAGCTCCCTATTTAATCTGCCTGTTGGCCAGGCAGTCATATGGGTTAAAAATTTAAAAATCAATTTTGAAGACTATATGATCAGTCAGGGATATTTTGGGAGGACTTTCTAATGTAAGTTCTTTAGTAGTCTAAAATCAAAACTTTAGTGGAAGTACAAAAGCAGAATTTGTAGTAAATAAATGGTTACTTTTACAGGCATCAAAATATAGTGCAAGGTGATAGATATATCCTTTAAACTTTCTTTGATTTTAAAATATGTAACATATTTTCATATACACTTGATAAAGATGACCCAACTTTCCCTGCCAAGTCATAAAGAAAGCTACTGAATAATTTTCTATTTATAGAACCTTTAATTAAAGGATGTTGTTTGATAGCAAATCAAAGATATTGCTTAAGAAAGGGACATCAAATTAAACTTTTAAAAAAATTAAACTTCATTTCTTTGTCCTTTGTGGTTTTACAAGAGAGGGCAAATGATTACAAAATAAGCAAAAAATAAAATTAACAATTAAAATAAAGCATAACAAATAAAAATAAGCAATTTCTTTGTACAATATATCATATCACATCTGATGCATTTTCACTAATTCAAATAGTTATGGGTATAAGAAGCAAGAGACTATTTGTCTATGTGTAAAGAGACTATGTGATTTTAAGTCCTCCCACCAGCAAAATAAAAATTTTAGCAGCAGCTAAAGCATACATAAGTTATAAAGCTAAGAAGAAACACAGTGTTAAAAAGCAAAGTATATTTCCCTATTCGTTTTCAAAATAGAAAAGCTTAAGAAAAGGTATTGTAAATAACATGAATAACGTGTTATGCTTCCTGACTCAGTGTAACCAAGTTCTCAAAATCACAATATGACCTTTGTCAGGCAAGAGAAGAGAAATGTTACTGAACAACTTTAGAAATGTAAACAAACAAACAAAATAAAATGTGATTAAAAACCTGAGTTTTTATTCGTAGAATCTTCTAGGTTCTCAGCATTTGAGGTGGCTAAATTTTGGTCTAGAGATACAACAGCCCTTTTATCTTCATATGTTCTTGCATCTGGGTTATGGTAGGCATCTATATTTTGTCTGTGCATCCTATTCAAATCAGCTGAGAGGGAAAAATAAGCCATTTATTTCAACAAATACATTTTTGTAATTAGTATGTTTAATACATTTTTTTAAAGTAGAGAATCAGAGAGAAAAAAATAGGACAGAGTTGAAATAATTCAATGGTATCTTGGTGCCCTGCAAATAGAAACAGAATTATTAAAACTTGTAAGATTTTCTAAAAATAACCTTATAAAATAAACTCAAAATCAGTAGAGACCTTAAGAATGTTAGATCTTTGACAACCCATAAAAATTATATTCATATCTATGTCAGTTAAGAAGTTGGAATCTCTTTAATACAGAACAAACAGCAACAATTCAAAACAAGTCATAGCAAAATTTACCCAACTTCATTAGCATTCATAATGAAAAAATATATAATCATGTAGTGCAGAGTTTTAAAATATATCCATAAACTCTTTTGATGGTCCTCCCTTAAAAGATGGAGTTCAATTCCCCTCCCTTTAAGCATAAGCCAGAGTCAGTAACTCACTTCTTATGAATAAAATATTGCAGGATGATGGCATATGACTTCCAGGCTACTTCATAAAAGACATTATGGTTTCCACTTTGCTTTATCTACTGGATCACTTACTCTGAAGAAAGTCAGCTACTATATCATAAGGGTATTGATGGAGCCCCCTGGAAAGGCCCACAAGGCAAGAAACTAAGGTTTCTTGAGCCATGTGAGGGAGCCATATTGAAAATGGATTCTCCAGTCCCAGTCAAGCCTTCATATGACTATAGCCCTGGCTGACATTTTGGATCCCAAACTCATCAAAGACCCTGAGACAGAAATACCCAGCTAACCCATTCACAAATTACTGACTCACAGAACCACAAGATAATGAATATTTGTTATATTAAAACATTACATATTGGGTAATCTGTCACACAGGAGTAGATACCACATACATACACATCACAAAAATCTGAGCACACAGAATCAGGTCAAACAAGTCAATATTAAAACAGACCTGAATGACCACAGAACTCTAAAAAATACTTCTTCTCCATAAAACAACTGGTGTAGTAAGGGACTAGCTGAAATCACAGAAAACTGACTGCAAAAGAACTGTGAACTGCCAAGAATTGGTAAGGAAAAATTAGCTAAGTGCTCCTGCAATCATCACCAAATCCTGGGATCTATCTGGATATGGGAGGTAAATGAAAACAGAAAGATGATGATAAAGTTGAGGTCATGAACTAACAGCTCCGGTCCCTAAAAAGTCACCAAATTACACAAAAGAACTCAAATGGGAAATCAGTATCTCATCATCCAAAATTCACATTAACAGCATAAGATCACTCTGTATAAATGAGAAGTCACTATGAATAACTATATATGGTATTCTTCCATTTTCTATTAGAAGAGTATGGTACATCAAGCTCACTCCTTCTAAGATGATAACAGAGCTCTGTTATCAAACTAATGAATGCTCAGGGAATGCAATCTCATTTTGATATTCACTTACACAAACCATAAATTAAGATATAAATGTCTTATAAGTAAACAAACACTATAATAAACTTCAAAATGAATAGCATGTGTTTACTTTACTATTGTGATTATACACAGTCCTCTCAATTAGATAAGTCAATGTGTTTATATAAAAAGAAAACTGATGTCAGCAGAGTACATAATTATTTAAGATTATCAGACTAAGCAATCAAGACAAGTCCATATTGCTATTTATTGCAAAAGACTATCAATTAAGTGGTCACTCCTTGTCTATCTTTCTGTGAGGTGGTAAAATAAAAGGTTTGAAATCAGCTAAAAATCAAAATTTAAAAACGCACTTTGGTGAAGAGTATAATTTGCCAATTGCAAAGATGTCACTGAAAAACAGCCTTTATTTCAAATGTACACCATCATATCATCTAATATAAAATTGCTAGCATTACAGAATAATTCTACAAAGAACAGAATAACAAAAGAAAATACTACAGATTAGTGATTGGGAAAGTAATTCTACTCTCTGAACAATTTATCAGACCAGGACTAAATTATGTGATAGCTACAGGTAAACAATACTTAAATTTTTTTCACTCCTTATTTTATTATTTTTTTTATAAACCTAAATACTTTGAAATTAAAATTAATTTTATTTTTTAAAGATTGATTGACTATTGATTTTAGAGAGAGGGAGAGCAAGCGTGCACGTGCATGATCAGGGAGAGGGGGACAGCGAGAGAGAGAAAGAGAAGTAGACTCCTGTCTAAGTGCAGAGCCCACCCTGGGGCTCGATCCTACGATCCTGATATCATGACCTGAGCCGACATCAAGAGTCGGACACGCAACTGACTACCTACCCAGGCACCCCATAAAATTAATTTTATAAGTTAGCTGTTGTTTGATGGAAAATACCAAAACATAAAGAAAATGGCTGAAAATATTTCTATAGGCCCAAAATTATCCAGCGATCATGACTGATATAAAAACTCTTCTATAAGTCAATTCAAAGAGCTAAAGAAAATTTCCAACCCTAATTTGACTAATAATACATATTTCAAAATTAACTTAAAATATACATACTTAACTTATAAAGATCACAGTCTCTAAGACAAATAAAAATCTAACTGGTAGTCCATAAAATAAATCTCATGAATTTAAAAATATTAAAATGACAAAAAGTATATTATCTGAACAAGAGTACACTAGAAGTGAATAAAAGAAAGTTACCAAATATATGGAAATTTTAATAACTCATGTCTAAATAATTAATGGGTCAAAGAAAAATCACAAAATTAGAAAAGTTAGTTGAATGAAAATGAAAATACCACATATCAAAATGTGTGCTACAGTTAAAGCAGTACTCAAAAGGAAATTTATAGCATTTTTAAATGCATGTATTAGAAAAGAAATCAAATCATTAATCTAAGCTTGCACAATGAGAAAACAGAAAAAGAAAATTAAGTACAAAGCAAACTAAAGGAAGAAAATAGTAAAGATGAGAGGAAAAATAAATGAAACAGGAAAAGAACAACAACAGAGAAAAATCAATGAAAACCAGAGCTGGTTCTATGAAAAGATCAATAAAATGAATAAGCCTCCGGCAAGACTGGCTAAGGAAAAAAGAATAAACAAATTACAAATATCAGGAATAAAAGAGAAACTATCACTGTAGATCCTATATACAGACATTAAAGAATAATACTGTGAATAATTTTATGCCAATAAATTCAAAAACTTAAATAAAATGAATAAATTCCTTTAATGATTCAAACCACAAAAGTTCACACAAGAAGAAATAAACTGATGTCTTTATGTACTAAAGAAGCTGAATTCATGGTTTAAAAACTTCCCCAAGAGAAAATTCCCAGCCCAGATGACTTCACTGGTAAATTCTAGCAACAAAAGAGGAAACTTTCCCGACTCATATCTGTGAAGCCAGCATCATCCTGATACCAAAACCAGACAACAACATTATAAGAAAAACAGACAAGGGTACGAGCCTAGATGCAAAGATCCCTAACTAAATATTAGCAAATCAAATCCTACAATAAAAGATTAGAAAAAAAAACAATAAAATATGACTAACTAGGGTTGATGCCAGGATAAAAGAGTGGCTCAACATTTAAAAAATTAGTCAATGTGGGGTGCCTGGGTGGCTCAGTTGGTTAAGCTGACTTCGGCTCAGGTCACGATCCCAGGATCCTGGGATCGAGCCCCATGTCAGGTCTCTCCCTCTCCCTCTGCCTGCTGCTCTGCCTACTTGTGCTCTCAATCTCTCTGCCACATAAATAAATAAAGTCTTTTTTAAAAAAATTAGTCAATGTAATTCACCATATAGCGACAGAGTAAGAAAGATGAAATTATCATTTCAAAAGATGTAGAAAAGCATTTGACAAAATTCAACATATGCTCATGTGAAAAGGAATAGAAGAGCAGGAATAGAAGAGAACGTCCTAGACCTGATTTAAAAAAAAAAAAAAAAAATCTACAAAAAACCTAGTCAACATTACACTGAATGGTGAAAAGACTGAATGCTTCCCACCTAAAATCGGACAGACAAGGCTATCTGTTCTCATGATTTCTAATCATTGTACTGGAGTTCCAAACAAGCGCAAAACACAAGCAAAATAACTAAAAGGCAATCAGATTGGAAAGGAAGAAGTAAAACTGTTTGCAGATAACATGATTGTCTAAAAAATTCCAAAGAACCACAAAAAAAAAACTAACAAAATATATTACAATATCTGAAAACTGCAAAATATTGCTAAAAGATATTGACTAAGAGTAATAAGTAGATAAATATTCCACATTCATGGATCAAAAGACTCAATATAGTTAAGATGCTGTCTGTCCCAAATTGATCTTTTTGTAAATGTAATCCCAATGAAAATCCCACCACACTTTTTTGTTGAGGTTGACAAAATGATAGTAAAATTTATATGAAAATGCAAGGGAAGTCAAGTAGACAAAACAATCTTGAAAAAGAAGAACAAAGTTGGAGGACTCATACTTCTCAATTTCAAAACTTACTACAAAGCTACAGTAATCAAGAGAGTATGATATGGGCATAAGGATAGACATCTATATTAATGGAACAGAACATAAGAGTCCATAAATAATTTTATGGTCAACTGATTTTCAACAAGTGTATCAAGGCAATTCAACGTACAAAATCTTCTAAAACTGTGTGATTGTAGCACAACTTTGTGAATATACTAAGAACTGCTGAATTGTATATTTTATTTTCTTGAAAGATTTTATTTACTTATTGGTGAGAGAGAGCACAAGCAGGAGGAGCTGCAGGCAGAGGGAAAAGCAGGCTCCCCGCCAAGCAAGGAGCATGATGTGGGGCTCGATCCCAGGACCTGACTCAAGCCAAAGGCAGATGTTCAACCAACTGAGCTACCCAGGCGTCCCCGAACTGTATATTTTAAAGGGATAAATTGTGTGGCATGGGAAATGAGATCTCATTAAATTAAACTTTTAATTTCTCATTTGGGACACTATACTAGATTATGGAAGATGTTAACATCATGGGAAGCTAGGTGAAGGGTACACTCTATATCTTTGCAACTCTTCTCTAAGTCTTGAATTATTTCAAAATAAGAAGTTAAAAAAAAAAACAACACAATGAGGTATCCTATCTACTTAAAAGAAAGGCTAAATACAAGGGCTGATGAGGAGGCAATGCAACCAGAAATCTTGTGCTTTGCTGGTAAGAATGCAAAATGGCACAACCACTTTGTAAACTGTTCTAGAGGTTTCTAACAAAGTTAAATATACACTTACTTATTACTATATGGTCCAGGAGTTCCATTCCAATGACAAATGAAAATTTATGTGCACATAAAGACCTGAAGGTAAACGTTTGTAACAGCTTTATTTATAACAGCCTTAAATTGTAAACAAGCCAAAAATCCATCAACTGGTAAAAGGATAAACAATTATGGTACCTCCACATAGCAGAACCCTATTCAGTAATAAAAAGAAGTAAACTACAGACATACACAACATGGATAAATCATTAAAACTAAGAAAAAAAAGACACAAAAGGCAATACTATTGTGTCAGAATGCAGATCAGAGGTTGGCAAGGGTATATAGGGTTGGATAAACTGGAAATGTTCTATATCTTGATTGTGGCAGTAGCTGCTAGAATCAGCTGTCAAAACTCAATGATACACTTTATATACAGTAGTATTCTACAAACGTGTAGATGCCTGGCCAAATGAATGCTGTTAATAATATGTAAAATTCTTTGATTAAACATTTATTACTTAAAAAAAAAAACTGAATGATACACTTAAAAAAGGATGAATTTTGTCATATGCAAATTGTGTCTCAATAATCAACATAAAAAACATAAATCTAACTGGGGCAAATACAATACATAAAAGAAATACAAATAATCAAATATATGTGAAGAAATGCTTAATCTCACTATTAATCAGAACTATGAGATACTTCTGCTATCTTTCAAATTAGTTAAGTATTTTTTAATTTTTATTGATTTTTTTGGAGTAATTTTTAAGAATTTTAACATATGATAGATTCATGTAACATCACCATCCCCATAATCATCTTAAGAATATACATGTATGTAACCATTAGAGAGGGGCTTCTTTCACTTAGCAAAATTTCTCTGAAGAGTCTTTCAAGTTCTTATGTGCATCAATAGCTAATTCTTTTAATTGCTAGGTAGCAACCCATGGTATGAATGTACCACAGTTTATTCATTCACCCACTGAAAGTCATTAGAACATAGTTTGTTTTTTTTAATAGAACTTGAAAAAAGAACTTTAATGAACAGAGAGCTAAGAAACAAAACAGATTTTGAGTGTCATACAAATAATAAAAATGAGAGAGATTTACTTTAAAAGGATTGATGCACAAAAAAGGGGGGCTGATGCTATTCCAGTTATATGGGCTAATATTTATTAATAACTACTTCCCCTTATAGAGATCTTCCCTAGAGAGCTAAGGATGAACATTAAATTTCCTTAATTTCTTTATAATAAAAGATCAAAGATAAAACAGGAGTAACTAGAAAAGCCAGCAGCCAAATTAATGTTGGCCAACAGAAAGTACAGAAGTTATATGATCTTGGTCATTACATGAAGTAAAGCAGAATACAGATCTTTACTACTTATTTCAAATATAATAGAAAAATTACATTCCCTCTTCTCCCTCCCTAAAATAGATCAGTCACAAACAAACTGATACTCTTTAAGGGATGAGTTACCTGCTTTGAAAATAACACTTAAAAAAGAGTTACACTGTATTTGATAAAATAGTATACTTTTCTATCACATGGCATGACAGTAGCATTAAATAAGCAAAGTAAACATTACCACTAAAAATGAAAACCACAGAAAAGTTTGCTTCATTACTGTTAGGTCAAACAATTCTAAAACAGTATTTTATAATTCAATAACCCACATTTATCCTACTCCCTTATGCCAACTAAACACATACAGAACAACTTAATTCTATTGTGTGAACTGGAAATAATCTTAGAGGCAAGCTTGTAAGTCCTAGGAAATTATTCTATTCCAGTGTTTACCAAAGTTTCCGTCATTTAAGCACCTCCTTCCTAGTAACTACTATGTTTCTATCAATTCACAATTTAAATTCACTGCAGCAAAGACTTGACTAGATGCTTATCAATTTCATATCCTCCTCCTAGGCACTATAATTATGTCTCCTTATAATTAGGTCTGAATATTGGAGCAAAGACAAAGCAATATTCCCTCCACTTCTAGGCCAGAGCCCCCACAAAACTCTCAATTCAATCTCCCACCACTGAACCCTGTTTGGCTGCTAGAAGTGCAGGATTTCAAAGTGGAGGAATGACACAAGGAGAGCCCTGGATTCCTGAGTCACCTCTTGGAGGAGAACCACCCAAACAGCATCAGACTGTGATGTAAGTGAGAAGTAACTTTAACTGCCTTAAACCTTAAGCCTCAAGCCTCTGATAATTAGGGGTTGTTTTTCGTTGTTGTTGTTGTTAAGATTTTATTTATTTATTTGAGAGAGAGAGAGAGCGTGAGAGTGAGCACAAGAGGGGGTAGGGTCAGAGACAGAAGCAGATTCCCCGCTGAGCAGGGAGCCCGATGCGGGACTCGATCCCAAGACTCCGGGATCACAACCTGAGCCGAAGGCAGTTGCTTAACCAATTGAGCCACCCAGGCGCCCCTAGAGGTTGTTTGTTAAAGCACTTTTTGTTAAATGCCTGAACTAATACCTGTACTTTAAAAGGAAATGTTATAGCACTATCCTTTAATGAAAAACCAGTGTTTTTCTAATATATATTCAAATAAACATTTAACTTTTAAAATATGCAATGTTTATCTACATATGACCTAAAATCACCTCATCTATAAAAAGAGTAAGAGTTCCAGTCTTCAAAACCGTGAGCAAAGTATGAAGTGAAGATAGGAAAGGAACAAATCCTTTGGGAAGAAAAGAGTTATCTTAGTAATTTAAGTGGGTCTCAAATACATCTTTTTAAAATAAGCCATCTTTAACAAAGAAGCAAAAGCATAATATTTAAGAACTCTTAATAACTCAATATCCAGAAAGTATTCTGACTACATCCCTCAACTATCCCTATAATAATGTATAATACCTGAAGAACAAAATGAAATCTACATTTTTACCATTTAATGGATTTCTATTATTCATCTCTCATTTCTAATAAAATAATTTTCAAAAACCTGTCTTTGTCTATTTTTATTCTTACCTAAAAGCTAGTCAGAAACCATCCCAATATATATCACAAGTTGTATAAGACCTCTTTTTTTCAAAGTGCTGGCTGTTGTAGTTTCTAGATCAAACTTTTTTTTTTTAAGAGAGGGAGAAAGAGCATGTGAAAGATGGCGGAGGGGGGAAGGGGGTCGGGCGGTGGTGGGGGGGGGAGAGAGAGAGAAAGAATCTTAAACAGGCTCCACACCCAGTACGGAACCCAAAGTGGGGCTCGATCTCATGACCTTGAGATCATGACCTGAGCTGAAATCAAGAGTCAGACACGTAACTGACTGAGCGACCCAGGTGCCCCTCTAGATCAAACATTTTTGAGAGCACATAATTTAAAGACCAATCAATATGATTCTGCAACCTGCCAGAGAGTTTCTGAGATCAGGTCTTTATGTTTCAATGGAGTCCTTGCAGTGTACACAGGGCATGTATGAAATACTGCAGCCCACAACTATTTCAGATCACTTATTTTAAAAATGTCTTACTACTTAAAAAAAAATTTAGTAAGAGTTTTGTTATTTTTACCAGGATGTTTTTTCAAAAATCTAACCACTAGTTTGGGTAAAAACTTGTCAACTAACATGAGCTTTTCTCTGCAATTGAATTATTATCATTAGAGGATGAAAAACATGCAACAAAATTAAATGAATAGTACTCCAAAGAAAAAAAGACTTTCTAACCTGTTATTATATGTGTTACAAAATATCTCTTTTGCATTAAACTACACAAAAAGAGACCTTGCCTTACAGACTATGATTCCCACTTCTTCTACCACCCCATTCTTTTAAAAATTTAAAAATAGTTCAGTTTCTTTTAAAAACAACAGATCAATGGAAATAACATACTTATCAGATTTCCTTTCGCATCTCTCAGAGGAGCACCACCTCCACCTTTTCCCCAGGGGTTGTAACGTCTCATTTCAGCTTCTAACTTAGCTTCATATTCTTCTTTTTCTTCACGTTCTCTCTTCCTTCTTTCTTCTCGTTCCCGAATCTTGATAATGTTAAGAAACATTAGTGCTGACAAGTATTCTGATACAAAAAGTTTAGTCAATATCAGTTTTTATTTTTCTTATTACAGAAAAAAATTGGAGTTTGGTTTTGTTTGGGTTTTTTTGTTTTGTTTGGTTTGGTTTTTATTTTTACAATCTGCTTCACCATAAAATTTGAAATCACAAATCTATGGAATACCCAATTTAAAAACACTTCCTTGGCGAGAATAAACAGCTGTTGGTCCCTCACATCACTGCTACTAGAGTGCTTTCCAGCCACTGATGCCAGTTGGGACTGAACCAATTCTTCCTTCCCACCAACTTCTACCTGAGCGACTCTTTCCCTAACCTCACCAGCTGCATGAGGACCAATAGGATCTCCCTACTTTCCTTTTCCACCTATCCTTTTATGGGACCTGGCCAGCCACAAACTACTCCCCACATCTCACCAGACCTACTCTACCCTGTGCAAACTCCATTCCCAGAATTCAAGAGGTTGAAGGTTCAAAGCTATTTGGAGAATTCTGGGCTCCTTTAAGTACAACTTTATGAAAGCATATAAAACAGTCTTCTCATCAACAAGTATAAGCACAGGTTAGGTCTCTAGGAACATATGGATAGGCAATGAGCAAGTATCTACATTTTGGAAAATTACTTTTAAAATCATAACCCCCCCCCACACACACACACACACAAATCATAACCACATGCATGGAAAATTTAAGCAACCACTCCATCAAGGCCAAGAAGCCATCACATACATGAAATAAAATTCTAGAGTTAGGAAATGTAGTTTTGTCAGCAGTGTTTTTAATATGCTCATTTGAAAACAGATATATAAATTCAATCTTTTATTTGTAGAAACCTACCATCCAAAAAATAAAGTTGTAATTCTACAATTTAAAATGTTATAGAATTTTACCGAAAAGTACTTCAGATGGACATATACCTACCAAGAGTCCCAGAATCCTCTCAGAGATATGGATACTCCCCATAAAACCCCATACATTTGATACAATTACTTTGAAGTAAACTCTCTTCAAATATTACAAACTGCAATAGAACCCATTATTCTCCTCCCTAAAAGTGTTCTACTTCTTTTTTCTCTTAGTTCATATTCATAGCCTCATTATTCACATAGACTACAACATTCAGAATCATCTTCAAGCCCTTTGTTCTTTCTCATTCCCTATATCTAAGTTCTATCAATAAATCCCAGAGTTGTCTTCTGGATATCCTCCCATCTTCCCCATCTGGTCAGGGCCTCATTACCTCCAGTCTGGACTGCCTCAATAGTCTACTGAAAGGTTTCTCTGCCATATCTCTTTCCCAGTCATATACATCACAACTAACTACCCTCCTAAAACTTAAAGGTATTCACATCAACTATTCCTTTCACTCTCTGGCTTAAACTTTCCTCCCTTAGGCTCTCCCGAACAGGATGAAACTGAAAATTCCTTATTAGTTAATCCTTCACAACTGAGCACAATCTAACACTTCAGCCCCTTCTCCCACATCAATTTCCATTCCCTGAATATATGCCAGGAATTTAAAATCTATTCATTGTATAACATGTAGTTCAAGTATCAACAACACATGAAGCCCTCCTAACTGCCAGGCAATTATTCTTATCCTATTCTTCCAAGAGCATTATAATCTATCTGCATCAAAATTTATCATACTGAAATATAAATGACTGGTATTGTTTTCTCCTCTGCCAAACTGAGTTCTAAGGGACCATTGTGCTAACACATAAGATGTTCAACACTGAATGAATGAATGAATGAATACCTGTTGCTGCAAAGCTTCTTGGTAAGACTGAAGTGCCTGTTTTGAAGGCTTTGGTTTATCTTCAAAAAACAATCCTGAATTTATTGCTCGATCACTTGTAATTTTCAGTTCATTCTGTCCAACCATATTCCTATATCAAGTACACAATAATTTTAATCCATCTGTGACAAAGCAAGAATACAACAGTCCTTTGAAATAGCACAGCGTTTAAGTACATTTAAAAACAGAGAAAAATGTTTCTCTGTAGGTCAAAGAGAAATCCTTAAGTAAATGTCCCCTTACTAAGCTCTCTCTACTGTCTCTGTTTCACAATTAATGGAACTTTCAAATTTATTAGATCTATTTCTTGACCTACGTGGCAGATACCTGGGGGCAAAAACTTGGTGATAATACATCAAGCAGTATATATATGACTTATGCACTTTTCTGAATGTAGAGAAATAACAATATGGTAGAAGTTTCCCAATATTATAACTAATAATTTACTTAATAAATGTACTCTAATATAAAGTAATAACTTCTTAGCCATTTCAAAAATAAAATAAAATTACTGACTGTCCCAAATAAAACTCAAATTTTTGAAAAACTTGCAAGGAATCAAAAAAGGAAAAATTTAAAACATATTATGGTTATATAAATCTCAAGCAAAAAAGTGCTATTTGTCTTAAATACAGGAATGCAGCCACTTTGAAGAAAGCAACACACTTAAAAATCTGAATTACAGAAGATACTCAAATATTAGTTTTATAATAAAACTATAATTATTAAAGAGACTACAAGAGGCTTCTCATTCCAAAAACATCATCACTTCAAATAATGAGTTCCTTTTGTGTATCTAACTTATCCAATTTATTTACAATCTTTTTTTTTTTTAAAGATTTTATTTATTTTTCAACAGAGAGAGACACAGTGAGAGAGGGAACACAAGCAGGGGGAGTGGGAGAGGGAGGAGCAGACTCCCCGCTGAGCAGGGAGCCTGATGCGGGGCTCGATCCCAGGACCCTGGGATCATGACCTGAGCTGAAGGCAGATGCTTAACAACTGAGCCACCCAGGCGCCCCTACAATCTTTTATTAGGATAAACAGATATGTTTATGTATACTGTCACACTGGATCATGAGAGGATAAAAGATGAGGATGGGGTGCCTGGGTGGCTCGGTTGGTTAAGTGTTCAACTCTTGATTTTGACTCAGGTCACAATCTCAGGGTCATGAGACCGAGCCCCAAGCTAGATGTGGAGCCTGCTGAAGATTCTCTCTTCCCCTCCCTCTCCACTTCTCCCCATCAAAAAAAAATTTAAAAAAGAAAAGGAAAGATGAGGAGAGCCAGAGCAAATGGTTCCTAAAAGATGTTAGACTTTTTAAGAGCACGGGGCTCTGCATGTACATATGAATAAAGAAGGTTGAAAGGGCTTATTTGAGTAAGACCAATCTCTCAAAACAAACTGGCTATAAATTCCACTATCTAAAAGAACTTATCAAACTCAACACCTCCAAAAAACAAAAAATCCAGTCAAGAAATGGGCAGAATATATGAACAGACACTTCTCCAAAGAAGACATACAAATAGCCAAGAGACACATGAAAAAATGCTCCACATCACTCAGCAGCCCGGAAATAGAAATCAAAACCACAATGAAATACCACCTCACACCAGTCAGAATGACTAAAATTAACAAGTCAGGAAACATCAGATGTTGGTGAAAACGTAGAGAAAGGGGAACCCATTTACACTGTTGGTGGGAATGCAAACTGATGCAGCCACTTCAGAAAACAGTATGGAGGTTCCTCAAGAAGTTAAAAATAGAACTACCCTATGAGCCAGCAACTGCACTACTAGGTATTTATCCAAAGGACACAAACATAGTGATCCGATGGGGCACCTGCACCCCAATGTTTATAGCAGCAATGTCCATAATAGCCAAACTATGGGAAGAGCCCAGATGTCCATCAACAGAAGAATGGATAAAGAAGATGTGGTGTGGGGGGTGTGTGTGTGTGTGTGTGTGTGTACATACACACAACGGAATATTACTCGGCCATCAAAAAGAATGAAATCTTGCCATTTGCAACAATGTGGATGAACTAGAGGGTATTATGCTAACCGAAAAAAGTCAGTCAGAGAAAGACAAATACCATATGATCTCACTCATATGTGGAATTTAAGAAACAAAACAGATGAACATAGGGGAAGGGAAGGAAAAATAAAATAAGAGGAAAACAGAAAACAGAGAGGGAGGCAAACCATAAGAGACCGTTAACCATAGGAAACAAACTGAGGGCTGCTGGAGGGGAGGTAGGTGGGGAGATGGGATAAATAGGTGACAGGCATTAAGGAGGCCACTTGATGTAATGAGCACTGGGGTGTTATATGCAACTGATGAATCACTAAATTCTACCCCTGAAACTAGTAATACACTACATGGTAACTAAATTGAATGTAAATTAAAAAAAAAATTTTTTTAAATAATTCATTCTTTTTTATGGCTGAATAGTATTTCATTTATATGGATATAATGCATTTTGTTTATCCATTTATGGACATTTGAACTATTTATACTTAGAAGTATTATGAATAATACTGTTATGAACATTCACATACAAGTCTTTGTTTGTACACATATCTACATTTCTCTTAAGTATATACCTAAGAGGACAACTCAAGTGATGTCTGATAAGCATGTTTAACTTTTTAAGAAACTGCCACTTCCTGCAACTGCTTTTTATATATTGATTTTCTATTCAGCAAAACTATTAATATTTTATCAGCATTAAAAAAATAAATAGAAGAAAAAAAATAAATTTATACTTTTTTTCCTTTTTTCAATGAGTCATTATAGATTTTACTGATGATATTGATGGCTTAAGACTAGTAGAATCTCTAAAACCCTGCCCTGCTTATGAGACCTGGGATGGAAATTGTGCCAAAGACAGTTTTAAGTGTTGGGTGAAGTTGGAGCAGTGATTCCTCAGCAAATGAAGGCTCCTATTCCTCTCTTCCTTCCTTTTTACCATCTTTCTCTGGTGATCCAGAGCTCTTACTACTTAGAAATCATCCAGACAATGAAGTGCACCATACAGACAATGTAGTCAAATTTATTGTCATGCAAGAAATGAATGTGAAAAGGGGTTATTAAGGACAATGCCAATATCAAAACTGGAGAAGTGGATGACACTGTCAAAATCACAGGAGATAATTTGGTCTTCAGTGTAGCCACAGACACCCATCAAAGTATCTCCTAATCTTTGGGAAGGGAATCTGCGACATTTCCTTTGCGAATTTGATTAAAAACTATCTACTTTCACTGCAGAAACTTATATATACAAAAATTATGCATACAATATTTCAATGGATTTATATAGCCTCTCTAAAACCTACATACCTCATGTTAAGAAATCACAAACATCCTTTTCAGCTCTAAAGCTCTTTAATTTGGTCCTGAAGAGACCTTGCTCACCAAAAAGATAGTACTTTGTATAGGTGGCAAACAGTGGTTTACAAAATAATTATAATCTCTTCTGTTATCACAAATCATTACAGTGTAATTTTGATAAGTTTCCTAAAGTGTGGCAAAGAGTTAAGGCTTTGAAGCCAGACAAAACTACTTTAGATTTCTACCATAACTGCTTATTGACTGAGGACTTAGGGAAGTCACTTTATATAGATGAGTTCCAATTTCTTCCAGTTGCAAATATTGATAGATATACTGTATAATGTATACAATGACATGACAGCAGCATATACTACTCAGTAAATTGAAATTGCTACTATTATGACTATTACTGTTTTAGTAAATGTATAGCCAATTTGGACAATTAAAATTCTAAGGACAAGTCACCAATCAGTGACAGTTTTGGGGATTGAATGGCAGACTTACAAGGCTCTTTCCTATAACATTTTTACCTATGAATTAAGCTGTGTTAAAGAAATAAAACATTGGAAAGAAGACAGATCATGTACACACCAAAACAGTTAACAGAATCACAGGTTCCTCCCACCTCTAGTTAGGTTAAAATGCTTGGAAATAAATAAATACATTAGGAAATAGTTTGTAAGAAATTAAGGAGGTAATTCCACTATTTAACTGTTACTATTTTATTCAAATTTTATACTTTTTAATGAGGCATTCAGAAAAACACAATAGAAAAAAGGACAACTTAAAAAACAACTACACTGGGGCGCCTGGGTGGCTCAGTCGTTAAGCGTCTGCCTTCGGCTCAGGTCATGATCCCAGGGTCCTGGGATCGAGCCCCACATCGGGCTCCCTGCTCAGCGGGAAGCCTGCTTCTACCTCTCCCACTTCTCTGCTTGTGTTCCCTCTCTCGCTGTCTCTCTCTCTGTCAAATAAATAAATAAAATCTTTAAAAAAAAAAAAAACAACTACACTGGGCACAGGACCCACAACTAACAGCAAATGGGCATAAGGGGTCTTACGGAGATGAGTGTTCTAAAACTGGGAAACACTTCCACAATGGCAAAGTAGGGACCTCTGAAAATCTGCTACTCCATTCAAGTATTGTTGAATACATTAAGTATTTAAGTTAAAAATTGCCAAAATCAACTTTATAATTCTGAAAATTAATGAAAGGCTTGCAACAATCCAAGAAGAGTTTTAAAAAATTAAAAGATAGGAACTTTCACTAAGAACGATAATCTTTATGGCATGTGAACCTGCCCTTCCCATTCACTCTACTGAAACCTTAAAATCCAACAGCCTACCACAAATGGCACTGATCTATTCACCAGCCTCATCTTATTTGATCATATTTTTTTTTTCTTTTCTTTCTCAAATACACAACCTAACCCTACACCTAAAGGAGCCTGAGAAAAAACAGCAAATAAAGCCGAAACCCAGCAGGAGAAGAGAAGTAATAAAGATCAGAGCAGAAATCAAGGAAATAGAAACCAAAAGAACAGTAGAACAGATCAACGAAACTAGGAGCTGGTTCTTTGAAAGAATTAAGAAGATTGATAAACTCCTGGCTAGATTTACCAAAAAAAAAAAGAGAAAGGACCCAAATAAATAAAATCATGAACGAAAGGGGAGAGATCACAACCAACACCAAAGAAATACAAACAATTATAAGAACATATTATGAGCAACTATATGCCAGCAGATTAGATAATCTGGAAGAAATGGATGCATTCCTAGAGATGTATCAACTACCAAAACTGAACCAGGAAGAAATAGAAAACCTGAACAGACCTATAACCACTAAGGAAATTGAAGCAGTCATCAAAAATCTCCCAACAAACAAGAGCCCAGGGCCAGATGGCTTCCCAGGGGAATTCTACCAAACATTTCAAGAAGAATTA